>NW_027507764.1:16060618-16528118 GCF_037356315.1 Lithobates pipiens | reverse complement strand
AATAGGGACCCCCATATAAAAAGCATAAGGGTCAAGGACCAGTACTGGGTGGCAACGTACTTAGACCCCCGGTACAAACACAAAATGGCGGAAATGTTACCGCCGTCGCAGAGGGCTATCAGAATGCAGCACTTCCAGGCCTTGCTTCGAGAAATGCTGCATTCTGCTTTTGCGTGCGCTGGCAGAGGAGCAATTCCCACTCCCAGAGAAGGATTTGCGGGTACCAATCCAACAGCGCCTGCAAGAAGAGGCCGGTTTGAAGATGTGTTGGTGACTTCGGATATGAGGTCATTCTTTCAGCTGACCCATCGACAGGTGTCATCCGGATCCAGCATCAGGGAACGCCTAGACCATCAGGTGTCTGAATACATTGGGTTAATGGCCGATGTGGACGCTCTGAGGAGTGATGAACCCCTGGACTACTGGGTGGGCAGGCTTGACCTCTGGCCAGAGCTTGCCCAATTTGCAATCGAACTGTTGGCTTGCCCCTCATCCAGTGTCCTGTCCGAAAGGACGTTCAGCGCAGCAGGGGGGATCGTGACCGATAAGCGTACTCGCCTAGCTCACGACAGTGTTAACTACCTCACATTTCTAAAAATGAATAAGGCATGGATCTCGGAGGAATTCAACACATGTGACCAGTAGACCATGTATATGTCTATAAACAATTATTTTAATCAAGCACACAGACCTTCTTTCTTCATTTGGCTCACTTCCTTGTCCCAAAAAAGCACACCGTACTATATGCCCCTACCCTCCTCTTTGAAGAGGTTGAGCAGTGTCATATTTCTACTGGGGCTGCTTATGAGGGGATCACACCATCCCTGTGCTGTGCTAACTTCCTCCTGGGGGTTCTTATTATGAGGGGATCACACCATCCCTGTGCTGTGCTGAGTTTCTCCTGGGCCTGCTTATTATGAGGGGATCACAGCATCCCTGTGCTGTGCTGAGTTTCTCCTGGGCCTGCTTATTATGAGGGGATCACACCATCCCTGTGCTGTGCTGACTTCCTCCTGGGGGTTCTTATTATGAGGGGATCACACCATCCCTGTGCTGTGCTGACTTCCTCCTGGGGGTTCTTATTATGAGGGGATCACACCATCCCTGTGCTGTGCTGAGTTTCTCCTGGGCCTGCTTATTATGAGGGGATCACACCATCCCTGTGCTGTGCTGACTTCCTCCTGGAGGTTCTTATTATGAGGGTATCACACCATTCCTGTGCTGTGCTGACTTCCTCCTGGGGATTCTTATTATGAGGGGATCACACCATCCCTGTGCTGTGCTGACTTCCTCCTGGGGGTTCTTATTATGAGGGGATCACACCATCCCTGTGCTGTGCTGACTTCCTCCTGGGGGTTCTTATTATGAGGGGATCACACCATCCCTGTGCTGTGCTGAGTCTCTCCTGGGCCTGCTTATTATGAGGGGATCACACCATCCCTGTGCTGTGCTGAGTCTCTCCTGGGCCTGCTTATTATGAGGGGATCACACCATCCCTGTGCTGTGCTGACTTACTCCTGGGGGTTCTTATTATGAGGGGATCACACCATCCCTGTGCTGTGCTGAGTTTCTCCTGGGCCTGCTTATTATGAGGGGATCACACCATCCCTGTGCTGTGCTGACTTCCTCCTGGGGGTTCTTATTATGAGGGAATCACACCATCCCTGTGCTGTGCTGAGTTTCTCCTGGGCCTGCTTATTATGAGGGGATCACACCATCCCTGTGCTGTGCTGACTTCCTCCTGGGGCTGCTTACGGTGCTGCTGTCAGTGCTGTATATCACGGTGCTGGTGTGAGTGCTTAATGTCACGCTGCTGATGTCAGTGCTCTCTGTCACGGTGCTGCTGTCAGTGCTGTATATAACGGTGCTGATGTCAGTGCTGTATGTCACGCTTCTGATGTCAGTGCTCTCTATCACAGTGCTGCTGTCTGTGCTGTATATCACGGTGCTGCTGTCAGTGCTGTATATCACGGTGCTGATGTCAGTGCTGTATGTCACGCTTCTGATGTCAGTGCTCTCTATCACGGTGCTGCTGTCAGTGCTGTATATCACGGTGCTGATGTCAGTGCTGTATGTCACGCTTCTGATGTCAGTGCTCTCTATCACGGTGCTGCTGTCAGTGCTGTATATCACGGTGCTGATGTCAGTGCTGTATGTCACGCTTCTGATGTCAGTGCTCTCTATCACGGTGCTGCTGTCAGTGCTGTATATCACGGTGCTGATGTCAGTACTGTATGTCACGCTTCTGATGTCAGTGCTCTCTATCACAGTGCTGCTGTCAGTGCTGTATATCACGGTGCTGGTGTGAGTGATTTATGTCACGCTGCTGATGTCAGTGCTCTCTATCACGATGTTGCTGTCAATGCTGTATGTCACGGTGCTGGTGTTAATGCTTTATGTCACGCTGCTGATGTCAGTGCTCTCTATCACGGTGCTGTTGTCAGATGCCTCTATCACGGTGCATGTGTCATTGCTGTATGTCACGCTGCTGGTGATCATCTCCTGCACCCTCTTGTTTGCCTACCCTGGTCCCTGACCTTCCCTCTCCTCCATTGCCTTCATGCGCTCCACAGTCCAGAATTGTCAGAACAATTTCCCATATAAAAAAAAAATGCTTGTAGTTATCGATCCCAAATTCACCTCATACATGTGTTATGTCATTGGCCATGTGGTGGGACTATGTTTGCCCAGCTAATAATTATCTTGTGGCTGCAAATTTGACCCAAATGTTTGCGAAGTTCGCCTCCCATTGAAGTCAATGGGGCCCGCCGCGAACATTCGGTTTCGCGAACGGTCGGCCTCGTTCGCGGTCCGCGTTCGCGAAACGTCCCGTCGGAAGTTCGTCCATCACTACTCATCAACATAAAATTCACTTTGACCAGACATTTTTCTTGGCAAAAATATATATATATTTTTTAAAAAAGTAATAATTAATAATTTCATGCAAAATATTATTTCTGTCCCCACCGTAACTATGATTGATCCTGTACAAAATATCGACGTTATCTCACCAGTGCCTCCATTTATATATGTTGTGCTTTTTAAGGAAATTTTCTCGCACAATATTTACTAAGTAATTTTTAACGAAGATATTTTTAAGATACAGAATCGGTCTATATGACACAGTCTATATATGTTAAAACTTATTCACGGAGACGAGTGATCATACAAAATAGCTACATTTATTGGTTGACAGAAAACAAATATTTACATGAAATATTAAAATACAGATTGCATTACTTGATCATTTTGATAATTAATAGAAACACCCTCAAACTGGGCGTAGTAGTACCTTGAACACAATTATCACCATTTTCACTTCTCGGTAGAATCAATAACCTTTTGATAATTGACAATTAAACAGAATGTCTGTATTTCACACGTCCAACCATTACTATGCTGCAGGTAAGTAAGTGGTTAACAATGTGAAATAAATTAGACATTTGTTTGTCAATAAAATTGGCATCTATGCAAAAAGAAATATAATGAAAAAATTTAATTTAGAGAAAAATCTAAACGGCGGTTATTGATTCGGGAGAAGTATTTCAATAATAGAATATTCAAGAACATCAATATTTAAGAGAACATAGAATAGATGATAAACATATATTTACCCATTTCCAATATGGCTATTAATGTGGATTGTTGGTTACCAGGAATTTTAAGATGGCTGCCGTGGCTTTCAAAATGGATTCTCTTACAGAGGAATTACTTGGTGTGACCTCCGAGTTCCAAGGAGCAGGGATCTTCGTGAATGTAAAAATGTGTATTCATGCATGTCTTCCAGTGTCCCTACTCAGGGGGGGGGGTCCCTAAGCTTCCCCTTGACTCTCTCCCCCCGGCTCTCCCCGAGCTTTATCCTCCTTCCCTTTTCCTCTCTCTATGGCCATCTTAAATATTCTCCTAAGCAAAATGATCATAAAATTATACTAAGTTCTGCCCAGAGGGTATGTGTTCCCTCCTCATTGGCCGGCAACATGTAATGGTTAGCTTTCCCGGGAGTCTCGTGATTTTAAGGTAATAGCACCTTCAACCACCAGGTGTCTCACATGTGTTTGGTGTTTTATTTCTTTAAGTTAATATTTTTTATTTCTGTAATATGCGTTCGTTGTTTATATATGTTCTTTTTTTTAAATTCTTTATTTTTCAAATTTATCAGACAATCAAACAAACATTTCTTAACATTGTCTCCAATATTGAATCTCCTTTATTCCCTCCCCTCCCTCCCCCCCCTCCCCCTCTCACTCGATCCTTCCATTGTTACAGTTCCTTAACATTCAAGTAACTTCCAGTAATTGTCAGATTTTTTCAAATGTATCCAATGCTTCCACTTATTCAGGTACCTCTCCTCTGTGCTTTCTGACTTAGAAATCGTAGCTTCAATATTTCTTATGTTTTCCAGTCTCTCAGCCCATTCCTTCATTGTGGGGGGGTCCTGACTTTTCCACTTCCGTGGAATCAAAGCTTTAGCGGCGTTCAACAAGCAAGGGATCAGGGACCGTTCATACGCCTCCTCTCTATCTTCTGAGCCATGGAATAAACACACCCATGGATCCCTCCTAATCCTTTCACCTGTTATATTTAGGCTTGCTTCTAATACTTTCCCCCAATATCCTTGTATTTTGGGACACTCCCACCATAAGTGAGCAAAAGATCCTACCGACAAGCATCCTCTCCAGCACCTAGAGGGGTTATCCTTACTAATCTTATTACCTTGTTGTGGGGTTATATACCACCTAGTCAGGAGTTTGTAGGACATCTCCCTTGTTTGTGAGTCTATTGCTACCGAATACGTACGTCTCAATATTTTATTTCTTTGTTCATCATTACTTAAAGAGCCTATTTCCCTTTCCCATTTCCCCAAATACTCAGGATATTTATTTTCCTTTTCATCTATCAAGATTTTGTATATTTTTGCTATCCTTTTTTCCAAACTATGCCGGTTTATTAATAATTTTTCTAGGGGTCTCAACTTTTCCTTTCCCCTCAATGGGCATGGCATGGACTGGGCAAAATAAAATAGTTGTGAGTATCTCCATTTGTCTAGTGGCTTATGTCCCCATTTCCCAATAATTTCTTCATACGTGCATATTCTATCGCCTACCATAACTTCGTGCAATCTAATACTATCTTTCATTGCCCACCTACTAAAATATATATACTCCTCCTGCCCTGGTCTAAAAAAAGAATTGTCCAACAGTGGAATTAGTGGTGAATTATGTGTCCAACCATATCTCTTATTTACTGTGTCCCAAACCCGCAGTGCATTTTTCGTCAGTGTACTTGTGTTTGCCGCTAACTCTCTAGTTTTTGCTGGGATCCATATTAATTCTCCTATTTTCTTTGTGCTTAAACTAACTTCTAATTCTGCCCAGTCCTTGCCTTCCCTATTATATATCCAATCCGTAATACGGGATAACATAATAGCCTCATAATACTTTTTGAAATCGGGTAGGGCCAACCCCCCTCTCTCTTTATGTCTGGACAGGATATGAGCTGCTACCCTCGCTGCCTTCCCCCTCCATATAAATCTTCTGATCATAGTTTTAAGTTTATTTAAATACATAGGGGATAACAGAACAGGAATCATTTGGCAGGTGTATGTAAATATCGGTAAGATAAACATCTTTATAACGTTTATTCTTCCTGTCCACGAAAGGGCTCTATATTGAATCCTACTCAGTTGTTGTTTAATTTTATTAAGGAGAGGGATATAATTAGCCTCGAACAGAGCCCCCATTTTTACCGTCAAATTAATTCCCAGGTATCCTATTCCTTTCGAGCACCATCTAAACGGCAGCTTCCCTTGCAACGCCTTCTGTTCAACTGTCGATAGATTTAAGTTTAGTATCTCAGATTTTGACATGTTCACTTTGAAATTTGAGAATTTCCCATATTTCATAAGTTCTTTCATAGCTCCCGGGATAGAAATCCTCGGGTTAGACATATAAAGTAGAAGGTCATCGGCGAAGCCTGCCGTCTTATACTCCTTGCCCAGTACTTTTATTCCTTGGATGTCTTGATTTTTCCTAATGGCTGCCAGAAGAGGTTCTAATACCATTATAAAAAGGAGCGGTGAGAGGGGGCATCCCTGACGTGTCCCATTGAACAACTCAAGGGGGGGGGACAAGGATCCATTGATTCTTATTCTAGCTTTGGGATGGTCATATAGAGCTTCTATCCATCTTCTCATCCTTTCACCTATTCCAAAGTATCTTAATGCCTCAAACAGGAAGCCCCAACTGACCCTGTCAAATGCTTTTTCAGCATCAATCGACACAAGCACAGTGGGGGCTCCCTGCCTGATTGCCTCCTGCATCAACATAATGGTTTTCAGGACATTATCTCTCCCCTCTCTTCCCTGTACAAAGCCCACCTGGTCTTTCTGAATCCAATCCGGTACATAGGGTCTTAATCGTTCCGCGATGATTTTAGCAAACAGCTTTATGTCCGAGTTCAGGAGAGATATTGGTCTGTAGCTTTCCACTGCCATAGGATCTTTTGACTCCTTCAGAATTAATGCTATATGTGCCAGCGTTGTTTCTTCTCTAAACTTGTCCCCCCCCTCCCCCACCGCATTAAAGTACTCACATAATTTTGGCGCAAGTTGTTTTTGAAATTTCTTATAATACAGAATCGGGAATCCGTCCGGACCCGGACATCCTCCCGCTGCTGTGTTTTTAATTGCTCTTTCCACTTCCTCGATCACTATTGGGGATTCTAACGAGGCCATTTCCTCTTGCGTTAATTTATGTATATCCAGCCCCCTCAGATAGTCACCTATTTCCTCTCCGGTCGCACCCTCCCTCCTATGTTCAATATTATAGAGATCACTATAATACGCATGAAAGGTATCTACTATCTTTTCCGGAATAGTTTGTACCTCTCCCTTCTTATCTTTTACCTTTGAAATAAATGTTCTATTTTTCTTTTCCTTCACCTTCCTAGCCAACCATTTTCCTGATTTATTTCCCCAAAGATATCTCTCCTTATCTAACATATGGTAAGCAGCTCTCCTCTCTTGCTCCAGGCATTCTTCTAGCTCACTCTTCATCCTTTTCAACTCCTGGCTCTCCGAACTTCCCTCTATTCTTCTATTCTGTTCCTGTCTCTGAATTTCTTCATATAATAGTTGCTTCCTTTTCCCCCTCTCTCTCTTCTTTCCAGCCCCAATCCCAATTAGTATGCCTCTCATTACAACTTTATGTGATTCCCACAATGTTGAGATGGAGATTTCCGGGGTGTCATTTAACCTAAAAAATTGTTCCATTTCCTGTTCGATCTTATCTATTGTTTCCTTATCTTGTGGTAATAATTCATTAAGCCTCCAGCTTGTCCCCGGTACACGCACCCCCCTAGTCTCTAGCTGGATCATTACTGGCGCATGATCAGAAGCCGTTATTGATTTTATTTCAGCCTTCCTCAAAGCTGATAGAAGCTGGAACTCTAGAAAAATGTAGTCAATTCTAGAGAAAGAGCCGTGTACCGAGGAGAAGCAGGTATAGTCCTTATCTCTTGGGTGTAATGCCCTCCAAGCATCCTGCAATTGAAAGGCCGCTAAAGCTTTTACCAACTTCCTTTGTTTATCGTTAGATGGCCCATATCCTCCCTCCCTGGCCTTCTCCCCCTTCGCGTCCATGTTCCAATTAAGGTCACCTGCTAAGATCAGATTCCCTTCCTTGAAGTCTTCTATCTTTTTTAACAATTTACTTAAAAATTTATCAGCATTCTTATTCGGAGCATAGACATTTAAGATTGTACATTTCCCACTTTGGCTCAAGGCTGGTGCTCCTGCCCTACCCCTACCACCCCTGCGGAAGGGCCTGCCTCTTCCTCTGCCTGTCATTTTTTAAATCACCCTGTGACAAAACTCTTAGTCCCTATACCGATGAAGGACTGCTGCAGTATAGGGCAGCGGTCAGCAGTGGTGCACCTCAACCCTATCTATTGTGGACCGATAGCGGTCCTTACAGAACAGCAGACTGTACCTCACTCAACCCTATGTACTGTAGCACTCTTCACCAAGTTACCAGTCCTTATAAGGACCTTTGTGGAACAAGTAGGTTGTGTGTGACTGATTAGCAGACTGTACGTCAGTCCCTATACTGCTGAAGGACTGCTGCAGTATAGGTCAGTGGTCAGCAGTGGTGCACCTCAACCCTATCTATTGTGGACCGATAGCGGTCCTTACAGAACAGCAGACTGTACCGCACTCAACCCTATGTACTGTAGCACCCTACACAGACCAAGTTACCAGTCCTGAAAAAGAGCTTTGTGGAACAAGTGAGTTGTGAATGATTAGCAGACTGTAGCAGAAGGGCAGCAGTCAAGTATAATATTCTTTCTATATTTGGAAGAAAGAATATTATACGTGTACAAGCCTATTACCATACCACTGATACCAGTCCTGAAAAGAACCTTTGTGGAACTAATAGTAACAGCAACTGTTTAAACTGACCCTCACTGCCTGACACACTGCTTCCTTCCTTTCCCTATACAAACTGGCAAAACAGAGGAGACTGGAACAATTACTGGTTACTGGAATAGCTCTTTTGTGGACCTGATAGTAACAGCTAATGATGATGATGATGATGATGACTAATCTGGCTGTCCCTAAAATAGCAGCAGACACAGCGCTCTGTCCCTTTCTCTAAACTGACAAAAGACACTCAGGCTGCTGCAACAATCAGTAGCACAGCAAACCTATATACACCTAACACCTATACCAGTCCTGAAAAGAAATTTTGTGTACCAAATAGCTAGTGGTTTATCTGTCCCTGCTCCAAACAGCAACCTTTCCCTATAGTGACAGAAGAAAGAATGTAAAATGGCCGCCGGATCGGGTGTATTTATAAGTTAGGGGGAATGTCCAAGTGTCCATGTGCTGTCATGTCTCAGTTGGCTGTCCTGTACCCCATGATGGATGTGTCATCATAGGTCAAAGTTCTTTTACACATTAAACACGTAAGTCCGCCGGGGCGAACGACGCCAATAGTCCGAACGAGCGGACCGCGAACGACCGAAATTCGCCGCGAAACGACCGCCGGGCGAACCGTTCGGCCATCACTATTCTTAATATCTAAATTTTAATTGGCTTTATTATACTTTATTCAGAATATAATCTTTCCATACTGTGTGAAAGAAAACTTTGAGTCAGTTGATTCTATGTTGTGACTTGCGATAATTGAAAAAGTAAACATTTAAAACCTGTCAGGATTTTGATAAATGTTGTTTATGTATAAATTCTACAGTTCATTATATATATGCTTTTAGAAATTTAGCCTATGTAATTGAGAAGCCCTATGTAAGTGAGATGATATTTTTCTTTTTTTTCTTTTCTTTTCTTCAGAGTCTGAAATTCTACCTTCCCCCCTATTTCCTGCCATTTCATCAGAAGGTAGTGTTGTGCTTTTTAAGGAAATTTTCCCGCACAATATTTACTAAGTAATTTTTAACGAAGATATTTTTAAGATACAGAATCAGTCTATATGACACAGTCTATATATGTGAAACTTATTCACGGAGACAAGTGATCATACAAAATAGCCACATTTATTGGTTGACAGAAAACAAATATTTACATGAAATATTAAAATACAGATTGCATTACTTAATCATTTTGACAATTAATAGAAACACCCTCAAACTGGGCGTAGTAGTACCTTGGACACAATTATCACCATTTTCACTTCTCGGTAGAATCAATAACCTTTTGATAATTGACAATTAAACAGAATGTCTGTATTTCACACATCCAACCGTTACTATACTGCAGGTAAGTAAGTGGTTAACAATGTGAAATAAATTAGACATTTGTTTGTCAATAAAATTGGCATCTATGCAAAAAGAAATATAATGAAAACATTTAATTTAGAGAAAAATCTAAAAGGCGGTTATTGATTTGGGAGAAGTATTTCAATAATAGAATATTCAAAAACATCAATATTTAAGAGAACATAGAATAGATGATAAACATATATTTGCCCATTTCCAATATGGCTATTAATGTGGATTGTTGGTTACCAGGAATTTTAAGATGGCTGTCGTGGCTTTCAACATGGATTCTCTTACAGAGGAATTACTTGGTGTGACCTCCGAGTTCCAAGGAGCAGGGATCTTCGTGAATGTAAAAATGTGTATTCATGCATGTCTTCCAGTGACCCTACTCAGGGGGGGGGGGTCCCTAAGCTTCCCCTTGACTCCCTCCCCCCAGCTCTCCCCGAGCTTTCTCCTCCTTCCCTTTTCCTCTCTCTATGACCATCTTAAATATTCTCTTAAACAAAAAGATCATAAAATTATACTAAGTTCTGCCCAGAGGGTATGTGTTCCCTCCTCATTGGCCGGCAACATGTAATGGTTAGCTTTCCCGGGAGTCTCGTGATTTTAAGATAATAGCACCTTCAACCACCAGGTGTCTCACATGTGTTTGGTGTTTTATTTCTTTAAGTTAATATTTTTTATTTCTGTAATATGCGTTCGTTGTTTATATATGTTCTAACGAATATATCTCAAATGTTCAAGAATTATGGCATAATATAAGATACGCTTTAACATAATTTTCAATAATCACTTGCATAAAATGGTGATATATATGTATATCAATGTATATCTGTTAATCTTTAGTCCATTTAGAAAGGACACAGGTTAGATATATATCAAACAAATCACATACAATTATTATCTATATGGATGCACGTATAATTCGGGTATCCAATCAATATTCGTTTATCTAAACCTAGGTTAAATTCTTATACAATTATAATCATGATTATATGTTTTTTCATAATACTAATTTGTTGCTAAAACACTTCTACTTATGATCACATTTTCATATATAATCTCTCCATGACAAATTTCCCCAGATCACTAGGTACCAAACCACAATATCTCCTTGTTGACCCACAAATATCACATACAGTTTTAATCACTTGAAGTATTTTTGAAATATGTCTGATTTGTATCTTCCTCTCACACCATGTTTTGAGACATTTGTACTATAGTAAGATATCATATCCCTGCTTCTAATATACGTATATTCATGATGTAAAAATATATACAATTTTCAATGTTTCCTCGTAGTGTCTTCAAATGAACATTGAACATTCAAGATACAGTCCCATTGTTTACTTTTCCAATGGAGGTGTCTTATTTGCCCTGTTGGGGTAGATCTCCACTTCGTATCTTAGTCATTGTCTCATGAGAAGCTAGGACAACACTGACTACTTGGCTTACTGATCTCTCACTTTCTGAGACAATGGGATATTTGTTCTGGTCATTCAGGTTTAATGGCTGTTGGTCACAGGTACTCCAAAGTATAGCCCAACCCTTGCCATATATATTTGCATGGTTGTATACTATCCAAACAGTCTTTTTACTGACGCACAATGGGGTTTTCTAGTTAAGGGTTATTTTCATGTGATAAATACTTATGCAAGTTTGGTCTTCTCACTATAACCAACGAAATAAGTAAACAGCTTTTTGTTTGGTGACAGAAAATACCATTGTTTCAGCGAGTTTCTGTCCCAATGCATGCTTGTAAAAGTTTTAAATAGTTGATGTAGTGAACATGAGATCATGTATTTTGTGTTCTTCAAGAGGGTAATAGTTCAATGATAGCAAAATCATGGTTCATCTGTTCCTGAGGCCTAAACAAATCTCACCTCTCTGACAGTAAATATTAAATGTATTATTATTATTTTTTTTTTCTTAATTAATTCACAACAGTAGAATTGTGTTTTAAGTGTTAACATATGGTAGCTTTACTATAGTAACCACACATTAGCCGACACTTTTGTAAAGGTGGAGTTATCTTTCGGGCGGGAGATTAGAGCCTGTTGATATAGTCGAAAGAGTGGGAGCAGACCTTCTCTTGAAGATTCAGCAGCCTAGAAGAAAGACACATCTCATGCACACAGAGCTTTCCAGCATACAAAGGGTTATTCGGCCATTTTAAATGACACATGGCAAAACTGAATTCTTCCATAAGACAATTTTAAAGATATTAATGATTATCATTGTACTATTTTTGTAAGTATTCTTTTCTATTTAAATGTGTACAAATAAATAAACATTTTTGAATTACGCTGACTCAGAACTAATTAAGGAAATTCGTCCCACAATCAATCGGTCTCATCATATATACTTAAGACTTTGAAATATTTGAACATTATTTCAATTTATTACAGTGACACCAATGATGGGACACTATTCCTCCCACTGACACCAATGATGTGGCAATATTCCTCCCACTGACACCAATGATGGGGCACTATTCCTTCCACTGACACCAATGATGGGACACTATTCCTCCCACTGACACCAATGATGGGGCACTATTCCTCCCACTGACACCAATGATGGGGCACTATTCCTCCCACTGACACCAATGATGGGACACTTTTACTCCCACTGACACCAATGATGGGACACTATTCCTCCCACTGACACCAATGATGGGACACTCTTCCTCCCACTGACACCAATGATGGGGCACTGTTCCTCCCACTGACACCAATGATGGGGCATTATTCCTCCCAGTGACACCAATGATGGTACACTATTCCTCCCACTGACACCAATGATGTGGCAATATTGCTCCCACTGACACCAATGATGGGGCACTATTCCTTCCACTGACACCAATGATGGGGCACTATTCCTCCCACTGACACCAATGAAGTGGCAATATTCCTCCCACTGACACCAATGATGGGGCACTATTCCTTCCACTGACACCAATGATGGGACACTATTCCTCCCACTGACACCAATGATGGGACACTATTCTTCCCACTGACACCAATGATGGGACAATATTCCTCCCACTGACACCAATGATGGGGCACTATTCTTCCCACTGACACCAATGATGGGACAATATTCCTCCCACTGACACCAATGATAGGGCACTATTCTTCCCACTGACACCAATGATGGGACACTATTGATCTTTTATTTAAAAGAATCAAGCAACCAATTTTATACAAAAGTAAAAAACAAAACCATATTATAAAACGTCAACAGAAAACAAAGGAATACACATCAACGTCCAGAATATATACAATATATACATAGTCCATAAGCAAAACATGTTTAGAAAAACAATTTACATAAAGCAGCAGAGAGGGCCTAAGAGGCACAACCCATCACCTATGTACGCAGCCATTTATCAAAAATGAATCATAAATGAAAAAATCTAGGGTGAAAAGAGACAGACAGCCACACCCGGGAAAGAGACTCCTGGCAGTCAGGGAGGCCTGAAACCCCTCCACGCCTTCAACCAAGCTCCCTGACTCCCCTTGTCTCTCTCAAGCACCCGAATCTTCTCCACCTCATGCAGAATGTCATACACCACCACCTCCACAGGAAGGATTTTACGCCGAATGCTGACCTGACACTGTGCGTTCCAGGTGAAATAACGGACTACTAGGCTAACTAGAAAAAGTGTATCCAAACAAAAAACCCCACCAGTATTGAATGCTCCGTACACCCACTCAGCATAACCCAGCCTGGAGAGGAAAGGGACACTGAGGACCCGCCCCACCTGTTTGTACACCTCTATGTTAAAGGGGCAATGAAGCAGAAAATGTTCCATAGTCTCCTCCTCACCTGCACACTCCTCCCGAGGACAGCTACGATCCACCCCACTGCGGAATTTCAAATTGCCCCGAACATAGAGCCTCCCATGGAAGCACAGCCAGGCCAGATCCCTAAATTTAAGGGGTACTCTGTCCAAATTAATCAATCTTAACCCCACCCTCAAAACTGGGCCTGGGCAATCCCTTAAGGCCAGTGGGTCATGAAAGACTTCGCTCAAGACTCGACTCATAAGGACTTTCCTCGGAACCGATCTGAGATCTTCAGCCGACAATCGCCACTGCCGCAGTAACTTCAGGCACGGAGCAACATAGACTGGTAGCTGACCACGATGACCCCTGAGATTCTTCACTTGGCCACCTTCTTCCCAAAGTCGCAGAAAAGGCCTAAACCAAGATCTAAATATGCCTACCCATCCAGGAGGTTCCACTGCAAGCATATTACCAATGTTAAATTTGAGAAATAGCAGTGAAAAGAAAAGAACTGGGTTGACCATACCTAAGCCACCCTCCCTCCTGGATAGATAGGTGACATTCCTCTTGATGGGGTTCAGTCTGTTCCCCCACAGCATCTGGAAGAACACACTACTGACCCTAGCATAGAGAGACACTGGCAAGATGCAGACAAAGCTGACATACAAGAAGATCGGAATCAGGTAAGTCTTAATCATATCAACCCTTTCCCTCAGAGATAACTTCCATCTCTTCCAGCTGACCACCTTAGTATTGGCAATTTCCAGTCTGCCTTCCCTGTTTTTGAGGCCATAATCGCCGGGTCCAAATTCAATGCCTAGAATTAAGATTCTTTCCTGGGGCACTGGAAAGGTGTCCGGAAGATCAAACCCCTCACCTTCCTTTCCCATCCAAAAAACGTCACTCTTTTCCTGATTGATCTTGGAGCCTGATGCTTCAGAATACCGTGATGTCAGAGAGACCACCTCCTCTGCTTCATCTGCCCCAGTGACAATCACCGACACATCGTCCGCATAGGCAACAACCCTCAAAGGTGGCTCACCCGGGAGCCCCACTGGCACCCCACACAACATGCCGCTCTCTAGCCTCCTGATGAAGGGGTCGATTGCAAACACATAGAGCAGGGGACTCAGAGGACAACCCTGGCGCACCCCGGAGCCAACCTCAAAGGACTGCCCAACCCAACCATTAACAAGAGGAAAGCTTTCTGCTCCCTTATACAAGACCTTTAACCAATCGACAAAACCACCCGGCAGACCGTAATTACTAAGGAGCAACCACAGGTACTCATGGTTAACACGATCAAAAGCCTTTGCCTGATCCAATGTCAGCAAATACTTTCCCCAGCCTGCAGCCTTGCACTGCTCCAAGGCCTCCCGGACAGCTAAAACCGCTGTGAAGGTGCTTCTACCCTGGACTGAACAGTGCTGATGGCGAGAAAGCAAAGACTCTGCTACTGACGATAGGCGCCAGAAAATAATCTTTGCCAGTATCTTTCTATCGACATTAAGAAGGCTGATGGGGCGCCAATTCTCAATCATCGAAGGATCTTTACCCTTTGAAAGAAGAATCACAGCCGAGTGCCTCATGGAAAGGGAAAGCACCCCCTCAGCAAGGCAACTGTTAAAAACCTCTACCAAATGTGGGGCCAGAATAGACTTAAAGGCTTTGTAAAACTCAGCCGTCAAGCCATCCGGTCCAGGTGATTTTTTGAGGGCAAGCTGATCAATTGCCCTCATCACCTCATCAACTGTGATGTCCTCTGTCAAATTCATCAATGGAACATCTCCACCATTCAGACCTGGAGTAGAGTCCAAAAAGCTGTCCATCTTGTCACGGTCAAGCTCTTTCCTCCCAAGAAGGTCAGCATAAAAGGACCTCACGACTTCCAGGATCCCTGACCTGGACTTTGTCAAGGAACCTGTACTGTCCTTAAGGCCAACAACTGTTTTAACAGCTACACTTTGTTTGCAGTTCTGGTAAGGGTCAGGTGAGTGGTACTTCCCATAGTCCCTCTCCAGAACCAAAGAGGCATGCCGGTCATATTGACACTAAATGAGGAGGAGTTTCACTTCAGAGATTGCCCCAGGATCTCCTCCTCTCGAGACAAGAATATCCAGCTTCCTCCGTAAACGTTGGTGTCAGGGAAATAGGAGTTACCTTGTGGGACGCGATCGTGTTAACGCGCGTCAGCGCCCACGAAGACGCAATATGATTCCCAGACGAACGCCTGATGGAGCCTCCGATCGAGTACGCGTGCGCCGGGTAGTACGAACGCATTACGTTACACGTCGTAGGCGTACGGACGCGGTGGCGCGCTCACGACGTAATCCAAGCGCCGTGTCTATTTAAACGTTCACCTGACAGCATCACATTGCTGGTTTATCGTCAGCTCTTCCTGAGTACCCGTGCCTGTTATCTCTGCTACCTGATCTCCTGTTACCGACCCGGCTTGTTTGACCTGCTTCCGATTACTCTCCTGGCTCCGACTTCTGGCTTGTTCCTGATACTCCTTGTCTGCTCCCGGCACCCGACCTCGGCTTGGCTTGACCTCCGTTCCTGATCTCCAGTTCAGTATCCATCCTTCTTACCTCCGGATTGACCTCCCGTGTTTGACCTTCGGCTTGACCCTGACCCTGCCTTGGACTTCTTGCACAGTTGCCTCCAGAGACTGGTCTGCTCAGCATTTCCATCTACTGCTGCTACCCGGCAACCTGTGCTACTGTGGGCACTGCATCCCTGTGCCATCTCCAGGGTTGCACTGCACTCGGCCGCAAGGGGAGCCCTCTCAGCATCTCGGCCTCCTAACCTCGGTAGTGACAGTATAAACCAGCCAGATGCCAGAGGCCGACAGAGGCAACTCCCCGATAGAGGCCATCTTACGGGAAGTCATGGCCCTGACCCCAGCGATTAAGGGTCTCCAAGAGAAGTACCTTCGATTGGAGGAACGTCTGCAGCACCCTCCTGAGCCATCTGTCCTCTCTGGCCAAGATCCTAGCGCTATAGTCTCAACCTCTCCCGAGCCACGAGTCCCTGCACCAGAATATTTTCATGGGGACCGAAGAAAATTTAGAACCTTCAGGAACTCATGCTACTTGTACTTCTCTCTGCAGCCTCAGACATTTACTTCTGAAATGACCAAAGTGGGTTTTACCATCTCACTACTAAGGGACGATCCCCAGACCTGGGCTCACGGCTTACTAGAGCAACGCAGCTCTTCCATTAGTACCTTGGATCAGTTTTTTCAAGCTATGGCCCGTCTTTACGATGATCCCTTTCGGACAACTACAGCCGAAGCAGCCTTGTACTCCCTCCGCCAGGGCGAGCGGCCTGCAGAAGATTATACAGTAGAGTTCCGTACTTGGTCTGCAGATGTCGGCTGGAATGAGGCAGCTTTAAAATATCAGTACCGGATGGGGCTGTCCGAGGTCCTCAAGGACGAGCTAGCCAGATTGGAGGTTCCCCCAACACTTGAGGAACTCATCCAACTTACCACACAGCTTGATAGGCGCCTACGTGAACGCCGGTCTGAGACCACTTGGACCTTTAACTCTACCCAGGCTCCACCTCCGGCCTGCCCAGCGGCATCCTCTGTTCTGAATGGCCCGTTCCGCTCTCCCTTGACCACTGAAGAGAGGCTTCGCCGCCGTCAGGCACATCTCTGCTTCTATTGTGGGGAATCTGGACATCGTATTGACCACTGTCCCACCAGGCCAAGTAAATCCACCCTCTGCACTCCATGTCATCTCCAGGTAACGAAACCCGCTTCAACCCACGTCGCCCTTCCTGTCACATTGACGATGTCAGGTCAGGAGATCCACTTACAGGCAATACTGGACTCTGGGGCCTGCAGCTGCTTTCTGGACTCAACCCTGGCTAAAAATCTTGCTCTCCCGCTTCTCTTGAAGAAACAAAAGCTGACTGTCCGTCTGGCCGACGGCTCCCTACCTAGCTCTGGCCATGTCACCAGGGAAACAAGACCCATCCTAACGACCACAGATTCTGGTCATCGGGAGTTTATCAAGTTCGACGTCCTGTGTTCTCCCATGTTCCCTGTCATCCTAGGAATTCCGTGGCTTCAGGCACACAATCCTCGGATTGATTGGTCCAAGAAAGAAATAGCCTTCACTTCAGCTTACTGCCAACAACACTGTCTGGACCCCGAATCTAGAAACTTGCCCAGCTGTTTGACCGTCCAACCCGTACTCAGTCCCGCTCCTAACATACCAGCAGCGTACCAAGAGTTCAGGGACGTATTCGACAAGGGAAAGGCAGATATCTTACCTCCGCACCGTCCCTATGACTGCCCCATCGAATTATTGCCGGGAGCTCCCATTCCCTTCGGCCGGATTTTCCCTCTCTCCGAGACTGAACTTGAGGCCTTAAGACAATATATAGATGAGAATCTGGCAAAGGGGTTCATCCGCCCTTCCTCATCCCCTGCTGGTGCGGGCATCTTTTTCGTAGAAAAAAAGGACAAGACTCTGAGACCGTGCGTGGACTACAGGGAACTAAATAACATCACCCTCAAGAACCGCTACCCACTTCCGCTCATCCCAGAACTCTTCCAAAGGTTCCACACTTCCCGCATTTTTACTAAGCTTGACCTACGTGGAGCCTACAACCTCGTCCGTATCCGGAAGGGGGACGAGTGGAAGACGGCATTCAGAACAAGATTTGGGCATTTCGAATACTTGGTCATGCCCTTCGGATTGTGCAATGCCCCAGCAACTTTCCAGCACTTTATTAATGACGTCCTCCGGGAGTACTTGGACCACTTTGTCGTCGCCTACCTGGACGACATTCTGATCTTCTCGACCACTCTAGAACTCCATAGAATACATGTTAAAAAAGTGTTAGGTATTCTCAGGACCCACGGACTATTCGTTAAGGCCGAGAAATGCGACTTCGAAAAGGAATCTATTCAGTTCCTGGGACTCATCATTTCCACAGGTGGAATCGCCATGGACCCCCAGAAAGTGAAATCCATCCTAGACTGGCCCGCTCCTTCTGACAAGAAGGCTGTTCAAAGGTTCATTGGGTTTGCTAATTTCTACCGGAGGTTTATAAGGAGCTTCTCCACCATAGTAGCACCCATCACGCAGACCACTCGTCAACATATCAAGTTTCTCTGGACTCCAGCAGCACAATCTGCCTTTGACCAACTCAAAACCCTCTTCACTACCGCACCTATCCTGCAGCACCCAGATCCCGCCTTACCCTACGTTCTGGAGGTCGATGCCTCAGAGGTGGCCACAGGAGCAATTCTATCCCAGCGACAAGGTCCCAAGGCATTATTGCACCCTGTAGCCTTCTTTTCACGGAAGATGAGCCCCCCAGAGAGAAACTACGATGTAGGTGACCGGGAGCTTTTGGCAATCAAGACCGCCCTTGAAGAGTGGAGGTATCTCTTGGAAGGTGCCGCTCACCCCATCCTGGTCTTCACCGACCATAAAAATTTAGAATATCTTCGCACAGCTAAACGTCTGAGACCCCGACAAGCCCGCTGGGCTTTATTCTTCTCAAGGTTTAATTTTCATGTGACCTACCGTCCAGGATCAAAAAATGGCAAGGCAGATGCCTTGTCCCGGATGTTCCCAGACTCCTCAGAAAAGACTACACCTAGTACAATTCTGTCTCCCCAGAATTTCCTATTAATGCAACCGGACCTAAGGGCTTCGATAGCACAGGCCTCTAACCAATGTACTGACATAGAAGCTTCTTCCTTGAGAAGTCAAGACGGGCTTCTATGGCACCAGAACAAAATTTTTGTGCCTCAGCAGGCCAGGTTACTCGTACTAAGGACCTTCCACGACCACCCCCTGGCCGGCCATTTTGGGGTGCGGAAGACGATTGATCTTGTGCAGCGGTCCTTATGGTGGCCTACCTTAAGATCCGACTGTAAAGAGTACGTTGATTCCTGTACAACCTGCCAACGAAACAAGGGGTCTAACGCTAGACCCTGGGGCCTGTTAAGGCCGCTACCAGTCCCAGAAAAACCGTGGAAGGAAATCTCTTTGGACTTCATTGTGGAGTTGCCCCCTTCTGAAGAGCACACTACCATCTTGGTAGTGGTGGATCGCCTATCTAAGATGGCGCACTTTCTGCCTATGAAAGGGACCCCCTCCGCCTTGGATACCTCAAAAATCTTCATTAAGGAAATTGTCCGCCTACATGGTGTACCCGACAGCATCGTATCAGATAGAGGGGTGCAGTTTACCTCCAGGTTCTGGAAAGAGCTCTGTAAGTTGTTATCGATTAGAATATGTCTATCCTCAGCCTACCACCCACAGAGTAATGGACAAACAGAGAGAACCAACCAGACGCTCGAACAATATCTGCGATGCTTTTGTTCTTTTTCCCAGGATGATTGGGCCTCCCTGCTCCCTTGCGCGGAATTCGCGTACAACAATTCAGTGCATGCCTCGACCAACCAATCACCCTTTTGGGCAAACTACGGGTTCCACCCTTCGTTCTTACCCAATACCATTCCTGAATCTACGGTCCCAGCCGTTCAGGATAGAGTAAACTTCATCCAAACGAACTATCAGTTGCTCCAGGATACCATGAAGAAGGCTCAGGAGGAATACAAAAGACATTATGATAAGAAAAAGAGAATTAACCCTGCCTTTAAGATAGGGGACAAAGTGTGGCTCTCTGCTGTGAACTTAAAACTGTCATGTCCTTCTCGGAAGTTGGGACCCAAGTTCCTGGGCCCTTTTGAGATTAGACGTGTAATTAACCCTGTAGCATTCGAACTTGCTTTGCCTAATTCTCTTAGAATTCATCCCGTTTTCCATGTCTCCCTTCTCAAACGTGTCATCTCCAGTCCTTTTTCAGGTAGAGAAGAAGTGCCCCCGCCTCCGGTCCAGGTTGGTGATGAAACCGAATTTGAAGTCGAATCTATCCTTGATTGTCGTCGGAGAGGTAGGACAATCCAATTTCTAATTAAATGGAAGGGGTATTCGGCTGAGGAAAATTCTTGGGAACCTGCAAGTTTTGTACATGCACCTAGACTCATACACAGGTTTCGATGTCTTCATCCTGAAAAATGGGCTCGTTTAGGCATCCGGAGGCTGCCCCTTGGGGGGGGGCACTGTCAGGGAAATAGGAGTTACCTTGTGGGACGCGATCGTGTTAACGCGCGTCAGCGCCCACGAAGACGCAATATGATTCCCAGACGAACGCCTGATGGAGCCTCCGATCGAGTACGCGTGCGCCGGGTAGTACGAACGCATTACGTTACACGTCGTAGGCGTACGGACGCGGTGGCGCGCTCACGACGTAATCCAAGCGCCGTGTCTATTTAAACGTTCACCTGACAGCATCACATTGCTGGTTTATCGTCAGCTCTTCCTGAGTACCCGTGCCTGTTATCTCTGCTACCTGATCTCCTGTTACCGACCCGGCTTGTTTGACCTGCTTCCGATTACTCTCCTGGCTCCGACTTCTGGCTTGTTCCTGATACTCCTTGTCTGCTCCCGGCACCCGACCTCGGCTTGGCTTGACCTCCGTTCCTGATCTCCAGTTCAGTATCCATCCTTCTTACCTCCGGATTGACCTCCCGTGTTTGACCTTCGGCTTGACCCTGACCCTGCCTTGGACTTCTTGCACAGTTGCCTCCAGAGACTGGTCTGCTCAGCATTTCCATCTACTGCTGCTACCCGGCAACCTGTGCTACTGTGGGCACTGCATCCCTGTGCCATCTCCAGGGTTGCACTGCACTCGGCCGCAAGGGGAGCCCTCTCAGCATCTCGGCCTCCTAACCTCGGTAGTGACAGTTGGTAGGTCATGTACTTATTAAACTGCTTTCCATTGGCTAGGCCCCTGAAGAATCCAGCGATCCTCTTTTTGGTCAGCTCCCACCACTCAGCCTTGCTGCTACAAAAGTCCAGGATGGTCACCTGAGCCTGAAAGAATTCCTCAAAGGATTGTCTAACATGTTCTTCCTTGAGTAGAGTCGAATTCAATCTCCAGATGCCCTTGCCCCTATAAGGGGCGTCTGAAGCATTCAGGACCACAGATAGCATACAGTGATCAGAGAACTCTACTGCCTGCACCACTGGGGGCGAGAAAGCATAGGTCTCCTTAAAAAAAAAACCTATCTATCCTACTCTGACTACTACCTCGATGAAAGGTGAACCCGGTGTCATCCGGGAGGTGCTTAATGTGCACATCCACAAGACCAGCATCCCTAACCATACTATTTAAAAAAACGCTATCATATCCCAGCCTGTCCTTGAAGTCCTTCCTGTCCTTGGGCCTAGTTACTGTATTAAAGTCACCTCCAAAGACCACTTGCCGGGATGTAAAAAGAAATGGCTTTATCCTTGTAAAAAGGCATTTCCTGTCCCACTTTGTGTGCGGCCCATAAACATTAATTAGGCACAGGTCCTGCCCCCCCACAAGGACGTCTAAGACCATACATCTCCCAATCTCCACCTCAATAACCCGCCGGACATTTACCATACCGTTTTAAACAACACCGCCACACCGCCGTAAGGCTCGGCCGCAAGAGACCAGTAAGATGGACCATACCTCCACTCTCTCTTGGCCATATGAATATCTGCCAAGGAGGTGAGCCTAGTCTCTTGCAAAAATAAAATTTCAGCGTCTTATTGGCTGAACAAAAAGAAGGCCATGAAACAAGCTCTTACTGACTTAATGCTGGCAACATTTATTGTCACCGCTTTTAACGGAGGGGGAACCGCCATTTGGGTTATTGGGTGGATTGCTTCTTAGCTCCCCTCTGCTGCTCATCACCAGAAGCCTCTCTCTTTCTTGAGGCCGCCTCAAACTCCATTTCAGAATCGGAACTTCGTTCTGAGGAAGCTCCAGATGAAGAAACATACCATTCAGAGGTCCTACGATGGTTGGAGACAGGCACTGGAGCCCATTCCATCCTCACCACCTGCTTCCGCTTCCCAACCTTCCTTCTCTCCTCCAGGTACTGCAGGTCAGCTTCAGAGATGCCATAATCTCTGTTTTTTTTCTTTGGAGTCTTCACAGAAAACTTCTTTATAGAGGAAGAAGCGACCTTTTTAGTACCTGCTACCACTCCTGGTGGGGGTGGTGTTCCCTTTGAGACAGACTTAGAGGGGGGGGGGGGTAACTGACACGGGGGGCACAGACTTGGAAGGTTCTGACACAAGAGGAGAGGATATAGTAGGCTGGGGGGACACAGAGACAGATACAGAAGGAATACTTACAGACACGGGGGGGGGGGGGGTGGCCACAGGAACTGGAGAGGGATCCTGAGCAGGACCAGGGGAGTCAGTCACCGCAGAGGAGGATGGTACACCAGGGGCCTCACCCTCCATCCTGTCCACCCTTGACAAGTCATCCATTACCTCCTTCTCCATATTGTGCCAGGCTTCAGGACATTTGCTGTAGGGATGGCCAAGGCGCAGGCACAGGTTGCACCTGATCATATCGGTGCAGTCCTTGGCCATGTGACCCTGACCCCAACACACTGAACATATCAAGGCTGAACAGGAGGAGCTCAAATGCCCCTTTTCTCCACAGCGGTGACACAGCTTCGGCTGACCAGGGTAAAAATAGTCATCCTATCCCTCCCTATAAAAGCTGAGGAGGGCAGGTGACGGACAACATTCCCATCCCTGGCCAACCTGACTGTTACTGACCAACCCCCAGTCCAGATGTTACGCTCATCAAGGATTTTGCTGGGCTTAATCAAAACCTCCCCATAGTTCCACAACCAAACCTTCTAAATCCTGAGCGGGGACGCTCTCATTGGTCAGAATGATGGTGGTTTTTTTAACTGTTGACCTCTGAGAGATCGCAACTGGGGCCAGACCTTCCCATTCAGGTCTTGACCTGCACCGAGCCTCATATCGCTCCCAGAACAGGTCAAGACCCTCTGGCCTGGTGAAGCTAATTGTATAATCCCTCGTCCCAGACACATGTATAAAGGCATACAAGTCATTGGCCCCAAAACCCATTTCTAAAATGAGATCCACCACCGCACGCCGCGCTGGAAGGACTGCAACACCTTCCCATTTTAGAATCACAACATTACGTCTGGGACCCCCAGCAGAAGCCAGAGACCCAAGACCAGATCTTGGGTAGCCTGTAGGGGAAAACCCCGCTTGGGAGCGGAGCGTACCACCTGAGAAAACGTGGGTTTATCAGGGCCAAGGCCCCACACTGAAGCCACATTAGTCTTTACATTATTAGCATTATCAACTGTCTGAACTGGATTAGCAGAATCCACAGCCAGACGATTGTCCATCACACTGGTGCTGGGGTGATTGTTATCAGTCACAGAAATTTTCCCATCAGGAATGGTCATAGTTGCTGCTGCAGTACCAGCTGTCTCCTGATGCTGCGCTGTAGAGTCCTCAGCAGCAGTGGGGCAAACAGCTTTGGACTCTGCTAAAGAAGGGTTAATGGGCTCTGCTGACACCTGTAGTTCATCCACAGAAATTACACTTTTTACATGTAAGTTTTGCTGCATTGCAGCATCATCATCATCCGGCACAACAGGGCTGCACACAGGATTAGCAGTGACTGTCATCAGGCACATAGTCATTATCAGTAAAAGACACAAAAACAGTCTTGTCCACAACATGGGGCTTCACTGGCTTTATATTATCAGGTACATTATCTGTAATGTCCTCCTTAATTGAATACCAACCGATCCCCCCGCATAGGAGACTCCATGACCTGGATGGCCCTCAGCATGCCTCCTGAGTCCTGGGAAGGCATGGGGCTGCTTACCTCTCCCTGGGGGGGGGGCAAGGGGGCGGAATTGGGGGTCTCCTCCTCCACCTCCATCTTTGTCACCCTTCCAAACCTCCTGTCATTTCCAAATTTCTCCCTGAAGGGCCCATCTCTGCCTTCCATCATGGCCACGATGGTCTCCTGGTGGTCCACACGGACTTTGGCCAATTGGATCTCTGGATCCATGGATCCTCGCTTCTGGCTGTGTAAGCCCTCACGCTGCCTTCTCAGGCGCTTCAGCTCCGCACGTAACTTGTACAGCTTATCCCTCTCCCTATTCAGGACCTTTATCCCGGCCACCACTCGCTCCCGAATGGCTTGCGAGCCTTCGTCCTCTCCAGGGGCAGAGAGATCCGCTTGTCCACCAGAAGGCATGTCACCCGACGGCCCAGGAGATGGCTGAGAACCTCCAGCAGGAGAGGCCCTGCTGGCCTCCATGGCTTCCCCAGAAAGGGGCCAGGAGAGCTGGGATAGATTTCCTCACCACTCCCCTCTCACACCGATCAGCTGGAGGAGCTCCACAGACACCTTCCACCTGACACACCTGTGCTCAATGATGGGTGGGGCACTATTCTTCCCACTGACACCAATGATGGGACAATATTCCTCCCACTGACACCAATGATGGGGCACTATTCCTCCCACTGACACCAATGATGGGGCACTATTCCTCCCACTGACACCAATGATGGGACACTATTCCTCCCACTGACACCAATGATGGGACACTATTCCTTCTATTATGACCAACAATGGTGCAGTTACCCTCCAGGTAATACCAATGATTTGGCATTGTTTAATCCCCAATGACACTAGGGCATTTTCTACTCCCAATGGCCACAGTCTGGCCTCCTCAATGTCTGAAGAACAGTAAAGTGTCCCTTTGTTTAGAGAGTTTGGAGGTCCCTGCTGTACAATATGGCAGAGATAGCGCCCCCCCCCCCAAAAAAAAAAGTGAATGGAGCTCTAACTATTCCATTCTAGAGCCTCTTAGAAAATGTAAAAAAAAAACTGTTTTGGTATTAGGTACACTTTAATATCCTAGATGACTTTGAGTGCCATGTGCTGTGCACCCTAAGTAGTTTCTATTATTATTCCCCCTCCCCCTATGCACGCCAACTGGTATTACTGCATAAGAAGGTGCTTACCTGTACAGAGTCTTGTAGCTTTTGAAACTTGACCTGCCTCTGCTGTGTATTTATAGAGCAATTTGCATTTTATATTACCTCCCAAAACCACATTCCCACCACACTGAGGGTTGGGAACCAGCAAAGAATTAGAGCCATAATCCAGGCTTATCTTGAGGAGAGGTGGGGGGAATTATTATAAAAAAAGTTTTTTTCATGGGAAACAGAAAACCATACTATCTAGTTACATAACCAACTCTGCACTCAAAATAAGTAAACTAAAATTAGATATGTCCAAATCTTGCAGACTTCACCTCCGATACATCTCCAAAATACACCCCTTTCTAACCGTTGACACCACTAAGCAGCTTTTCTACTCCCGTATTATCACTCGCCTTAACTATTGTGACTCCCACCTTGTAGGCTTCCCTCTCTGCAGGCTATCCCATCTCCAATCTATCATGAATGCCCCTGCTAGACCCATACACCTTACCAACCATTCAGTGTCCTCCACCCCTCTCTGCCAGTCCCTCCACTGGCTTCCCATTGCCTAACGAATAAAATTCAAAACAATAACATACAAAGCCATTCGCAACTTTGCCCCGAGCTACATCCCCAAACTTATCGCCAAATATCACCCAAACCATCCCCTCCGCTCCGCCCAAGACCTTCTGCTCTCTAGCTCCCTGGTCTCCTCCTCCCATGCTCCTCTCCAGGACTTCTCCAGAGCAGAACTCTGTTCCATTCGGCAGACACAAACAGCCGCACCATTCCATCTCAATAGGATCAATAGGGCCTATCCAGCCATCAGGTAGATTCATATAACATCTTACAACCTGTGGTGGTTTGGATTCAAGACACAGATTCCATTCCACACTGACCCGATTCATGTTTATGGGGAACAAGTACTATATTTTTTTCCTCTGGAGTCACTGTCAATGTAGATAGACCACAAATATTATAATGGGACTAGGATAGTGAGTAAAGCCTTTGCGCTAATTCAAGGTAAAAAAATGTATATGAAGAAAAAAAGGGGGGGGGTGATATTCCTCTTATAAACCAGTGCATAAATACATATATATATAATATATATAAAAAAAGAAAGGGGTAATAATACTCTTATAACATGGTGCATAAATATGTGAATAAGCAAAAAATGCACTTGACCAATAATTTCAGACAAACGTTATACGTGTAAATATGCAATAAAGTGCTAGTGCATTGCAGCTGGACCTAAATGATATTACACATAATACCACAATAGCAATTACAAATATAGAATGGTCCTGCGCAACCCAAATGTTAATAAAAAGTGTTACGTGCTTAAAATCAAAATTAATATAAGTGCATAAAAAAATATAAATGCATAAAAAAGGCACAAAGAACAGTCCCAAAAAACAGTCCCAAAATCTTGATTCAATAGCATCAAATGCGTTCAAGGAATGGTGCAAAGAAAGATGTTCATATAAACACGGGAAACTCTATGCTCCCGGAACTCTCACCTCAGAACTTTTAAAAAACAGGCACATCAAGTATATCAGACAGCTTCCGTTCCGTTCTTAGCCACCAGAGGATCTTCAATAATAAATGATTGGAATACCATGTATATCCATGCTAGGCCACCAGAGGGCCAAACATCACTGTATTATTAGATGGTGTCTGCGATGGCGATATCTGCTGATATGTGCAGCTCAAAGAGGAAACATAGGGAGAGAAGAGGGGCTCTAATAGTGTAGTAATTTATTAAAATTTGGGTACAATCAGTCACAAATAAGATAAGACTCTCACATTTAAAATCGAAGACAGCGCATAAAGAAAGATGATGTACTGGCGTCTTCCGCCAGTCTTACTTCACTTCCGGTATCGCGTCGCGGCCACTCCCTGCACGTTACGTCAATCACGTGACTTCTTCAGGGGATCGTGATTGGTCATGAGCACCTTCCTTAAATACACCATAACCGGAAGTGCCCGCACGGCCATCTTGGTCATGGTCATTTAGGAAAAATAAACAGATGGAAACCGGAAGTATAGATTCGACCATTTTAGATATGGCAATGTTAAAATATACTTAGTATTGGTATCTGGGCAAGACTAATTAGATGATATAATGAATAGAGTGTTATAGCATCCATAGAGACAATAGACATGGAATTATTTAAATGATGTAAAACGTATCATAGCAGCGGTATGATTGGAAAAATATATATAATTGGGAAAATGAAAATAGAAATAAAATAAAAATAAAAACAAAAATAAATATAAAAATAAGAAATGAAAATGCAAATAAAATTAAAAATAAACATGAAAATAAAATTAAAAATAAACATGAAAATAAAAATGAAAATAAAAATAAACAACCCCGCATACCGGAAATGAAGTAAGACTTCAAATATATGTAAATAAAGTACAAACACGTCAAATCGAGTATGACCTATCAGGAAGAAAGTAACATACATACTTTCCTATACATGTATAAAAAAATCATAGAAAAAAGTTTTCCTTATTATATATATATATATATATATATATATATATATATATATATATATATATATATATATATAAAGAAAATTAAAAATTACTCAAAAAGCAATTTAAATCAAATTCAACGTTTAGGCCTTCGGGAATGAAAGTTCTCATCGTATATATCCATCTGGACTCTTTTTGGCTGATGGTTCTAATCTTATGACTGCCCCTCCATGATGGGTTATATCTCTCAATCCCCCAAAACTGTAAATGGGAGGGGTCCCTATTATGTACTAAGTCAAAATGCCTAGAAACATTATGTTTAGGAAAACCCTTAACAATATTTTGTATATGTTCCTTTACTCTCGTTTTCAAAGCCCTCTTAGTTCTTCCTATATATTGTAAATTACAGCTACATTGTAGAGCATATACAACACCTTCAGTGTGGCATCCAATGAAATCACGTATAGAGTAAGTATGTCCCGTAGTAGTGGCTGAAAATTCTGATCTCTAAGGCCGCGTACACACGCGCGGACTGTTCGCCCAACCTTGTCCGCTGAACAGTGTTTGGGCGGACAGTCCGCTCGTGTGTGGGGCTTCAGCGGACAGTTTCAGCGGACAGTTGGACGAACAAGGTCTTACGGAAATTCCGAAAAACTGTCCGCTGAAACAAGGTTTCAGCGGACTGTTCGCTCGTGTGTAGGCTTGTTCGGCCAACTAAGTCTCGCGCATGCTCAGAAAGGATTTTCACGCCGAAAGCTATAATGCAGTGTATAGGACGTCGTATTTTTCGTCCCGTCGTACGTGCCGTTCACGTCATCGCGCACGGTTTCAGCAAACTGTTCGTCCGTCGTGTGTGGCCATGTCCGTCCATGCTAAGTTTGAGCGGACTGTTTGCCGAAACTGTTGGACGGACAAAGTTGGGCGAACAGTCCGCGCGTGTGTACGCGGCCTTACTTTGGAATTTTTTTGAATTTCGACAGGCAAAACAGTTCCTACAAGGGAAGAAACCTTTCCTTGTAAAGAAAGTGTAACCTTTTTTAGGTGGTGGTTCTACTACTAATTTAACTATAATATCCCTTAGAGTAGGAGCCCTTCTATAAACAATATTGGGTTTCTCAGGAAAAATCATTCCTAGATCTTTGTCTTTTTTCAAAATATGCCAATGGCGACGAATACGTTTGGATACTTCTTTATGTTGAACATTGTAATCTAGTATTAAGGAGGGAACCTCACGATTAAATTTGCTTTCGTTAGTCCTCTGTTGAAGCATTTTCTTCCTGTCTAGCACCCTGACCTGTTCAATCTGATCTTTAATAAAGGTATCTTCATATCCCTTTTCTTTAAACCTCCCAGCAATTACATTAGCCTGCATAAGATAATCGTTGTCCTTAGTAAAGTACAATACAAAATATTGTTAAGGGTTTTCCTAAACATAATGTTTCTAGGCATTTTGACTTGGTACATAATAGGGGAAACATCAGCCAAAAAGAGTCCACATGGATATATACGATGAGAACTTTCATTCCCGAAGGCCTAAACGTTGAATTTGATTTAAATTGCTTTTTGAGTAATTTTAAATTTTCTTTATATATATATATATATATATATATATATATATATATATATATATATATATATATATATATATATATATATATATATAATATATAATATATATATATATATATAAAATAAGGAAAACTTTTTTCTATGATTTTTTTATACATGTATAGGAAAGTATGTATGTTACTTTCTTCCTGATAGGTCATACTCGATTTGACGTGTTTGTACTTTATTTACATATATTTGAAGTCTTACTTCATTTCCTGTATGCGGGGTTGTTTATTTTTATGTTTATTTTTATTTTTATTTTTATGTTTATTTTTAATTTTATTTTCATTTTCATTTCTTATTTTTATATTTATTTTTGTTTTTATTTTTATTTTCATTTTTATTTTTATCTTCATTTTCATTTTTATTTTATTTCTATTTTCATTTTCACAATTATATATATTTTTCCAATCATACCACTGCTATGATACGTTTTACATAATTTAAATAATTTGATGTCTATTGTCTCTATGGATGCTATAACACTCTATTCATTATATCATCTAATTAGTCTTGCCCAGATACCAATACTAAGTATATTTTAACATTGCCATATCTAAGATGGCCGAATCTATACTTCCGGTTTCCATCTGTTTATTTTTCCTAAATGACCACGACCAAGATGGCCGTGCGGGCACTTCCGGTTATGGTGTATTTAAGGAAGGTGCTCATGACCAATCACGATACCCTGAAGAAGTCACGTGATTGACGTAACGCGTAGGGAGTGGCCGTGACGCGATACCAGAAGTGAAGTAAGACTGGCGGAAGACGCCAGTACAACATCTTTCTTTATGCGCTGTCTTAGATTTTAAATGTGAGAGTCTGATCTTATTTTTAACTGATTGTACCCAATCTTTAATAAATTACTACACTATTAGAGCCCCTCTTCTCTCCCTATGTTTCCTCTTTGAGCTGCACATATCAGCAGATATCGCCATCGCAGACACCATCTAATAATACAGTGATGTTTGGCCCTGTGTTGGCCTAGCATGGATATACATGGTATTCCAATCATTTATTATTGAAGATCCTCTGGTGGCTAAGAACGGAACGGAAGCTGTCTGATATACTTGATGTGCCTGTTTTTTAAAAGTTCTGAGGTGAGAGTTCTGGGAGCATAGAGTTTCCAGTGTTTATATGAACATCTTTCTTTGCACCATTCCTTGAACGCATTTGATGCTATTGAATCAAGATTTTGGGACTGTTTTTTGGGACTGTTCTTTGTGCCTTTTTTATGCATTTATATTTTTTTATGCACTTATATTAATTTTGATTTTAAGCACGTAGCACTTTTTATTAACATTTGGGTTGCGCAGGACCATTCTATATTTGTAATTATAGTGGACTACTTCGTCCTATGTGGATCATTGGTGGTCGCCATCTCCCTGGTCTGATGCCTTGCGTGCTGCTCTGAAGGACATAGCTCTCTTTTCGAGTTATGATTTCAGGGCCTCCGTAACGGTGATAGGTAGTGAGGAGGAAAAAAACACAATTTTACGCCCTTAGAAAGCCTGAAAATGGTGATTGGTTTTCGGGGTCCTGTACACAGCTAGGTCCCACACACATGTGGTATCCCCGTACTTAAGAGAAGCAGCAGAATTTATTTTGTGGTATAATTTCACATATAACCATGGCATGTGTGAGCAATATATCATTTAGTGACAAGAGTGGATGCAGGAATCTGGGGTGGACCCAAGGGAGGATCCCCAGGATGGCCTCCCATAGTATGGGTCCTCCCATACTAGTGTTTAAGGACCTGGAAAATGGTTCCAAGAGAAAAAAGCTGCAGCCTGAGTTACTGGCTTTAGGAGGCCAAAGTGAAAAAGCAGAGTCTGCTGGTGGCCGCATTGAAAGAAACCAAAAGAGTTTTCAAAGAGAAGTATGGCAATGATGATCGAAACGCCGCAATGTGGTCCAATTGAGGTGGACTGGAGAAGGACTCAGATGGAGGAGGGTGAGGTAGAGTGTTCCCTAAAGAGGTCAAGGTCTCCAGTAAGAGGGGAGGGAGTTCAGGCTAAGAAACGCCTACCTCAATCATCCTGATGGCAGTTCCCACTCTGATAAAGGTGGCAATGATTAATGTTGCCAGTATAAAATCTGTAAGGGCTCGTAATATGGCCTTATTTTTGCTCAGCGAGATGGATGCTGATATTTTATATTTGCAAGAGACCCGGCTAAATAGCCTTGCCAATGTCCACCTGGCGGAGAGGGAGTGGAGGCCTGGGCCCTCCATCTGGTCTCTTGCGGCTGAGCCTTACAGCGGAGTTGCAGTACTTTTTACTGGCATGGTAAAGTGTCGACGGATTATCAAAATGGAGATTGGAAGGTGTATGGTCCTGGACGTCTCTGTGAAGGGGCATGATCTGCGTTTAATAAATATTTAGGGACCACAAACTAGATGGTAGAGGAAATGCCTCTTTACGAAAATTAAGCCTTTCCTTTTTACATCTCAGCAAGTTGTCTTTGGAGGTGATTTTAACACGGTTTCTAGGCCCAAAGACAGGAAAGGCTCCACTCACAGTCTGAGATATGATAGCGTCACCACGGGGTACACATTTAAGTGGTTGTGAGAGAAGGATAGATAGTTTTTTTTTTTTAAGGGGGACTCTGCCTTTTCGGCTCCTGAGTGTCGTATGGTGGAGTTCTCTGATTACCTTTTGCTGTATGTTATTCTCAATACTTCAGATATGCCACCTAAAGGAAAGGGTATTTGGAGGATGAATTCGGCTCTGCTGGATGACGAGGATGTAAGACAATTTTTGAGGATTTTTTTCAGGCTCAAGTAACAATCCTGGATTTCTGCAGTAGTAAGTCAGAGTGGTGGGAGCTTGCCAAAAGCCTGATTAGTGGGTTTTTCAAGGACATAGGAAAAAGGACACCTTCCTGGGGCCACAGCAGAAAGTCAAAGCATTGGGCATCGAGTTTGGCCCTGTTGTTTTTGAAATACAATCTTGGTAACATGCTAGCAGAGAGACCGCCTGGATGGGTAGGTATTTTCCAGATCTGGTTTAGACCTTTTCTGGGCTGTTGGGAGAGTGGTGGGCCAGTGAAAAGCCTAAGGATCAAGCATGGTAAGCTCCCGAATTTTGTTGCCCCATGCCTGAAAATTCTTAAACAATGGCATGTGACAGCGGAGGATATCAGGTCCCTTCCTAGGAGACTCCTGGGTGAGAAGATTGTGGGTACTGTCTTTCATGCGCCACTGGCCTTAAGGGATCGCCCAGGTCATATTATGAGAGAGGGTTTATGTTTAATAAATTCTGAGCAGATTCCTTTGAAATTTAGGGACCAGGCCTGGCTTGTTTCCACGGTAGGCTCTATGTTACGGGGAATGTGAAGTGCCGCTCTTTGAACAATCATGGTTGTCCAAGAGCGGAGTGTCGGGGAGAAGTGGAAACCATGGGCCACTTCTTGCTTCAGTGCCCTTTCAATATAGAAGTCTATAAAAAGGTGGGGAGGGCTCTGAATATTCCTTTCCTGCCTAGCATGTCTTATGCTGAGTGGGTGTATGGAGCACTGCAGAATCGCAAGGGATTTGATTTGGACACTCTTTTTCTAGCCGGCTTAGTAGTCCGTTATTGCACAGTGTCTGGTATCCCTTCGGCAGAAAGTCTTTCCTGTTCCGGTGCTGGTGTGTGAGATTCTTGGTGAGGTAGGGAAAATTTGGGGTCTGGAGAAAGACAGATGGCGGCAAAGGGTCTGGATAAAGGCGTGGAGGAATATCAGGCCTGTAGCTGCTGTTTGTTGATCTCTGGGTGTTGGGTTATTTCCCTGTTTTCTCTCTGGACACTCCCTTAGATTTTCGAGGATAAACATAATTTTGAAGAAAGGCTACATGCACATGATAATCTGTTTCTTGGTCTGAATGTTATTCAAGTTGAGTAATGTGTAGAATTTTTGAAGATGTCTGTGTTATCTAGTGATATGTATATATATATATATATATATATATATATATATATATATATGTGTGTGTGTGTGTAGCGCCGGCTCCTGAAGAGCACGCGCTATGTGTTTTTTCTGTTTAAAATTCCTAAAGCCACAGTTGGGTTTTAGGGTCAATTATACCAAATTATGGTTTCAGTACCAGTCTGGCTGGATGGCATTGGATTCTGCTTGGCCACAGGTGTCGCTGTCATATTGAGTGCCATTGAGTGCCATTCTTTCTCGGAGCCAGCCCAGTGGGAGTGTCATCTTGCCAGCCCAGTGGGAGTGCCGTCATTCTGGGAGAGGGTACTTAAGGTACTGACATCACGTGCTTCTGGGTTCCGGTCCGGAAGATCTTTCTGTCTGTTTGGTCCTGGTCCTCCTGACCATCCCCCATGGCCTGGGGTGCAGATCCAACCAATTCTGAGTCTCGGGGCTGGCTATCCCGAGGCAAAGTAACTGGAAGGAGGATTCAAAGGTGGTCCCGTGCCATCTCATCTGTGGAGAGGCCCAGCAACTGGAGAAGCAACCAGGGGAGGACTCTTTGGGAGAAGGCCACGCAAAAGGCTGGCTTCTCAGAAATAGCCTGGAGGCTCAGTTGAAAGACACCAAGTAAATCTACACTCATACGGTATCGCCGGAGTGCCTGCGAGATACTGGTACCGTATGATAGCGCTCTAAATTCATCTACATCCTTCAGTTACATTCAAGTCTGTGGCAGAGACTTTATTCACAAGAGTTCTACATGCAAGTCTGTGGCAGAGGCTTTGCTTTACTCAAACACTCTATCGGCTGCTAGGCCTAGTGATAGGAGATCTATCCGGTAGCTGTGAGAATCCAGTTGTGAGTGGCAATCCTCTGGATTTCTATAGTGAGAGACTTCCTATCTTTTGCAGTTCCAAGAGTACCTGAACTTCCTACCTTACCCTTTATCCTTCATTGAGAGACTGTTCTGTCTACTTGTTGTCAAATAAATATCCCAAAAGTGGATCCAGTGTCAGTTTCTGCAATTCTTTGGGCCATCTACCTCGGGGAACCCCTAGACGTACACGAGGTCAAGAAGTTAACGGTAAGCCCAATTAAACCAGCCGCTCCTTCGGGGGTCAGTGCTACACGTGGGGGTGTCGTCCTGTCACGCTGAAAACAAGCCCACCCCCTTAGTGCCAGTAGGGACCCCCTCACAGTGGTCCAGTGGTGCGAAGCAGAAGGCACGTGATCATAAGCGAGCGTGGCCATTGAACTCCCAGGAGAAGACTGGAGGAAGAACCAAGAAAAAAAAAGAAACAGGGAGAAAAGAAAGATTCCCCCAAGAAGAGCAGCGAGAGAACCGTTGCTTGATTACAAAAAATATTATTTAATAGATATCAAAAAGAACCACATCAAAAACTTTACATAATGAATAGAAACCACATATGTAAACCACAGACAGTTTAAAGTGGAAGTAAATCCATGGATTTAAACAGTTAAAAAAAAAAGGCATGCCGGGAATGCTCTCAGCCATACTATCAAACCATCCAATGGCTGGTGTCATAACGAATCACATGTGCAGCACCATAACAGTTGAAGATTAAACAGAGGCAAAGATGGCAGCTTCCTTGGCTGAAAATGATAGGGGAGTTTACTTCCACTTAAAAAAAAAAAACAGACAACGTTGTCTAGTTAAAAAGGGGAAAATACAGCTGCACATACACTTACACACCTCTCACCAATATATCGCCACAGATACACCATATAAATACAGCCAATCAAGCTATTATACAGAGGGGTATGTAATGATTATCGGTATGTGGGTAGGGTGTTAGAGAGATCTACCAAGCTAAATAGAAAAATTATTGTCCAGCACCACCAAAAACAAGATTATAATGCACTGTTACATGCTCGGTGAGAAATTTCCTTAGGTGGCAGTTCATAGATTAGCTTTGTTTGGTTAAGCAGCTAAGCAGTAAAGCATGACATTGTTGGTAGTTCATAAATTAGCTTTGTTTGATTGAGCGGCTGCACAGCAAAGCATGATATTATTGTAGACACAGGCACATAGCAATCCTGGCATAGATAAGCATATTGGCACATCCGCAGCTTGAGCAAAAGCAGAGTAGGTGGAATAGGGGAAGCAAAGCAAAAGCAGAGCGTCACATATAGCATATAGCTGATTCCTCAGCATTCTCATACCATGTTGTCAGCACTTCTTACCGCTACTTGCTTGCAGAACCATCCCTCACTTAGAATCAAGCAATCCACCGCCGGAGTAAGAAATCTCATACCAGTTGCACTGTGTGTTTGATAGTGCTAATCCATGCTGTATACGGCCGTTTATTAAAAAATTCCCGCCGCTCGTCTTGCACAAGCTGCCGCCATTCAGGTCGCACTCGTGTAGTGGGTTAGCAGTTTCCCCTGTAGGACATGCTGACGTCACACCCGCTGATGCGTTTCGTTAGCCAATGGGGATTAGCACCGCTGGAATCTTTTTTAAATTTTTATTTTTATTTTTAATGAAAGACTTTTGCCAACGGTGTGTGTGTATTTTTTTAACTATTGTTTACACTTTCCTTGTGAAATGGTAGGGTTACTTTTGTACCCCCTTACCATTTCAAACAGCCGGGATCTGGGGGTCCTCTTGTTAAAGGGGGCTTCCAGATTCTGATAAGCCCCCCACCCGCAGACCACCACAACCACCGGCCAGGGTTGTGGGGATGAGGCCACATGGTGCTTTGAGGGGTCACAGTCCCCCAAAGCATCTTCCCAATGTTGAGGGCATGTGGCCTGATACGGTTCAGGAGGGGGCGGGGCGCTTTCTAGTCCCCCCTCTTTTCCTGCGGCCTGCCAGGTTTACGTGCTCAGATAAAGGGTCTGGTATGGATTTTTAGGGGGAACTCCACGCCATTTTTTTTTAATTTGGTGTGGAGTTCCCCTTAAAATCCATACCAGACCTGAAGGGTCATTGACAAGTAAGGAGATACACAACACCAGGTGTCCTGCAGTTCGCAAAGTGCCTGGGTCTGTACCTTTTCCCATTCGGTAAAATAAGGCTAGGTTGCGTATTGATGTAGTCGCAGATAATGCATCCGCCACACGTAAAAGTTCCCAGTCTTTTGCAGCTATCCGACCGAAAATTACCCATATACTCACTCTTGACCAAATGGTCTTTGAGTGAACGGGCTCGTCTAAAAGTAATGGACGATACTTTGGAAATATGGGGTTGCAAATTTGGATCGATTTGTAACAGATGCCAATGTTTGTGCAAGATCCTTTCAATAGTTTTATGTTGTTTACTGTAAGTGGTAATTAGTCTAGTAATTGGTTTAGAATTCTCACATGATTTTTTTGAAAACAAAACGTCCGACCTTAATTGACCCCGTGCCCGTCTATACGGTTTCTTTAAACGTGTATCTATCTAGCAGGCTATTTTTCAAAAAACTAATTTCTGCTTCCCGGATTAATTCAGAATCCGTGGAGCAATTCCATCTTAGCCCTTGTACACACGGTCGGACATTCCGACAACAAAATCCGTCGGATTTTGTCCGACGGATTTTGTCCGAAACTTGTGTTGCATACACACGGTCGGACAAAGTTGTCGGAAAATCCGATCGTACGTAACATGACAACGTTATTTCGTTACGACAGGACTACGTTCAGGCTAGTAGCCAATAGCTTTGGTCTAGGAATTTGATCTGAGCATGCGTGGCACTTTGTCCGATCGGAATTCTCTACACACAATCGGACAAAGTCCGATTGGATCATGTTGTCGGAAAGTTTTATAGCCCAGCTTTAAAACTTTGTCCGTTGGATATTCCGACGGAAACAGTCCGATGGAGCCCACACACAGTCGAATTATCCGACAACACGGTCCGATCGGACATTTTCCGTCAGAATGTCCGACCGTATGTACAAGGGCTTAGTCTTAGGTACTGTCCATAAGGAATGGACAGGAAAAAAGACCTAGGATGTGAGCTCGATGCATGTTGAATAGTATTACCAGCGGTCTCTTTGCAACGGATAATGTACCCTCAGGCGATTTCATAATGTTTACATCAAGAAAAGTAATCAATGTACTACTGAAAGCCATTGTGAAAAACAAGTTAAAACCATTATTGTTAATGATCTATATGAAAGACAACAAGTTTTCTGATGTACCGTCCCTTACCATATGTATGTCATCTATATATCTAAACCATGCCAAAACATGGATAGTGTATGATGAAAAATTTTCATCAGATAACAAAGATTGTTCCCACCCCCCCAGGTACAGGTTGGCATATGATGGGGCACAACATATCCCCATCGCAACCCCCTGAACCTGGAGGTAGTGGGATCCATTGAAAGAAAAAGTATTGTGCGTAAGAATAAAATCCAGCACATCTACCAAAAAAGAATAGAATTTTCGATCATCTCTATGGGACTGTGATATAGTGTGTTTTATTGCTGCAAGACCTAAATTGTGCGGGATCCAAATATATAACGCCTCAACGTCGATGGCAACTAAAAAGCAATCGAGTGGGATGTGTGTAAGCCTTCCAGATTTTATAATAAATGGATAGTGTCCTTGGTGTATGAAAATAAGTTAGTAACGAATGGTCGAAGATGACTATCAATTCATTTACTTAAATTTTCCATCAGGGAACCACTGCCAGAAATGATGGGACGGCCTGGAGGATTTGTAGTATTTTTAAGAATTTTAGGTAGGCAATATAAAGTTGGAATGCGTGGGTATAGAGTTCTAATATATTCCCAAATATCTTTATTGATGGCCCCATTACAGAAAGCATCATCTACTAACTCATAAAAGATAACATTGAATTTATCAGTGGTGCTTTTTGAGATAGGTTTGTATCATTCTTTATTTGTGATCACTTTCTCACACATGGAAGTATACTGCTCATTGGTCATGATAACAATATTACCATCCATATTGGATTGCTTAATAGTCAGAAAGTGTTCTTTTTTAAGTTTTTCCAAGGCCTCTTGTTCTTCTTTGTTGAGATTACTACAAAATGTTTGAGATTTTCGTTTTCTTATCTCAGTGGTAGTTGAGGCTATAAACGCCGCAAGATTAGGATTACCAGATGACGATCTTTTTTTGTTGTTGTTTGCGATTCCTCTGTTATGAGAGAAAGATGAAATAGAAGAATTTAAAGAAAAAATAGACCCTGATTCTCTTGACATTTGAGCTGAATTCCCTTTTTGGGGGCTTTGTGTTGGATTAAAATACCAAATACCAAAATAATCCAGTTTTTGTCCGGACACTGGGTTAAATGTCTTTGAAACCATCAAAGATTTACATTTTTTTTTGCGAAGAGGCTCTATTACAAGAGCATCCTCTCAAAAGAAGAAAAAAGCAAGAATGTCTCACAGACTGAATATCAAAAATCTGATGAAGCGTTATGCCGCGTACACACGATCAAACAAGCGGGTAGAAAAGTCTGGCAAACTCAAGTCCGCCGGACAATCCCCCCGTATGTAGCCTCCGGCATACTTTTTTGACCCGAAAGTACGGCGGACTTAGAATGCCGTGTTGCACTCCAATCTTCCCGCTGGACTCGCATTTCGGCAGACAATCCGGCCGTGTTTATGCCAGTCCGCCGTACTTTTGAAATGAGCGGACTTTTCCCGCCCAGAGAAAAGTCCGCTCATTTCGAGCGGGTCTCCAGGTAGGTGGGGCCCACGAAGGAGACGATGCTGGCCCCGCCGCCTGGTATGGACTTAAAGGGGAACCCCAACGCCGAAAAAAATCGGCGTGGGGGTCCCCCCCAAGTCCACAACAGACCCTTGTCCGAGCACGCTACCCGGCCGGCCAGGAAAGGGGGGCGAGCGAGCGCCCCCCCCCCCCTCCTGAGCCGTACCAGGCCGCGTGCCCTCAACATGGGGGTGCCTTGGGGAAGGGGGGGCCACGCGACCCCCCACCCCAAAGCACCTTGTTCCCATGTTGATGAGGACAAGGGCCTCTTCCCGACAACCCTGGCCGTTGGTTGTCGGGGTCTGCGGGCGGGGGGCTTATCGGAATCCGGGAGCCCCCTTTAATAAGGGGGCCCCCGGATACCGGCCCCCCACCCTATGTGAATGAGTATGGGGTACAATGTACCCCTACCCATTCACCTGTAAAATAAAAGTACAAAAAAAACACAACACACAAGATAAAATACTTTATTGCACAGCTCCGGGGGTCTTCCGTCTTCAGGGGTCTTCTCGCCGGACTCCTCCGCTATCTTCTTGTAGCTCTTTTGCTAGTGGAGTAGTCCGGCTTTCTTCCTCGCCGCCGGCCTCTTCTTCCGACTTCGGGGGTCTTGTCCCCCTCTTCGGTTCTTCTGCCGGGCCACCGCGCCTTCTTATAGCTCTTTTAAAGGCGGTGGCCCAGTCTTCTGTCGCCGCCGCCGCCGCCTTCCATTCTTCTTCTTCTTCTTCTTCTTCTCCAGGAGATGTTGACTCGACGATCTCTCCGGCCGCAATGCCACTTATATGGGGACAAAGGGGCGGTGTCACATGGCTTTATGTCACATGGGTTGGTGTCACATGGTGACCACGCCCCCTTACGATGTCACAGTCCCGGAGGATGCTGGGATTGTCGCCATGTGACATCAACCCATGTGACCAACCCACGTGACATAAAGCCATGTGACACCGCCCCTTGTCCCTATATAAGTGGCAGCGCAGCGCGTCCCTGGCATTGCGGCCGGAGAGATCGTCGAGTCAACATCTCCTGGAGAAGAAGAAGAAGAAGAAGAAGAATGGAAGGCGGCGGCGACAGAAGACCGGGCCACCGCCTGTAAAAGAGCTATAAGAAGGCTCGGTGGCCCGGCAGAAGAACCAAAGAGGGGGACAAGACCCTCAAAGTCGGAAGAAGAGGCCGGCGGCAAGGAAGAAAGCCGGACTCCTCCGCTAGCAAAAGAGCTACAAGAAGATAGCGGAGGAGTCCGGCGAGAAGACCCCCGGAGCTGTGCAATAAAGTATTTTATCTCGTGTGTTGTGTTTTTTTTGTACTTTTATTTTACAGGTGAATGGATAGGGGTACATTGTACCCCATACTCATTCACATAGGGTGGGGGGCCAGTATCCGGGGGCCCCCTTATTAAAGGGGGCTCCCGGATTCCGATAAGCCCCCCGCCCGCAGACCCCGACAACCAACGGCCAGGGTTGTCGGGAAGAGGCCCTTGTCCTCATCAACATGGGAACAAGGTGCTTTGGGGTGGGGGGCCGCGTGGCCCCCCTTCCCCAAGGCACCCCCATGTTGAGGGCACGCGGCCTGGTACGGCTCAGGAGGGGGGGGCGCTCTTTTGCCCCCCTTTCCTGGCCGGCCGGGTAGCGTGCTCGGACAAGGGTCTGTTGTGGACTTGGGGGGGACCCCCACGCCGATTTTTTTCGGCATTGGGGTTCCCCTTTAAGTCCATACCAGGCGGCGGGGCCAGCGACGTCTCCTTCGCGGGCCCCGCCTACCTGGAGATGCGCTCGAAATGAGCGGACTTTCCTCCGCGTGTGTGGGCGAGTCCGTTCATTTCAAAAGTAGGGCGAATAGTACGGCGGACTTAGTACGCCGTATTAGTCCGCTGAAAAAGTGCCGTGTGTGGGCAAGTAGCCCGTTCGGAATGTCCGACGGACAGTCTGGCGGGAAGTCTGCCAGACTAAGTACGTCGGACAGACGGCTACGTGTGTACGCGGCTTTAGATGATTTGTTAACTTTGATGGAAGAACAGGATCCTAGTGATCTTATAGACTCAGTGGACATTGTGGCACTACTGGAGGAGAATATCACCAAAGAACCTGTAGTGACACATTTAATAGACAACACATTTTTTTTAAAAAGCCCGACAAATTTCCTACATTTACAAGTAATCCTAATCTTGTGGCGTTTATAGCCTCAACTACCACTGAGATAAAAAAAACTAAAATCTCAAACATTTTGTATTAATCTCAACAAAGAAGAACAAGAGGCCTTGGAAAAACTTAAAAAAGAACACTCTCTGACAATTAAGCAATCCAATAAGGGTGGTAATATTGCTATCATGACCAGTGAGCAGTATACTTCCATGTGTAAGAAAGTGATCACAAATAAATAATGGTACAAACCTATCTCAAAAAGCACCATTGATAAATTCAATGTTATCTTTTATGAGTTAGTAGATGATTATTTCTGTAATGGGGCCATCAATAAAGATATTTGGGAATATATTAGAACTCCATACCCACATTCCAACTTTATATTGCATACCTAAAATTCATAAAAATCCTACAAATCCTCCAGGCTGTCCCATCATTTCTGGGAGTGGTTCCCTGATGGAAAATTTAAGTAAATTCATTGTTAGTCATCTTCAACCATTCGTTACTAACTTATTTTCATACACCAAGGACACTATCCGTTTATTACAAAATCTGGAAGGCTTACACATCCCACCCGATTGCTTTTTAGTTGCCATCGACGTTGAGATGTTATATAGTTGGATCCTGCACAATTTAGGTCTTGCAGCAATAAAACACACTATATCACAGTCCCATAGAGATGATCTAAAATTCTTTTTTTTTTTGGTAGATGCGCTGGATTTTATTCTTACGTAAAATACTTTTTCTTTCAATGAATCCCACTACCCTCCAGGTGCAGGGGGTTGTGATGGGGACATGTTGTGCCCCATCATATGCCAACCTGTACCTGGGGGAGTGGGAACAATCTTTGTTATCTGATGAAAGTTTGTCGTCATACACTATTCATTTTTGGGCATGGTTTAGATATATAGATGACATACATATGGTATGGGACGGTACATCAGAAAACTTGTTGACTTTCATACAGATCATTAACAATAATGGCTTTAACGTGTTTTTCACAATGAATTTCAGTAGTACATCGATTACTTTTCTTGATGTAAACATTATGAAGTCACTTGAGGGTACATTATCCAGTGGTCTCTATCGCAAAGAGACCTCTGGTAATACTATTCTACATGCATCCAGCTCACATTCCAGGTCTTTGGTCCTGTCCATTCCTTATGGACAGTACCTAAGACTAAGACGGAATTGCTCCACGGATTCTGAATTCATCCAGGAAGCAGATCTTTTGAAAAATAGGCTGCTAGATAGAGGCTACTCATCTACATGTTTAAAGAAAGCGTATAGACGGGCACAGGGTCAATTAAGATCGGACGTTTTGTTTTTGAAAAAATCATGTGAGAATTCTAAACCAATTACTAGACTAATTACCACTTACAGTAATCAACATAAAACTATTGGGAGGATCCTCCACAAACATTGGCATCTGTTACAAATCGATCCAAATTTGCAACCCCATATTTCCAAAGTACCGTCCATTACTTTTAGACGAGCCCGTTCACTCAAAGACCATTTGGTCAAGAGTGAGTATACGGGTAATTTCCGGTCGGATAGCTGCAAAAGACTTGGAACTTTTACGTGTGGCGGATGCAATATCTGCCGCTACATCAATATGCAACGTAAACTTCTTTTACCAAATGGCAAAAGGTACTGACCCAGGCACTTTGCGAACTGCAGGACACCTGGTGTTGTGTGTCTCCTTACTTGTCAATGTACTGTAAATGTTTTTATGTTGGCAAAACAAAACTATAGAGTTCTGCAAAAGAGCAGCACAACACATCACTAGTATGAGATGCATGGATCCGGATCTCCCTTTGGGGCGACATCTGCGAGACCACCATGCAGGAATTTTTCCTCGCGTCCAGTTCACCATCCTGGATCGGATTCATCCGAATAACAGAGGTGGTGACTGGAATAAGATCTTGCTCCAAGGGAGGTCCGTTGGATCGCTGACCTCAATGCAACTACATTTCCAGGGCTAAATACCCAATTTTAGTTTTCTCTAGTCGTCTGTCCAGGACAGCACTAGAGAGATAGGCTCCACCTCCAGAGGCAGGAAACACAATCCAGATCTTTAAAGGGCGGTCTCCGTCCCTTCCCCTTCAGTCTTTGTGTTTCCTCCATCGGAGGAGGAGGCTGGATCAGGAGCTCTCCTTCCCCTGACGGTGGGATTGCCCATAAGAGACGGGGAAGGAGTTCTGTGTACCTGTTTTTGGTAGCAGACATCTGAGGTCCTCCGGTCGGGTTGACAGCAGCTACGAACCGGCGTTCTCCTTCTGAAGCCCAGGGAGGGCTGGCATTCCCTCGCCTGACGATGGGTTCGGATTTGGGTGCGAAGTCAGGCGGGGGGCGGGCACAGGCATCGAGTTCCGGCCGGGAAAGCAGGAGGAGGATAGAGGACTTCCTGGCAATCCACTTCGGTTCCGGGTCACGCTGCGAGCGTGGATGATCGGAACCTTGGCAGCTATTTTAAAAAGCCCCGGCCACATAACGTTCGTGCTGCATCACAAACGAAGGGAAAAGCCTCCAGGCGGTTAGGCAAGATTCCGATCGGATATGGATGCAGTAGAGTGGCAGTGGAGCCGAACCAGCTCAGGTAGGCAAACACAGAGGTGTCTTGTACCTACAGGGTTGGGAGTGAGGGGGGGAGTGATGGACTAATCAATGCAAAGGCATTCTGAAATGGTCCAGGTGTGTTTTTCCTCCCTCCCTCTCTCAAACAGGATCCGGACTAAAGAGTCTTGCGAATCCTGTTAGCGGTTGGTGGGGTGCACATAGGTGTTTGGTGAAGGCATCCTATTTTTTGCTAAGGTTTCGCTGACGTTAGCTTGTCTGTTTTTTCCCTTCCTTTTCTCTCCTTCTCTTGTCTTGGGCTCTGCCCAAAGAACCAGAGAGGTCAGGGGGGAAGAAGAGATGTCCTTCATGTATGAATAAATTAAAAGAAGGATGGTTTAAGCCCCTTTGCAAACCATGCATAGACAAATTGGTCTATAAGGAAGCTACGGGAACCTGTAAGGATTTGATTTCTGGAGTACAGAAAGAAATGCAATCCATCAAGACAATGCTAGCGAACCTTGAGACCCCAAAACCAGCCGCAGTCCCCCCTGCTTCCACCCCAGAGAAAGGTGATAAATCAGGGGAAGAGGAATTTAATTCACTGGATGGCCTAAGTGAGACGGCATCATCCAGAGATATTCCTGTGCAAGGGACAAACTCTCCCAGATACAGGCTCTCACTCGAGGAGGTAGATGCCTTTCTGGGGGTGATTTATGAGACGCTCGAAATTAAAGAAGAGCCAGTCTCCCTGTCCTTGCATGACCGGATGTATCAGACCCTAAAGGCAGATTCAGTCAGGGTTTTTTCCGGTTCATAGCACACTGGTAGATTCGATCAAGAGAGTGGGAGGAGCCAGAGAAAAAGCTCTTTTTTCCTAAAAGTATGAAGCGGAGATTCCCCTTCAGCGAGGACCCCGCTTGCGTCTGGAACAAAGTGCCCAAGGTAGACGCAGCTTTTTCCCAGTGTGTAAAATCAACCTCGCCTTTGAGGACATGGGTGTTCTTAAGGAACCCATGGATAAAAGGATGGAGGTGCTGCTGAAGAGGTCATGGGAAGTAACCATGACTAATTCAAAACCTGCGATGGCCACGACAATAGTGGCTCGCAACTTGGAGGTCTGGCTGGAACAATTGCAAAGCCATTTGGAAGGGGGGACCTCCAGAAAGGAAATCCTGGATTCCCTTCCTATGCTGCATAAAGCAGCAGGTTATATGGCAGATGCCTCTGCGGAGTCTGTTAAATTGTCAGCCAGGACCGCTGCCCTCGTAAACGCATCTCGCAGGGCACTTTGGTTGAAGTCTTGGTCAGGAGACTCGGCCTCAAAGGTGAGGTTATGTGGCATCCCCTCTGAGGGAGACCTCTTGTTCGGACAGGATCTTGAGAAAGTCCTGGACCGTACTGCGGACAAGAAGGCCTTTCCTGTTAAACCCAAAAAGACTACAGGTTAACGCTTTTTCGTCCCCAAAGGCAGGGACAGTCACAAGGACAGACCTCTAAGGAGTCAACCCCTAAGAAACAGTGGATGGGAGGAAAACAGGCAATCTTTTTTCCTCTTCTAAAAAAACCACTAAATCCCAGTGACCTGGTCCCTGGGGGGGAAAGACTGGGGCAGTTCCTCCCACAGTGGGAAAAGACTACCCCAAATACTTTTATTCTGAGGATCATCAGGGAGGGTTACAAAATACAGTCAAGCACACCCCACCTACAGGGATGTGTCTGACCAAGCCTCCCAAGGATCCCCAGAAAGCGACAGCTTTGCTGTCGCAAATTGGCGATTTAATAGACCAGAGGGTTCTAGTGCCAGTTCCGTCACAAGAAACAAACCACGGTTTCTACTCGCATGTGTTTGTAGTGAAGAAACCGTTAGGCAAATTCCGGTTAATTTTGAATCTAAAGTTTCTGAACAAGTGGGTAACTTACAAGAAATTCCGGATGGAAACAATCTTTACAGTGAGGTCAGTACTCTCTCCAAATTGTTTCATGGCCTCTCTCGATCTGAGGCCATCCTCCTACACATCCCCATTCGAGAAGACTCAAAAGTATTTGAGGATAGTGATTCTTTGGGGAAGACAGATCCGATACCTTCAATACAGGGCTCTGCCATTCGGTCTATCTTCTTCCCCCAGGATATTTACTAAGGTCCTGGCAGAAGCATTGACTCCCCTGAGGCTGAAAGGGGTCGCTGTCATACCATACTTGGACGACCTTTTATTCTTCACCCCCTCAAAGCTCCAACTGCAGGGAGGTCTGAGGGTAGCCATCTCTTGCCTAAAAAGGCTGGGGTGGTTAATAAATGAAGAAAAGTCGCACTTGACACCAACACGGGCCATACAGTATCCAGGTTTCCTGGTAGATTCGGTGTCACAGAAAGTCTTCCTCACAGGGGAAAAAGTAGTAAAGGTGAAAGAGATGGTAACCTTTTTGCAGTCCAATCGGACAATTTCCATCCGCTCAGCTATGGCAGGGTTGGGCCTATTAGTGGCAACAATCCCTGCGGTTCCTTGGGCAAGAGCTTATTTCAGGTGCCTTCAGGCCAATATTCTGAGCAGCTGGGACGGGACACAAGAATCCCTGGACGGGATTATCCATCTATCCTCAAAGACCAGAAGGTCTCTTTGGTGGTGTAAGAGAGGAGAACCTAGTACGAGGTCTATGGTGGTCTCCTCCAGTGTCTGTCCGCATCACTACGGATGCCAGTGCTTGGTGCTAAGTAGCCCAAGGATGCTGGGAGAAGACACAGTCCCAGAGGTCGGCCAATTGGAGAGAGTTGCAGGCAATCTGGGAAGCCTTAAGGGCGTTTGGCAGGGATCTGAAGGACCACCATGTACAGGTCCTCTCGGACAGTATAGTGGCGATTTCCTACCTAAACAGGGAGGAACGAGATGCCCTTCCTTGATCAAGCTAACAAGTATGATCATGCATTGGACAGAAGAAAACCTAGAATTGGTTTCAGCGGTCCATCTAAAGGGGGTGGACAACCACCTGGCAGACTTTCTGAGTCGACACCGGGTGTACGAATCAGAATGGTCCCTGAACAGGGAGAGTTTCCAGCTAATGCGCAAATGGGGTCTTCCGGAGGTGGACTTGTTCGCCAAGAAAGCGAACACCCAGGTCCCAGTATACGACTCCCTAGAGAGGGACGCAGGGGCAAAAGGGATAGACGCTTTGGCACAAAACTGGGCGTTTCGCACTTGCTACTCCCCCCCCCCCCCCCCATTCAAGCTAATTCCTCTAGTCCTGAGGAAATTTTTGCAGGAACGGACCACATTAATACTCAATGCTGCTGGGTCTGACAGACGAGTCTCCCCTCATACTGCCCGAGAGAGAGGATCTGCTGTCCCAGGGTCCAGCTCTGTTGCCAGAAATACAGACCCTAAAGTTATCGGCCTGGCGCCTGAAGAGAGCCTCTTGAAGTCTAAGGGGCTCTCGGATAGGGTGATTAGAACACTCCTTTCTAGTAGAAAGAGGGTAACCCAAGCAATTTATGTTAAGTATTGGAAGGTTTTTTGTTCATGGTTGGACACTAAAAAGGTGTCTATAAGTATCCCGACAGTCTTGGCGTTTTTTACAAGACGGTGCGGATAAGGGACTGGCCATTAGTACCTTAAAGGTACAAATTGCGGCCCTATCTGTTTTTTTGGATCAACCTCTGGCGGCAGACCCGCTGGTCAGCAGGTTCTTTAAGGGATTGACCAGGATTAAACCTGTTCCTTTCAAAAATTTTACCCAAATGGGACCTGTCAATTGTGTTACAGGGATGGGTAAAAAGTCTCGGGAAGAAGAACTTTCCTTGAAATGGATCACGCTCAAAACAGTGTTCTTAGTGGCTATTTCCACAGCCAGACGCATTAACGAGCTTCAGGCACTTTCGGTGAAAGAGCCGTTTTTACAAATTTTTGAAGATAGGCTGGTGTTGCGCATGGACCCTGGGTTTTTACCCAAAGTAGTGACAAATTTCCATAGAACACAGAAAATTGTTTTACCTTCATTCTGTGGGTCCCCCACTAATCCTAAGGAGGTAGAGTTTAACCAACTGGATGTAAGAGCCTGTGTCTTACAGTATCTGGAGATGTCGAAAAGCATTAGAAAATCAACTCCATTATTTGTTTTACATGCGGGTAAAAAATTGGGGTCACAAGCTTCAAAGAATACAATTGCAAGATGGATCAAACAAGCTATTGTAGAAGCCTACAAAGGGATGAAAATGGAATGTCCTTTTTCCCCCCCATGGCTCACTCTACACGGGCACTATCGACCTCTTGGGCAGAGCGAGCTGGAGCGACACCAGAACAAATTTGTCGAGCAGCAACATGGTCAACCTACTCGACGTTTATGAAGCATTACAGATTGGACCTTATCTCAGCGCAAGATCAGGCGTTTGGGAGAAAGGTCCTTCAAGCGGTAGTCTCCCCCCCTAATCTGGTAAGTTCTCGTTGATCCTCTCTAGTGCTGTCCTGGACAGACGACTAGAGAAAACGAGAGTTAGACTTACCGGTAACTCTGTTTCTAGGAGTCGTCCAGTACAGCATGGATTCCCTCCCTATATGCTGTTATAATGCTGGACAAGTGTTTTTGTCGTTACAGAAGCCGTTTCCGGGGAAGTTCTCATTTGCAAGACTGAAGGGGAAGGGACGGAGACCGCCCTTTAAAGATCTGGATTGTGTTTCCTGCCTCTGGAGGTGGAGCCTATCTCTCTAGTGCTGTCCTGGACGACTCCTAGAAACAGAGTTACCGGTAAGTCTAACTCTCGTTTTCGCCCTCTCCTGGATGGTTTTGTATCCTGGGGATGTGAAAAGGAATAAATATTAGTGATCACAAATTTATTATATTATGCTTTTCGGATGCATAACTGTCTGATTGTTCTTATGCACTATCATTTGACAAATCTGATACAATGTATGTTTTCTGAATTTTGATTTTTCTTTATACTATGTATAGTCTGCATACTATTGTAAATATCCGCCATGCTAACCTGTTTTAAATTCTTACTGTAATTGTTATTGTAATCTTTTTTGTAATTGGTCTATCTCTCAAAGGTTTAAAGATTAGACATGTGCATTTCGTTTCGTTTCGTTTCGTTTAGAAATTCGGACAAATTTTCATTATTCGGACATTCGGATGCATCCGAATTACCGAATTACAATGCTAACGAATTCAACCGAATTTGTCCGAAATTCGACTCAAATTCGGGAAATATCGAATTCGAAAAAAAATTCTAGTCTAATCGAATTTGAAAACAATTCGAATCGAATTTGAAAATAAATTTGAATAAAAATCGAAAAAATATAAATCTATTTCTAAAAAAGAATACAGTAAAATAGAATATAAAATAATAACACAATAGAATGAATATATATACTATCTTCCGAAATTCGAATTTCCTATAGAATGAATTAAAATAGAAAAGATTTGAATACAAAAGAATAGACTAGAAAAACAATTGAACAGAATAGTATAAAATATAATTTTTCTATTTATTTTTATTCTATCACTGAGTCCAAGCCTTATTCTTCAAGGGGAAACCCTAACCCCAACCCTAACCCTAAACCTAACCCGAACTCCAAGTTGTGTATTGTGCACTTGCCACATCACCTGCCACAAGTTGTGTATTGTCCACTTGCCACGACACCTGCCACAAATTACATGACACCTGCCACGAGTGCCACGTGACCGGCCACTAGTGCCACATGACTGGCCACGAGTGCCATGTGACCGGCCACAAGTTCCACGTAACCTGCCATGTGACCAAGTTGTGGATTGTCCACTTGCCACGTCACCTGCCCCACGTTGTGTATTGTGCACTTGCCACATCACCTGCCACAAGTTGTGTATTGTCCGCTTTCCACATCACCTGCCACAAGTTGTGTATTGTCCACTTCCCACGTCACCTGCCACAAGTTGTGTATTGTCCACTTGCCACAACACCTGCCATGAGTGCCACGTGATCGGCCATGAGTGCTAAGTGACTGGCCATGAGTGACACTTGTCCGGTCATGAGTGCCACGTGACCGGCCACGAGTGCCACGTGACCTGCCACGGGTGCCACTTGACCGGCCACGGGTGCCACGTGACCGGCCACGAGTGCCACTTGACCGGCCACGGGTGCCACGTGACCGGCCACGAGTGCCACGTGACCGGCCACGGGTGCCACTTGACCGGCCACGGGTGCCACGTGACCGGCCACAGGTGCCATGTGACCGGCCACGGGTGCCACATGACGTGCCACGTGACCAAGTTGTGGACTGTCCACTTGCCACATCGCCTGCCAAAAGTTATGGGGTTCCTAGCACCAAGTGACCCCGAGATATGTATCTCGGGGGCCACTTACAGCTAGAGTGTGGCCCCCGAGATATGTGGCCTCAAATTCGGGTCGCAAAATGTCATTCTCTGATATGGATAATATGTCAAGCACTTTTCTGCAGCAGAGAATGACATTTTGTGACCCGAATTTGGGGCCACATATCTGAGGGTCACTTGGTGCTAGAAACCCAAAATTTGGTGATTTGGTGAAATCATTATATACTAAATTCGAATTTCGGAAGATGGTCGTTTTATAATACATATATATTTCTTTCCGACATTCGAATTTCATATAGAATGAATTCGAATTTGAATAGAAAAGATTAAAATGGAAAAAGAGAATAGACTAGAAAAACGATAGAACAGAATAGAATATATTTTATTCTGTTCTATTGTTTTTCTAGTCTATTCTTTTATATTCTATCGACATCTTTTCTATTCAAATTCATTCTATACGAAATTCGAATGTCAAAAAAAAAATAAAAAATTATAATATATATATATATATATATATATATATATATATATATATATATATATATATATATATATATATATATATATTATATATATATATTTATATATATATATATATATTATAATTTTTTTTTTTTTTAGACATTCGAATTTCATATAGAATGAATTCGAATTTGAATAGAAAAGATTTCGAATAAGTCTATTCTTTTATATTCTATTAAAATATTTTCTATTCAAATTCATTCTATACGAAATTCGAATGTCCTAGAAAAAAAAAAAAATGATATAGTTTCCAATGCAGTTGAAATCATTTCAAATCCGGTTGAAATAGTTTCAAATGTGACCGATTTTTCAAATTCGGTCGAAAACAAAACGAAATCCGAAAACGAATTTAATGAATATAACTAAACAAAATGAATTACTTAAAGCGGGATTTCACTGGGAAAAAATATGAAAAGCCAGCAGCTACAAATACTGCAGCTGCTGACTTTTAATAAATGGACACTCACCTGTCCCGGGGTCCAGCGATGCCGGCAGCCGAGACCGATCGATTGCTTGGCTCTCGGCTGCTGCCGCCACCATTCTAGGTGAGGGAATCAGGAAGTGAAGCGCTGCGGCTTCACTTCCCGGTTCCCTACTGCGCATGCGCGACTCGCGCAGCGTAATGGGAATTGTCCGCGCTGTCTCTGGGACCCGTGTGTGTCCCAGCAGACAGCGCGCAGGGACAGGAAGAGGCATAGACTCCAGTGGGAGTCTATGCCCGGAAGTGGGTGTAAATACCTGTCTTTGACAGGTATCTGCACCCCCTCCCCCTGAAAGGTGGCAATTGTGACACCAGAGGGGGGAGGGTTCCGATGAGCGGAAGTTCCACTTTAGGGTGGAACTCCGCTTTAATGAATTAAAATGAAACACATTTTTGCCTTTTGCACAGCACGGAATTCATTCGCAAGGCAAATACATATGCTGTATATCATTGTCCATTTTGCCAAGTCACCTGCCGCAAGTGCCACGTGACCGGCCACAAGTGCCACGTGACCTGCCACGAGTACCACGTGACCGGCCATGGGCGCCACGTGACCGGCCACAAGTGCCACGTGACCTGCCACGAGTACCACGTGACCTGCCACGAGCGCCACGTGACCTGAAACGAGCGCCACGTGACCAGCCACGAGCGCCACGTGACCAGCCACGAGCACCACGTGACTTGCCACGAGAGCCACGTGACCTGCCACGGGCGCCACGTGACTGGCCACGGGCGCCACGTGACCTGCCACGGGCGCCACGTGACCTGCCACGGGTGCCACTTGACCGGCCACGGGTGCCACATGACCGGCCACGAGTGCTACGTGACCTCAAATTCGGGTCACAAAATGTCAAGCACTTTTCTGCAGCAGAGAATGACATTTTGCGACCCGATTTTGGGGCCACATAACTCGGGGTCACTTATAGCTAGAAACCCCAAATTTGGTATGCACAATAATACTAAATTTGGAGTGTCTAGCACCAAGTGACCCTGAGATACATGGCCCTAAAGTCGGGTCACAAAATATTTTCGAATGCGGTTGAAATAATTTCGAATCATGTTGAAATCATTTCGAATCCAGTAGAAATTATTTTCGAATTTGGTTGAAATATTTTCGAATGTGGCTGATTTTTCGAATTCGGTAGAAAACTAAACGAAATCCGAAAACGAATTTAAGGAAGTTAATGAATATAACTAAACGAAATTAATGAATTAACGAATTAAAACGAAACTAAACGAAACAAATTTTTTCCTTTTGCACATGTCTATTAAAGATTATGTACTAAATACAAATCTCTCCACAATCAAAGATTCAATTAAAGATGTGTCCCAATCTCAGTGGGTCACCCCGATAATGTCCAAGATACGGGTATAAAAATATTTTTTTAAATAATTAAGGTGTTTTTTTGCTGCCTCGATGGGTCTCGTTTATGGTGCGCCCAGTTGTGCCCGGCGCACGGGGCCTTCCGCTTGTTTTATCCCCGAAAAACATAAACCTTTTCCTTTGGGTGGTTGGGGATTTGGGGGCGGGCCTCTCTATACGCCGCTTGGCTGGGGGTGCATATATATTATTATTGCCCCCTATGACTTTCGGCTATTGCGCCGGTGGGCTCTTTCTGGGTGATGCCACCCCCACCCATATGCTGGATGGGGTGGCGCCACGCAGTTTTTGCTCGGAAGGTTCCTATGAGTGGGGCATCCCACATTTACTCATATGTGCTGCTTATTGGCATTCTTCTTATTGATGGCTTTTCCCATGGTGTATTTGGTTTTTTTGCACGACGGTTGTTCATCTAAGTGTACACTTCCTGGTAGTTTGAGGGTTGCCAGGCAACCACCTATAGGGTATGTTTTTCCCCATTTTTTCCCCTCCTCCTGTGTGCCAGCATTATTTTCTATTTGTTGTTTCCATGTGGGTTACATGATGTAAGATGTCTGCGCTGTATCTCTGTGTTCGGACGCTTTCTGATGACGTCATTGCGCTGTACGTGACAGCGCTGTGCCGTTCGCTAATTGTTTCCTCTTCTCCGTACATCATTGCTGACACCAATGGCACAGGCTGCACTGCGCAGGCGCTGGCGGCTTTAAAACAACTGGCGACGCTCTGATCAGTGCATTTTTTGCCCTTTCGGACATCACACATGAAATTACTTATGCTGTTTTGCATTTCTCTGGCCCAGAATGGAGGTGGGTATTAGATTAATTTTGCTTTATGTCTCACTGGCTTTTCCTTTTTGATACACAAGGGGACACGCTGAATGGATAACTATCTCCATATGGAGAAATACAATCATTTAATATATATTCCCAATATTAACAGCTATGCTGTTCCTGTTTACACTTCCTTTATATATTTTTTGTTTGGCAGCACGTATGTTATAAGAACTTTTTGTTTAATGAATATAATGCATATACTTTGGTTGTATCCTTTGCCAGCATTTAAGTTGTTTATGGGTTGTAATTTACCATGAACAATATAAATGATAAATAAATAAAGAAATCCCCCTTTTTTAATTTATGGGGTATAGACATGTGCAGAGTAAAATATTTTGTTTCGGAATTTCGTTTTCGTCCGAAAAATTTATTTATTTAGTTACTCCCGAAATTCGTTTTTATTTATTTCGTTTTTCGTTCAAAAATTGCATTCCTCCGAAAATCCACATGAATTACGGTCGAATCTGTCTTTGAAGGCTTATGGTGTCTGTCGAATGTATAAAGAAGATTCGACGGAGCTAGTATATAGCATACTTCGTGTGAACTTTAGAACCCTATTAACCACTTCAGCCCCGGACCAATAAACACCTTAAGGACCAGAGGTCTTTTTCCAATTTCGCACTGCGCTGCTTTAACTGGTAATTGTGCGGTCATGCAATATTGCACCCAAACGAAATTTGCGTCCTTTTCTTCCCACAAATAGAGCTTTCTTTTGATGGTATTAGATTGCCTCTGCGATTTTTTTTTTTGCGATATAAATGGAAAAAGAGCGAAAATTTTGAAAAAAATATATATTTTCTTCTTTTTGTTATAAGAAAAATCGAATAAACTAAGTTTTAGTCATACATTGAGGGCAAAATTTATTCAGCCACATGTCTTTAGTAAAAAAAATTTCAATAAGCGTATATTTTTTGGTTTGCGCAAAAGTTATAGCGTCTACAAACTAGAGTACATTTTCTGGAATTTACACAGCTTTTAATTTATGACTGCCTATCTCATTTCTTGAGGTGCTAAAATGGCAGGGCAGTACAAACCCCCCCCAAATGACCCCATTTTGGAAAGTAGACACCCCAAGAAAATTGCTGATGGGTATGTTGAGCCCATTGAATATTTATTTTTTTTGTCCTAAGGGATTGAATAATGACAAAAAAAAATAAAAAATTTTACAAAAAGTTGTCACTAAATGATATATTGCTCACACATGCCATGGTTATATGTGGAATTGCACCCCAAAATATATTCCGCTACTTCTCCCGAGTATGGGGATACCACATGTGTGGGACTTTTTGGGAGTCTAGTCACGCACGGCACCCCGAAACCAATCACCACCTTCAGGATTTCTAAGGGTGCAAATTTTTTGATTTAACCCCTCACTATCACAGTTTTGAAGGCCATAAAATGCCAAAATAGCACAAAACCCCCCAAAATGACCCCATTTTGGAAAGAAGACACCCCAAGCTATTTACTGAGAGGCATGTTGAGTCCATGGAATATTTTATATTTTGCCACAAGTTGCGGGAATATTACAAACTTTTTTTTTTTTGCACAAGGTTGTCACTAAATTATATATTGCTCACACATGCTATGGGCATATGTGAAATGACACCCCAAAATACATTCTGCTGCTTCTCCTGAGTATGGGGATACCACATGTGTGGGACTTTTTGGGAGCCTAGCCGCGTACGGGACCCCGAAATCCAAGCACCGCCTTCAGGATATCTAAGGGCATACATTTTTTATTTTACTCCTCACTACCTATCACTACCTATCACAGTTTTGAAGGCCATAAAATGCCAAGATGGCACAAACCCCCCCCAAATGACCCCATTTTGGAAAGTAGACACCCCAAGCTATTTGCTGAGGGCCATGTTGAGACCATTGAATATTTTTTTTTGTCCCAAGGGATTGAATAATGACAAAAAATAATAAAAAATTTTTTTTTTACAAAAAGTTGTCACTAAATGATATATTGCTCACACATGCCATGGTTATATGTGGAATTGCACCCCAAAATATATTTCGCTACTTCTCCCGAGTATGGGGATACCACATGTGTGGGACTTTTTGGGAGTCTAGTCGCGCACGGCACCCCGAAAACCAATCACCACCTTCAGGATTTCTAAGGGTGCAAATTTTTGATTTAACTCCTCACTACCTATCACAGTTTCGAAGGCCATAAAATGCCAAAATAGCACAAAACCCCCCAAAATGACCCCATTTTGGAAAGAAGACACCCCAAGCTATTTACTGAGAGGCATGTTGAGTCCATGGAATATTTAATATTTTGCCACAAGTTGCGGGAATATTACAAACTTTTTTTTTGCACAAAGTTGTCACTAAATGATATATTGCTCACACATGCTATGGGCAGAAGTCAAATTACAACCCAAAATAAATTCTGCTGCTTCTGCCGAGTACGGGGATACCACATGTGGGGGACTTTTTGGGAGCCTAGCCACGTACGGGGCCCCCGAAAACCAAGCACTGCCTTCCGGATTTAAATATAAAATGCTACCAAAAAAACTGTTAGTGATCGCAGGGATCAGGCCTGACTCTGCGATCGCTGCAGTTATGTGTTTAGTGTTTTGTAAGTGACAGTGATCGATCGATACTGCACTTGGGTGGGCTGGGCAGAGGGGCAAAACGCAGGTGCTATCAGGTATCTGGGCTGATCCCGCTAACAATGCGTTTTTTTGGAACCCTGAACTGCTGGGGACGCTAGTATAGATCTGATCAGATCAGATATTGATCTGTTCAGATTCTATACCACTACGGGAGGTGTATGCTTTGCGCGTGGGTGTTAGCGGTACTGGCACTAACCTAGCTCTGCCTGGGGCGACGCAGACCCTGACCCTAAAACCTAATTGATATCACCCGCCGGGTGATCAGGGGGTTAAACCTTTATTGGGTAATAAATGGTGGGTGCCCTGATGCTATAAAAAGCAAACTAACCAGAGTCACCCGTAACACTTATACGGTGATCAGTGGTGAAAGGGTTAACTAGGGGCAATCAGGGGGTCCCTGGCGCTATATAAAAACCTGACGGGGAACCTAAATAACGAACTGGCTAACCAGCTTCACCAGTGACACTTATACTGTGATCGCTGGTGAAAGGGTTAACTAGGGGCAATCAGGGGGTTAAAACCATTATTGGGTAGTATATCGGGGTACCTAGCACTATAAAAACCTGGCGGTGAACCTAAAAAAATAACTAGCTACCTAGCGACAGTAGCGACACTAATGCAGCGATCAGAAAAATGATCGCTTAGTGACAGTGGCAAAAGGGGGTGAAAGGGTTAACTAGGGGCAATCAGGATGTTAAAACCATTATTGGGTAGTATATCGGGGTACCTAGCGCTATAAAAACCTGGCGGTGAACCTAAAAAAATAACTAGCTACCTAGCGACAGTAGCGACACTGATGCAGCGATCAGAAAAATTATCGCTTAGTGACAGTGGCAAAAGGGGGTGAAAGGGTTAACTAGGGGCAATCAGGATGTTAAAACCATTATTGGGTAGTATATCGGGGTACCTAGCGATATAAAAACCTGGCGGTGAACCTAAAAAAATAACTAGCTACCTAGCGACACTAGCGACACTGATGCAGCGATCAGAAAAATGATCGCTTAGTGACACTGGCAAAAGGGGGTGAAAGGGTTAACTCTAGGGGCAATCAGGGGGTTAAATCTTTATTGGGGGGTGATAGGGGGCTACCCTGGACCTAACACTAACTGCCCTGACAGTTTTTACTTTTACAACTGACACTGAATGCATTGATCAGTAAAGAAATGATCAATGCAATCAGTGACACTGTGACTGGGGGGGAGGGGGGGCGGGGGGGATCGGGGGGCGATCGGGGGGGGATCAGGGGGGGGGGGTTGTGTACCTATGTGTCAGTGTAGTGTTTTGGTGCACTTACTTTGTGTCTTCTCCTCGTAGTCCGGTCAAAACGACCGCCCCGAGGAGAATGACATCACTTCCTCCTTCCTGTGTAAACAATACACAGTGGGAGGAAGTACGTCATTGGCCAGAAGCGATCGAGAGGGGGTGGCCAGAAACCAACGGCCATCCCCTCATCACGGATCGCTCCCGGAGGGAAACGGACCACCGTATCCAGCGGGAGGGGGTCCGATCGGACCCCCCACCTGCTGGAAGGCAGGCACGTACATGTACGTGCTTGTGCCTGCCTGTGCCATTGTGATGACGTACAATGGCAATACGGCGGTCCTTAAGTGGTTAAAGTCTATGGGACTCCAACGTTCAAAATCGAAAGTGCTAATTTTAAAGGCTAATTTGCAAGTTACTGTCCTAAAAAGTGTTTGGGGACCCGGGTCCTGCCCCAGGGGACATGGATCAATGCAAAAAAAAGTTTTAAAAACGGCCGTTTTTTTCAGGAGCAGTGATTTTAATAATGATTAAAGTGAAATAATAAAAGTGTAATATTCCTTTAGATTTCGTACGGTGGGGGGGGGGGGGGTGTCTATAGTATGCCTGTGAAGGGGCGCATTTTTCTGGTGCTTAGAACTGTCCCTGCACAAAGTGTCATTTATGCAGGAAAAAAAGTCCTTTAAAATCACTCGCAGCTATTATGAATTGTCGGCTCCGTAATACAGAGAACACTCATTGAAAGTCATTGAAAAAAAAAAAAAAAGTCCATAAACAATCCAAAGTCACGATCCTTTATGAGGACACCACGGTGATTACACATACACGAGATGCGCACAAGTGCCCGTCACCATAAAGTGAGTGCGCTTACCAGATGGAAGCTTAATTAAAGCGTTATAAGTAAATCCTCAGTCTCCTCAATCTACTCCTCCTTATAGTGGATCAGCTGACCGTAGTGAAAAGCAGCATTCACATATAAACATCTCATTCCACGATCCCAAAAAATACTGTCAATGGCTCCTCTGCTGTTACTTCTATTAATGTCTTCTCTTCCCTGCCACATGGAACTTCTTGTCTTTATTCCAGATTACTTCCTGTCTGTAACTGACATCACTTCCTGTAACCTGCTTCAAGGTCAGCAATGTTGTCTTCTTGGGAGTAGTCACCTGAGGGCCATACTTAGGTCCTCGGTACACAAGATTGTTGAGCTCAGAGTAGGATCCCAAGTTTACTGCCGGATTTGAAGTAACTTGAGTAAGCCACCATCTCACTGTAACCAGTTGCGCAGCCCAGTAATATTTCTTGGAAGAGACAACCCACCTTCAGTTAGGGACATTTGCAATTTTAATCTAGCAACTGACTGAACCTTCCCAAATAAATGAGGAGACTAAGTTTAGCGAAGAAGGCCACAGGTATAGGGGTCGGGGAGTGTCGGAACACATAGAGGAATTTGGGGAGAAAAGTCATCTTAATAAGATTAACTCTTTCCACTGGAGTGAGCGGAAGATTCTTCCATACCCCACATTTACGAGTAAACTGTTGAAAGACAGGATATAGATTATCGTCAATGTACTTCCTTGGGTCCCTCTGGATGTAAATACCCAAATATTTGAAGTGGGATACCTGTTGCAAGGGGGGTTGTGGGTCTATTAATTGAAAGCCGCTTGGAGAGAGTGGCTGTAAATATAGCAGCATGTAGTCTGCATACATTGATACTTTCCCAACCAGAGGGGGAAAAGAAATGCCCTGAACTTTTCCAGAAGTCTGCAAGAGCTCTGCCAGCAGCTCGATTGCCAATGCAAAAAGGGCTGGAGAAAGAGGACAGCCCTGTGTGGTTCGTCGGTGGAGTGGGAAAGAGGGTAAAAGTACACCATTTGTCCAAACCCTGGCTGAGGGGCCCGAATAGAGCATCTGCAGCCAGGAGATATAGTTGGGCCCAAAACCAAACTTTTGAAGGACAAGCCACAAGTATTCCTACTCCACTGAGTCAAAGGCCTTTTCCACATCCAGCAAAGCAACCGCCTCTGTACCCCCCCCCCAGCCATGGTATCAGTACCTTTTCCTGGCATAAACCCAGTCTGATCTCTGTGGACCAAAGATAGAATAACCTTACACAAGGGATTAGTCAGTACCTTCGCAAGGATCTTTGCTTCCACATTGAGCAGTGAAATGGGTCTATAGGTGGAGCATAATTCGGAGTCCTTACCATGTTTTTGTATTACCACTATTACAGCCGCTGAAATCGAGGGGGGAGAGAAGAAGTCTCAAAGGAGCACCTCCAGCAACCTACAAGCCAGTATTTCCACATGGGCCTTATAGAACTCCGCTGGGAGACCATCTTCTCCCAGTGATTTCCCTGCCTGCATAGAGCCAATGGCCTGCTGCAACTCCTTGAGGGTGAGTCCAGTCTCCGGCGGGTCTCTTCCATCAGAACCGGAAGTTGGACACCCTCCAAAAAAAAAAGCCTGGAGTTCCGCTGCGGAGTATCTAACCCTGGAGGAATAGAGGTCTCTATAGAAAGAGGCAAAACAAGCATTTATGCCTCCAGGGTCTGACACCAGCTGTCCATCTGAATTCTTGATGTTGGCCATTCCCGTTGAGCTGATTGCTCTCTGGACAGCCATGCCAAGAGATGGCCAGTCCACTCACCCTGTTCGAAGACCCTTTGTGACTGGTGGAGTAGCAGCTTTTTGGCTGACATGGTCCGCAGTAGTATTACCTCGCGCAGAGCACACTGCAGGTATCCACGTGTCACTTCATGTCTAGTATGCACATAGTTTTGTTCAAGTGTAGCAGCCCTCTGTTCTGCCATGTCTATCTTCTGTTGGTTGTACCCTTGTACATGAACTTTGAATTCTTCCCAGCTAGAGGGTGGGTTGATTGCAGGGGGATTATAATTCCAGTAACTAGTGATATCTGCCTCGGCCTCAGGGGCAACCCTTTCACCCGAGATCCAGAAGCGGAATAGACGCCACAGGCAGACGGTGGGATCCTGGCAAACATTCAAGCGTAGCGGGACAGATGTGTGGTCAGATATCCCCCTCGGTAGAATAGATATTTCCTGGACCTTTCCCTCTTGCATTTTTGCAAGGATGTGAAAATCATTGTTTTTCACTCTTGTAATGTTGGAAGTGGGGAGTGAAATTTGAATAGTTTTCACATCGTTGCGACAAGATAGGACATGGGGGGGTCAGGTTTTTGGAGGGATCTAAATGTCCTACAGATACAACTATATTGATAATGATTATTTTACAAAGCTGCACACCTTTTTAATATCTACTAAACCCCATTGACTGCATAGGTTATTTTCTAGAAAAAGTGAACTTAGCCTTTAAAAAGCACAAAATCATACAATAACTAGGCAATGACCAGAGTGATTTCTGGGGGACTGACTTAGTCTCACCAATTGAACCAAACCTATTTACCCACTTGATTCCCCTGGACATTTTTTCCCTAAATCCCCTTGCGTCCCAGAGTCTTTTCTCTGTTGATGTCTTGGTTCTGTATGGTATAGCTTGTTGGATTTATAGTCTATTCCAGGGGTCTCCAAACTTTCTAAGCAATGGACCTGTTTGCTGTCCTTCAGGCTTTAGGAGGGCCGGACTGTGGCCATTGGAAGTAGAAAATGCCCTGGTATCAGTGCCCCATCATTGGTTTTATTGGGAGGAATAGTGCCCCATTAATCATATCAGTGAAATGAATAGTGCCCCATTGATGGAGTCAATAGGGGAAAGGTGTCCCTTGTTGTGAAAATTTTATGGAGATGTATTTAATATCTATAGTCATAGGGTCTCCCAGTGTTGGTTCTCCCGCAACCCGCTCTAAAGAGCTGACTGGGGCAGACTGACACTGGTTGAGATCTGTTAGGTAGTGGAAAACTTCCTGAGGTTGGAGAGAGGTGTTTGCAGAGTGAGAATATGTCTGCCGGTGAAAGGGCCCCTGTGCGATGCACAGAACGATCATCTGGGGGGATGTGTTCACTCTGCAAAGACATTATCGGTTTAGTGGATGTGCACTCATGTCACCCCTGTATGCCTGATCAACATAATTTGGGTGCCATGGCGTACACCTGCAGATAAGCTCCCATCAGCAAGAATGGTAGTCATTGGTTGTTGTATAAACTCATATCCTGTGTTGTCATTTCCCATGGAGGAAGCGGTTGGCTGTTGGAGCCAGGACTTCCCGTTTGTGATTTCTTTTGTTGTCTTTGAATAAAAGAGCCAGTGCACTGCTCGGCAGGGGGTCATGCTGAGATGAGGACGTAAGCATGGTCATGTCTGTTTACTGGGGAAATGCCGGAGACATGGGTTAAAGCGGGAGTCCGCCGGGAGTCCGCGTTTTTTTTTTAAAGCCAGCAGCTACAAATACTGCAGCTGCTGACTTTTAAAATAGTGACACTTACCTGTCCAGCGCGATCGTCTCTCGGGTGCTGCCGCCGCCATCTTGGGTATGGGAATCGGGAAGTGGAGCCTTTCGGCTTCATTTCCCGGTTCCCTACTGCGCATGCGCGAGTCGCGCTGCACAATAAGGATGGACCCGCTGCCTCTGGGAGCTGTGTGTTTCCCAGCAGGCAGCGGGGGACTTTCGGAAAGGGGCGTAGTCTACGCCCCTTTCCGCAGAGAGCTATCCCGGAAGTGAGTGCAGTTACCTGTACTGTACAGGTATCTGCACCCCCCTCCCCCCTGAAAGGTGCCAATTGTGGCGCCGGAGGGGGGGGGGAGGTTCCAATGAGCGGAAGGTCCACTTTAGGGTGGACCTCTGCTTTAAGTAACATGCATTATACCATTAGACGGATAGGGTGTGTGTTAGCGCAGGTGAGATGGATTATGTACAGCGTATAGCCAGGACCTTATGGAGCAAATAAAACCTTCTTCACACCGGCAAGAAAGGGGGAGACCGGATCCCAGTCCAGGACATCAAACTTTGTTGTCCTGAGACAAAGGGGTATGTTTTCTCTGTCCGATGCTTTAGGTAGGTTCTGCTTTTTCATCTTTTGGTATAATGCTGGGGTTTTTATTGTATATTTGTTATGTGTAAGTAACCGTATGTTGTGTATGATTTGTCAGTATTGATTGGGATTATTTGCCTCTGCTATGGGACCCATTTAATGAAACCTGGAATGTGTGTGTGACTGAGCAGTTTGATTTGGTTTAACGGGGGAGGGGCAGCCAGGCATGGCTTTCCCATCACTAACAATGGGGAAAGTTGTCTACTCTCTGTGGAGAATAGCATGAGGGGAGCTCTTTTTGAGATGAAAACATCATGCATGCAAGAACAAGAGTTTATGTTTGAGCCGTGTTATGGGGCGTGGTTGTTTGATTGGAGAGCCTATGTTGTTTGGCTGGCCAAGGTCCCTAGTAGTATATAGCCTAAAATGTTTGTAAGTGTTCATGTGGTGTCTCAAATGTGTAATTTTGTGGGGAGAAGGTTATGTTTCTAGTGAAGAAATCTTGGTTTGTGCTTGGTTTTGGTGGGATCAGCAACTGCATTTCATGTGTTGGTGTTTTAGTATATATGTGGGTAACACCAGGTCAAACGAGCTTGGACAAATGAATCCTCGACCCCACAGGAACTGTGCGACAGATCACCGATGGTCTACCAGTCAATGGAGGGGCTGTAGGTCCCTTCATCAATGGAGGAGGGGTCAGCGCCGTCTGAAAGGTTCAAAATTTTCTTCCAAAGGTCCCAATGGAAAAAAAGATGATCTCCAACCAATAATATTCAATATTCAATAATGGCGAGAAAACTTGAATATTGGTTGGAGATCATCTCTTTTCCATTGGGACCTTTGGAAGAAAATTTGGAACCTTCGAGATGGCGTTGACCCCTCCTCCATTGACGAAGGGACCTACAGCCCCTCCATTGGCTGGTGGACCATCGGTCCACACGGACACACGGAAAGTCTGGCGATTGCTAGCGCGATGACTTACAGCACGTACGACGGGACTAGAAAAAGGAAGTTCAATAGCCAGTAGCCAATAGCTTCCTTCTCGTACTTGCTTCTGAGCATGCGTCATTCTTAGTCCGCCGGACTAGCATACTTACGAACGTATTGTCCGCTGAAACCCAAGTTTACACTGAAAAAGTCTGCTGAAGCCCACACACGATTGGATTGTCCGGTGAAATGCGGTCCATTCGAACGTGTGTACGCGGCATTAGAAGAAGTAAATGGGACACAGGGTTCTCCTTTGATGCAAATTGTGGGGGCTCCGGAATATCTGTTCTGAGCAGAGAAAATTGTGTTTCCAGTCTTTTTCGGGTTTTAGAATTCTTAGATTTGGGTTCTGGAGTCCAGAGACTTCAAAGAGTTGAGGAAAGGAAAAAGCCTCTAACCTTGGGTTGAGGTATTACTGAAGGCCAGCAGGCTGTTTGGGGAGGTATGACCAACCTGCATAATCATGGGCCTGACATTGATTTAGGGGTCTACCCGGGAGACAATATGTCCCTGTCCAGCCTCAAGGGAGTGGGATAGAGAAGCAGGGAGCTGCAAGAGAAAGAGCCGAGAGTAGCAGGGCTGCACATAAGCACAGAGGTGCTGAGAGATGATGCGAGGGACCAGACTAAAAACTAGAGTTGCCACCTCATCCCTTTAAACCCGAACACAAATGAATTACACAGGTTCTGAGGCTAATTTAAAGCAGATAAGGCAACAAGTGAGTTTAATTACCACCTTAGAGTGGAAGTAAACCCTCCTATCGTTTTCAGCCAAGGAAGCTGCCATCTTGGCCTCCCTTTAATCTTTAACTACCATGAAGCTGCACATGTGATCAGTTATGACACCAGCCATTTCCGGCATGCCATGTTTTTTCAAACTGTTAGATCGACGGGTTTAGTTCCGCTTTAATCAGCCACAGAACCTGTGTAATAGGGATGAGCCGAACACCCCCCGGTTCGGTTCGCACCAGAACTTTCGAACAGGCCCCACGTTCGTCACGAACGTTAGAACCCCATTGAAGTCTATGGGACTCGAACGTTCGAAATGGAAAGTGCTAATTTTAACGGCTAATATGCAAGATATTGTCCTAAAAAGGGTTTGGGGACCTGGCTCCTGCCCCAGGGGACATGGGTCAATGCCTAAAATGTTTTTAAAAATGGCCGTTTTGGCGGGAGCACTGATTTTAATGACGATTAAAGTGAAAAAAAAAGTGAAATATTCCTTTAAATATGGTGCCTGGGGGGTGTCTGTAGTATGCCTGTGAAGTGCCACGTGTTTCCCGTGTTTAGAACAGTCCCTGCACAAAATGACATTAAACGGAAATAACACCATTTAAAACTGCCTGCGGTTTTAATGTTATATCTGGTTCCTGCAATATGGTTGAAAATCATTCAGAAAAATGGCATGGGTAGCCCTCCCTGCCCATTACCAGCCTATTTGGGTCTTGTACGCATATTAAGGGGAACCCTGTACCCATATTAAAAAAAGGAAATGCGTGTGGCCCCCAGGCCCTATATACCGTATATACTCGAGTATAGGCCGACCCGAATATAAGCCGAGGCCCCCAATTTACCCCCAAAAAACTGGAAAACTTATTGACTCGTGTATAAGCCGAGGGTGAGACATGGCTGTCCATCCCTGTGTGTGTGTCCGTCCATCCCTGTGTGTCCATCCATCCCTGTGTGTGTATCCATCCATCCATCCATCCATCCCTGTGTGTGTGTGTGTGTGTGTATTCATCCATCCATCCATCCCTGTGTGTGTGTGTGTGTGTGTGTGTGTGTATCCATCCATCCATCCATCCCTGTGTGTGTGTGTGTGTATCCATCCATCCATCCATCCCTGTGTGTGTGTGTGTGTGTGTGTGTGTGTGTCCGTGCAGCCTTGTGTGTGTGTGTGTGTGTGTGTGTGTGTGTGTGTGTGTGTGTGTGTGTGTCCGTGCAGCCTTGTGTGTGTGTCCAGCCTACCTGTGTCCCAAGCCTCCGTCCCGAGCCGCCGCCGTCCCGAGCCTCCTCCGACCCGTGCCGTGCCTCCTCCGTCCCGTGCCTCCTCCGTCCCGTGCCGTGCCTCCTCCTTCCCGTGCCTCCTCCGTCCCGTGCCGTGCCTCCTCCTTCCCGTGCCTCCTCCGTCCCGTGCCGTGCCGATGGATCGCCGCTCTTCTCGGCGGCCATTCTACAATTCAAAATTCCGCCTCCGCCTGTGATAGGCGGAACACTCAATTTCCCAGCAGCCTGTGTTCCGCCTATCACGGACATCCTCTCATACTCGTCCGTAGTATGAGAATGAGCGGATGTCCGTGATAGGTGGAACACTGACTGCTGGGAAATTCAGTGTTCCGCCTATCACAGGCGGAGGCGGAGAAGGAGGCGCGGCTTTTAAATTTTAATGTCCGCCGTCTGTCTGCTCGATACGCTGATCGAGCAGTCAGACAGCGGTGACTCGAGTATAAGCCGAGGGGGCACTTTCAGCCTCAAAAAAGAGGCTGAAAATCTCGGCTTATACTCGAGTATATACGGTACTCAGAACAGCAGTATACGGGCGGTGCAAACAAGACAGGGACTGTGTAGGTTTGTTGTGTTAAGTTGAATCTGTTTGTCATTTTCAACCGGTACATTTTTAAAGTGTAGCTCCAGTCAAAAAAACTATTTTTAAGCTTTTTGGAAAACATAGGGAAGGGTTATCACCCCTGTATAATTTGTTTTGTCGTCCATCTTTTTTCATCTCACTTGCTGTTGTCTCCATGCATTTGCAAGTAGGAGATGTTTGTAAATTGGATGTTTGAAAGTAGGGGCCTGCCCTATATGCTCTGCAGAAATGGCGGAACAAGGTGTTGGTTTTGCCACAACATTGTAAGCCCTCAAAGTGACTCTTGGTGGGCCCTGGAGTGCCCTGCTGTGAACGATTATATCAAGAATTGTAATTACATGCCATTGTTGAACAGTGGTAGAAAAATTGACCTTTGGTGGTTGTGGTGCTGGTGCCACAACACTATAAGTCCTCACAGTTACTCTGGGTGGGCACAGGAACGGGCCCTCCTGTAAAAATATTATATCAAGAAATGTAATTACATGTCCCTGTTAAACAGGGGCAGAAAAATGTGGCCTTAGGCACTGGTGCTGGTGCCACCACACTGCAACCTCTCCCATATACTCTTGTTTTATTGCAGGAATTAGCCCTGTTTTATTGCAGGAATTTGCAGGAAATAACCCCAATTGGGCTCAAATAGAGAACAGCTATGTAGGTGGATTATAGTGGTATGTACTGGGTACAGAGCACGTAGACAGCACGCACTATCTCCTAACACTACTGACTGCAAGCTCTATTATTAAAAATAGATCACTAGCTATATAGGTGATGTGAATATCGCGGTGTATACTGCGGTCAGGGCACGCAGACAATAACCAGAAAACAGCAGAGATAAAGGGGTATATACAGATGTATACTGTGCTGTGCTGGAGGCACACACAACTTCCAATAACTCCTGCAGATGGCAATTGGGCTCAAATAGAGAACAGCTATGTAGGTGGATTATAGCGGTATGTACTGGGTACAGAGCACGCAGACAGCACGCACTATCTCCTAACACTACTGACTGCAAGCTCTATTATTAAAGATGGACCACTAGCTATATAGGTGAGGTGAATATAGTGGTGTATACTGCGGTCAGGGCACAGACAATAACCACTACACAACAGCAAGATAGGAAATCAGCCAAAAACGATCGGTGTGTACTGTGTTGAAGGTACACAGAACACCCACTGCTTCAGATGCCAACATACTACACGAGGCCACCTCAAAGGCGGCCTTATATAGTGTGGGGCGTGCACTACACAGCCTGAGCTATGATTGGCCACAGGCAGGATGCCTGTGGCCAATCATGGCTCTCCTCGCTGCTGGCGCTGCGATTGGCCAAGCATGCGGGGTCACAGTGCATGCTTGGCCAATCATGAGCCAGAAATGCACTGCGCCATCGCAGTGCATTGTGGGCCGTGCGCGCCACACGAATTTTGACGCGAACGGACCAAGAGTTCGGATTTCGCCGAACGGACGAACAGCCAATGTTCGAGTCGAACGTACGTTCGACTCGAACACGAAGCTCATCCCTACTGTGTAATCAATATGTGTTCGGATGTAAAGAGATGAGGTGGCAACCCTACTAAAAACCTATACTTGAGGCCTGAGAAGTAGTTCTGCAAGAGGAAGCCAGGAGGCTTAATATAAATTGTATTTGTGTTTAATATGATGGTGGGACCCCCTGTGAGGTCAACCCTTTTCTTCTCTTATTTTGGGTTCAGGGTGGTGCATAGGACCTTTTGCTATTGAGCTTTTGTTTGCATCAGATGTGTTTTTTATTATCATACAAGTCTATGAGAAGGCAAAACTCTCTTGGAGTAGGTCAATCCAGATCAGAAAAGGTCATATGTTCCTGTCAATGAATTCTGAATGATCTCTGAAGCCTCTCAAACTGATGCCATCGACACAAGCCCAAATCCCATTGACACAGGTAACCGTACAGTGTCCTGTTACTGTGGTACTTACACCGGGTTGTTATTGTCTGGAGAATTTCCAATTCGGACCTCAGCGCCCATCATCCGGTTCATTGAGCCGTCTGTTCGTCCAGTGACTACAACAACATTCACTTTGTATTTCTGTTTCAGGTCTACCTTCCACCAGGGTGATGGGTCCGCATTTGTGTGGGTACAGAAGCCATCATACCAGTTGGTATCTATCACACCATCAATGGCCTTTTTAGCGTAACCAATTGGCTGGAGTGGATAATCAGAACTCTGTGAGGCTTCCCCGCTTCTGGCGATATTTGTGGCTGAAGAAAGAAAAACAAAACACACTCAGTAATTATACATCGTGTACAAAGACAGCATGGATTCATGAAAGACAGAAGTCGTCAGACAAACCTGATTTCTTTTTATGAGGTGGTAAGTAAAACCTTGGACAGAGGGGTGGCAGTGGACGTGGTATACTTGGACAGAGGGGTGGCGGTGAACGTGGTATACTTGGGCAGAGGGGTGGCGGTGGACGTGGTATACTTGGACAGAGGGGTGGCGGTGGACGTGGTATACTTGGACAGAGGGGTGGCGGTGGACGTGGTATACTTGGACAGAGGGGTGGCGGTGGACGTGGTATACTTGGACAGAGGGGTGGCGGTGGGCGTGGTATACTTGGATTTTGCAAAAGTGTTCGATACAGTTCCGCACACACGGCTCATGTGTAAGGTAAAGTCTACAGGTTTGGAAATATCAGTTTGTAGATGGATAGAAAACTGGCTAAAAGAAAGAATTCAGAGAGTCGTGGTTAATGATTCTTACTCTGAATGGTCAAAGGTTATCAGTGGTGTACCCCAAGGTTCAGTGCTGGGACCTTTATTTTTAATATCTTTATAAATGATATTGGGTCTGGGATCAAAAGTAACATTTCCGTCTTTGCAGATGACACCAAGCTATGCAGTGGGATAACGTCCTTACAGGATCTCTCCAATTTATAAGCCGACCTCAATGCTCTGTCTAATTGGGGGACTATGTGGCAGATGAGGTTTCATGTTGAGAAATGTAAAGTTATGCACTTGGGGGCTAAGAATATGCATGCATCATACATACTAGGGGGCGTACAACTGGGAGAACCCATAGTGTTGAAGGATCTGGGGGTTTTGGTAGATCATAATCTCAATAATAGCATGCAATGCCAAGCTGCGGTTTCCAAAGCGAGCAAAGTCCTTTCTTGTATTAAGAGAGGTATGGACTCCAGAGAGAAAGATATAATTTTGCCCCCCTGTACAGATCATTAGTAAGACCTCATCTGGAATATGCAGTTCAGTTTTGGGCACCAGTTCAAAAAAAGGATATCTGGGAACTGGAGAAAGTGCAGAGAAGGGCAACCAAACTGATAAGAGGCATGGAGGAGCTCAGCTATGAGGAAAGATTAGAGGAACTGAATTTATTTACTCTTGAGAAGAGGAGATTAAGGGGGGATATGATCAACATGTACAAATATATAAGGGGTCCATATAGTGAACTTGGTGTTGAGTTATTCACTTTACAGTCAACACCGAGGACAAGGGGGCACTCTTTACGTCTAGAGGAAAAGAGATTTCATCTCCAAATACGGAAAGGTTTCTCCACAGTAAGAACTGTGAAAATGTGGCATAGACTCCCTGAAGAGGTGGTTCTGCCCAGCTCAGTAGATTGCTTTAAGAAAGGCCTGGATTATTTACTAAATGTACGTAATATAACTGGGTACTAACATTTATAGGTAAAGTTGAAAATCCGATTGCCTCTCGGGGGGAATCAGTAAGGAATTTTTCCCCTGCTGTAGCAAATTGGATCATGCTCTGCTGGGGTTTTTCGCCTTCCTCTGGATCAACTGTGGGTATAGAATTGGGTATATGGGATTGTATGATATTATTATTTATTTATTTTTTTGGTTGAACTGGATGGACTTCTGTCTTTTTTTCAACCTGATTAACTATGTAACTATGTAACAAAGTAGTTCCATTGTTCTAAAGGGGCCTTCACCAAAAAAAGAACTGTAAACTGCAATGTTGTCAATAATTTCACTGAGACCATCGGATTGATTTACTGGAGAGTGCAAAATCAGCATCCAGATAAATTTAGGGGTATACTTATTTTAACCAAATGAAAAATATGGATCATGAAAATTAATTTTTATGTTGGTTTTTCCAGCATATCACCTTTTTCGGTAGGCACTTGTAGTCATCCGCAGTGGCAATACAAGTGGAGGAGAAAGTCGAAAGGAAACTAGTTCCCCTATATTCTTCATAGTCACAAAGAGGTGGCATCTGATTGGATGCTGACATCCCATATGGCATTGGTGGACATCTTGAGTCAGTAAGAATCTATTCAAGACCCTGGTTCCCGGGTTTGGTGTGCATTTCATGTGTGAATAGAGTAGGGACAGGTCACCCATCTGTCAGGGACAGTGATTAGCATCAGGGAGAGATTCCAGATGAGTAGGGGGAAGTGCAGAGACATGCCATCCTTCTTGGAATCCTCCCCACTTGGATATGGACTGGCCAGGCCACATTCCACCCCTCAAAACAGGCACCGTCAGCACACCAGAGACCTTCCGCTATTACTCTTCGCTGTTTCATTCTGTGAGCGCTCCCAGTTGGGTTGCCTTCGCGCTGGGCATGTTGGGTATTCCTGAACTTCAGTTTCAATACAATTCTGTTTTCTGCCACTGAACTCTGAGTGTTTACCACCCTGCACCTCCCCACACACTATTTCAATCAAGATCCAATGATTGCCTGTTCAAATGTTTAAAAAGTCAGCCACATCTATGGATTGTTTTTACATTTTTATGCGGCTATATTTTACTAAGAATAAGAGACAGGAATAGGCTGTATAAAAACTTTGGAATTGGTCTAGTTTCTAGGTGAGTGTTGTTGATACCTTTAGTGCATATCTCTTTAAAATACCTGAAGGAGTTCTTTTGATGACCTACCTGCTGCCATAAGAGTGTATTCAGACCCTCCTCCTCATCTAGAGCACCAAAGTTATTTTTATGTACTTTTTTACCTTTATATTATTCTTACCTCCAGGTGGAGGGCTGCAGCACCAAGCCAGACCCAACGACCCCAGGAAAAGCAAAGCCACCAAAGTCTTCATTCTGGAGGAGAAACCAACACACAAAGAGTCTGTTACTATAGTATGTTACACGAAAAGGTGATTCTGCATCTCTTCCTCAGTATCATCTCTTCTTTCTCTGGTACTTAGAAATAGCTTTTCTTAGTATTAAAATAAATTCTCTTTCGATCAGATCTGTAATTTCATTAACAGTGCCTTGAGAAAGTATTCATACCCCTTGAAATTTTCCACATTTTGTCATGTTACAACCCAAAAACTTAAATGTATTTTACGGGGATTTTATGTGATAGACCAACACAAAGTGGCACATAATTGTGAAGTGGAAGGAAAACGATAAATGGATTTCTACATTTTTTCTAAATAAATATGTGAAAGGTGTGTGGGGGTGCATTTGTATTCAGCCCCCTTTACTCTGATACCCCTAACTAAAATCTAGTGGAACCAATTGCATTCAGAAGTCACCTAATTACCGTATTTATCGGTGTATAACACGCACCGGCGTATAACACGCACCCCAAGTTTAGGAGGGAAGTTTAAGGAAAAAATCTTTTAGGAGGCAAGTTTAAGGAAAAAAACTTACATTTTAAATGCCCATCAATGTAGCCTTCCACTGTCCCCCTGCAGTCCTACACTGTTCTCCTGCAGCCTTCCACTGTCCCCCTGCAGCCCTACACTGTCGCCCTGCAGCCCTACACTGTCCCCCTGCAGCCTTCCACTGTCCCCCTGCAGCCTTTCCCAAAATTGCAGCATGGTTAGTTTTAAATTTACCGCCGCCACCGCCGAGATCTTCGGCTCCTCCCGCCGCCGCTGTCTGTCCTTGGGCTCCTCCCGCCGGCGCCGTCGAGATCTTCGGCTCCTCCCGCCGCCGACATAGACTGAGCCGAGCCGAGGGTACTCGGCTACTCAGCTCTGCTCGCAGTAACACCCCCGTCCCAACCCTTGTCCTGGCTCCTGTGATGGACACAACACCGGGCCAATGGCGGGACGTAAAGGCTAGGAGGCGGGACTGGGCGTGACTGAGAGCGGAGCCGAGTACACAGTACACTCGGCTCAGCTCGGTAAATGTCGGCGGCGCTCCACAGACAGCGCAGATCGGCAGATCGGCGGGGGGATCGGCGTATAACACGCACTCATGATTTTCCCCCGATTTTAAGGGGAAAAAAGTGCGTGTTATACGCCAATAAATATGGTAGTAAATAGAATCCACCTGTGTTTAATTTAATCTCAATATAAATACAGCTGTTCTGTGAAGCCCTCAGAGGTTTGTTAAAGAACCTTAGTGAACGGACAGCATCATGAAGGCCAATGAACACACCAGACAGGTCAGGGATAAAGTTGTGAAGAAGTTTAAAGCAGGGTTAGGTTATAAAAAAAAATGTCCCAAGCTTTGAACATCTCATGGAGCTCTGTTCAATCCATCATCCAAAAAAGGAAAGAGTATGGCACAACTGTAAACCTACCAAGACATGGCCATCCACCTAAACTGACAGGCTGGGCAAGGAGAGCATTCATCAGAGAAGAGCCAAGAGGCCCATGGTAACTCTGGAGGAGCTGCAGAGATCCACAGCTCAGGTGGGAGAATCTGTCCACAGGACAACTATTAGTCATGTACTCCACACATCTGGCCTTTATGGATGAGTGACAAGAAGAAAACCATTGTTGTAAGAAAGTCATAAGAAGTCCCATTTGCAGTTTACGATAAGCCATGTGGGGGACACAGAAAACATGTGGAAGAAGGTGCTCTGGTCAGATGAGACCAAAATTGAACTTTTTGGCCTAAAAGCAAAACGCTATGTGTGGTGGAAAACTAACAGTGCACATCACCCTGAACACACCATCCCCACTGTGAAACATGGTGATGACAGCATCATGTTGTGGGGATGTTTTTCTTCAGCAGGGACAGGGAAGCTGGTCAGAGTTGATGGGAAGATGGATGGAGTCAAATACAAGATATCTTAGAAGAAAACCTGTTAGCCCCTGTACACACGGTTGGAGAATCCGTCGGAATGTGTCCTATCGGACCGTGTCGTCGGATAATCCGACTGTGTGTGGTATGCATTGGACTGATTCCGTCGGAATATCCGTCCGACCCAATTTTCCAACATGTTGGAAATATTTCCCGACCAACTGGGCCGGTCGGACATACTCCGATCATGTGTAGCGAATTTTGATCGGACCAAGTGCCACGCATGCTCAGATCAAATTCCTACATCAAAGCTATTGGCTACTAGCCTGAATGTAGTCCCATCGTAACGAAATTACGTCATCACATTCTGAAAGATCGGATTTTTTGACAACTTAGTCCGACCGTGTATATGCAGCAGTTTCGGACAAGATCCGACGGACAAAATCCGACGGACAAAATCCGACGGATTTGGTTGTCGAAATCTCCGACCGTGTGTACAGGGGCTTAGAGTCTGCAAAAGACTTGAGACTTGGGTGGAGGTTCACCTTCCAGCAGGACAACGACCCTAAACATACAGCCAGAGCTACAATGGAATGGTTTAGATCAAAGCATATTCATGTGTTAGAATTAGGGATGAGTTTTCTGTTCTGGTTGAACATCAGTTCGACTCGATCTTTGGCTGTTCGTCTGTTCATCGAAAAGCGAACATTATGGGCCGTTCAAGCCGAATTCGAGCGGCGTGTAACGGCCCATAATGCACTGCGTGAGCTCAGTGCATTGCTGTCTCATGATTGGCCAAGCATGCACTATGACCCGCATGCTTTGGCCAATTACAGCGCCGTCAGCAAAGAGAGCCATAATTGGCCAAAGGCAGGGTGCCTTTGGCCAATTATGGCTCAGGGAGTTAAGTCCACGCACCACACTATATAAGGTCACCTGCACATCGGCCCTGTGTATTGTGTTGCTGGTGTTGACTGAGACAGAGTGTGTCATTTCATTTAAATTGAGCAGGTAGGTGATTCAGTTAGCTGCAGTGTATTTAAAATATACATATATATACTGTCTGTCTCATATATATATATATATATATATATATATATATATATATATATATAATCACTGTATCCAGTTTAGCTAGATCTAACTGCAGTCCGTTCCTGGTGGTGTACTGTTGCTAATATACTTCAGGCAGGCAGGTGGTTCAGTTAGCTGCAGTTTATTTTATATATATATTATATATATATATATTGTAGACATGTCACTGGAGAAGTGATCGAGGGGGTGTACATCTCACCTAGGTTGCTACACAGTGTGAGATGGTAAATCCAGGATGGATCAGTTTCTCAGCAGCGATATGCTGCTGAGTTGTTATTTAATTTTGCCGGGCCTGGGTTTATATGGAATGGCAGGTAGGTTTGGTAGAGGGACCTGTCATTCCACATCCCCCGATCCAGTTCTGGGTTTGGGATCAGGTGAGCTTTGATCCTAATTAGCCTGGGAAGCTAAAGGCTCTGCAAGGTCTGCAGGTGATTGCTCCCAGCCAGGGAAACGAACAGTCTGTGTGTTTGAGGAAGCTGCAAGCACAGCCAGTGCTGGAGCTAACATCCACCCTGCGATATCCAGGCGAAAGACGCTGCGTTTATAAGTGTCAGATAGGTGAGAAGAACCTGTTAGTAAGCGCCCAGCCGGGCTAGGTTGTTTTGTTTTTGTTATTATTTTGTGCCTGTTATACACAAGAAGCACGGTGTTGCTGTATACTTTGTTTGTTGGACTGTTTGTACCACGAATAAACGCCAAGTTCTACTTTATAAAGTCCAAGTCTGCTGTGAACTGTGTCCAAACACACCCTACCCCGGGAAGATCCCTTACAATTGGTGGAGGTAGCGGGCAACGCGGTTGCTAGGGGCAACGGTGTGGACAGACTTGGCTACAGCTGCTGATGTCCTGGGTGAAAGCTGCAACTACACTCCAAAAACAGTCCAGCAACATGGAGGAGATGCTGAAGCAGTTTATGCAAGTGAGTTTGCAACAACAGCAGGCTCAGACAGAGGCCAATAGACGACATGAACAGTCCATGGCTGAACAACAGCAGATGATCGCTGCACAACAGCAGGCTCAGATAGAGGCCAATAGACGACATGAACAGTCCATGGCTGCACAACAACAACTTATTGAGCACCTGATAGCAAATCGAGAGGCGCCTGTGGTGATGGGAGCCGCTCCAGAGATTTTTTCTGGGAGAAGGACTGTGCAGAAAGCGCTGCAAAAGATGACTGCTGAGGACGATGTTGAGGCCTATCTAACAGTATTTGAGCGCGTGGCTGAGCGAGAGAAGTTACCAGCCGCTGAGTGGGCAGAGGTAATTGCGCCCTATTTAACAGGTGAACCTCAAAAGGCCTACTATGACCTCAGTGAGCAAGAGGTTAAGGACTATACTCGGCTAAAAGAGGAGATACTTGCCCGACTAGGAGTTACTACTGCAGTCCGTGCCCGGAGGGTACGCAACTGGAGCTACAGTCTGGACAAATCAGCGAGGTCCCAGATGTATGACCTAATCCATTTGGCAAGAAAGTGGTTGGAGCCAGACACTTCTACTCCTGCACAAATCCTAGAGAAGGTCGTGATGGATCGCTACCTCCGAGCGCTTCCTACTGACCTGCAACGCTGGGTGGGACAAGGTGATCCTAGGAACGCAAACGAACTTGTCAACCTTGTGGAGAGGTTCCAGGCGACTGAGGACTACCTCCGTGATGTTCCTGCAGCATCTTCACCTCCCCGGAGCGCCAGATCTGTGCCGTCAGCTGGTAAGAGACTTCCATCTATTGGGGGAGTGTGGAGGGGTGCTGATGGGGGGAAAAGGGCTCAAGTGGTGTCTCAGGGACAAAAGACTGGTGATGGTCCCGGGTGGCTAAGGGGCTCTGAAAAGGACTCCTTGCCAAAGAGACCAGGCCCTATCCAGTGTTGGAGATGCCATGAGGCGGGACACGTGTCTGCCCATTGCCCTCTTACCTCTGAACCCATGGAATGTGACGCTAGCCGGCGTCAGTCGCTATTTGCGGAACCATCTTGTGCTGCAGTTCCTGGACTAGAGACTGAACCGCAAATCTGCAACATCACAATCAATGACTTTCCTGTTAAAGCGTTAATGGACTCAGGAAGCCTTGTAACCTTGGTGCATGCTAGCCTGGTGACTGGGGACTTAGAGTCTAAAAAGCATATGAGTGTTGTGTGCATACATGGTGATACAAAAGTGTACCCTATAGTGCTGGCTAAAGTCGGGACTGAACAAGGCACCGTACAATATGAAGTGGGTGTGGTTAAAAACCTCATGCATAATGTAATATTGGGGCGCGATTTTCCATTATTCTGGGCTCTTTGGGAAAAAAGAAAAATCCCCAAAAGGAGTGAGGATACCTCTAAGGGGGTTGCCTTGTCCACTGTGAATGATAAAAATGTGCAGGATGAAAATGATTGTTTTCCTTTGCAGGTCCTGGCTGGGGAGGAGGAGGCTCCTCCCACTGAGCAAAATATACTAGACTTAGAGGTGTCTAGCGATAATTTTGGGACTGCACAATTACAGGACCCCACTCTCAAAAATGCGAGAGAGCAGGTTGCTGTTATGAACGGGGTACCTCAGGAACCAGATGCTGAAAAAAGATTTCCACATTTTTCGGTGACTAATGATCTTTTCTATAGAGTCAATAAGGTTAAAGATGAGATTGTGGAACAGCTTCTGGTACCTAAGCCGTACCGGCGTCAGGTGCTTGACATGGCACATAACCATGTTCTTGGGGGACACTTGGGGACTGACAAAACGCGAGAGAGGGTTCTCCAGAGGTTTTTTTGGCCGGCCATATATGATGACATTAAAAAATACTGTGAGTCGTGCCCCACATGTCAGGTTAGTGCCCCAGTGTCACATTTTCGCAGTCCTTTGGTTTCGCTCCCTATTATAGAGGTGCCTTTTGAGCGTATTGCCATGGATTTAGTGGGTCCCATTGTAAAGTCAGCTAGAGGACACCAGTATATTTTGGTAGTCCTGGATTATGCGACCCGCTATCCTGAGGCTGTACCCTTAAGAAACACTGCATCTAAAACAATTGCACGTGAGTTGTTTTATATGTTCTCTAGGACTGGGATCCCCAAAGAAATCCTAACTGACCAAGGTACGCCATTTATGTCGAAAGTAATGAAGGAATTATGTAAACTATTTAAAATCTCACACATCCGTACCTCTGTATACCACCCCCAGACGGACGGATTGGTGGAGAGATTTAATAAAACTTTGAAACATATGTTGAAGAAAGTGGTGGCAAAAGATGGTCGTGACTGGGATCATTTATTACCCTACCTCATGTTTGCTATTAGGGAGGTGCCCCAAGCGTCCACAGGGTTCTCACCATTCGAGTTGGTCTATGGTCATCACCCTAGGGGTCTACTGGACATTGCAAAAGAGACATGGGAGAATGAGTCCACCCCATACAAGAGTGTTATTGAGCATGTAGCACAAATGCAGGACCGTATAGCCACTGTAATGCCCCTGGTAAGGGAACACCTCCAGAGAGCTCAAGAGGCCCAAAGTAGAATTTACAACCGGTCCGCAAGAATCAGGACATTCAACCCAGGCGATAGGGTCCTTATACTAGTCCCCACTGTTGAGAGTAAATTCTTGGCGAAGTGGCAAGGTCCTTATGAAATTGTTGAAAAGATCAGTGAGGTGAACTACAAGGTGCACCAACCAGGTAGAAGGAAGCCTTTCCAAGTTTATCACATAAACTTGATCAAGCCCTGGAAAGACAGGGAATCCTTGGGGGCGACAAATACTGTTAATAATTTGTCACAACCAATCCCTCCAGTCAAGGTAGGTGATACTCTATCAGTGTCACAGAAACAGGAGGCTCAGGAATTTTTACAGAAAAACAAAAACAAGTTCTCTGACCTCCCAGGGCGTACACACCTCATCCATCATCACATTGAAACTGAGCCTAGAAGCAGAGTAAACCTTAAGCCCTATAGGATACCCGAGGCACGTAGGGAAGCCGTATCTGCCGAGGTAAAACGTATGCTTGCTCTGGGGGTAATTGAGGTGTCACAGAGTGAATGGTCCAGCCCAATTGTGCTAATCCCAAAGCCCAATGGAACTTGGAGGTTCTGTAACGATTTCAGAAAGTTGAATGAGATCTCCAAGTTCGATGCGTATCCTATGCCCAGGGTAGATGAGTTGATTGAGAAGTTGGGTAACGCCAGGTACATAACCACCCTCGATCTCACAAAGGGCTACTGGCAGATTCCACTTTCTGGTGAGGCTAAAGAGAAAACTGCATTCTCCACCCCTGATGGGCTATTCCAGTATGTAGTGATGCCATTCGGGTTACATGGAGCCCCTGCAACTTTCCAGAGGTTGATGGACTTGATTCTGCGACCACATCGTGATTACTCAGCTGCCTACCTCGATGATGTGGTCATTTTTAGCCCTGATTGGGAAAGTCACCTCTGTAAGGTACAGGCCGTGTTGGATGCCATAAGTGATGCGGGGTTGACCATAAATGCCGAGAAGTGTGCTCTAGCCCTAGAAGAGGCCAAATATCTAGGCTACATTATTGGGAGAGGGTTGATTAAGCCACAGCTAAATAAAATTGAGGCAATACAGAATTGGCCTAGACCCCTGACAAGGAAACAGGTTAGAGCTTTCCTGGGTATTACGGGGTATTACCGTAGATTTGTGCCGAACTTTGCCTCAGTTGCTGCTCCACTAACTGACTTGACAAAGGGCGGAAAGACAGCAATGGTCACGTGGACCCCAGAGGCCGAGAAGGCTTTCCAAAGCCTTAAGTCTGCCTTGTGCCAACCACCTGTGTTAGTCACCCCCGATTTCAGGCGAGAATTTCTGGTCCAGACAGATGCCTCTAACACAGGCTTAGGTGCAGTACTCTCACAAGTAGTGAATGGTGAGGAGCATCCAGTGACGTACTTGAGTAGAAAACTAACCCCGGCCGAGAAAAATTATGCCATTGTGGAGCGAGAATGTTTGGCAGTAAAGTGGGCCCTAGAATCGTTAAAGTATTACTTGCTAGGCAGGAAATTCAAGTTGGTGACAGACCATGCCCCCCTAACATGGATGAAGTTAAACAAGGAGAGAAATGCAAGAGTGACTAGATGGTTTCTCTCCCTACAAAACTTTAATTTTACTGTGGAACACAGGCCAGGGAAATTACAGGCAAATGCTGACGCATTGTCAAGGGTAAGTTGTCTGTGGGGACAAAAGGCTCAGCCCTCCGGTCTGAAAAAGAGGGGGGGGATATGTAGACATGTCACTGGAGAAGTGATCGAGGGGGTGTACATCTCACCTAGGTTGCTACACAGTGTGAGATGGTAAATCCAGGATGGATCAGTTTCTCAGCAGCGATATGCTGCTGAGTTGTTATTTAATTTTGCCGGGCCTGGGTTTATATGGAATGGCAGGTAGGTTTGGTAGAGGGACCTGTCATTCCACATCCCCCGATCCAGTTCTGGGTTTGGGATCAGGTGAGCTTTGATCCTAATTAGCCTGGGAAGCTAAAGGCTCTGCAAGGTCTGCAGGTGATTGCTCCCAGCCAGGGAAACGAACAGTCTGTGTGTTTGAGGAAGCTGCAAGCACAGCCAGTGCTGGAGCTAACATCCACCCTGCGATATCCAGGCGAAAGACGCTGCGTTTATAAGTGTCAGATAGGTGAGAAGAACCTGTTAGTAAGCGCCCAGCCGGGCTAGGTTGTTTTGTTTTTGTTATTATTTTGTGCCTGTTATACACAAGAAGCACGGTGTTGCTGTATACTTTGTTTGTTGGACTGTTTGTACCACGAATAAACGCCAAGTTCTACTTTATAAAGTCCAAGTCTGCTGTGAACTGTGTCCAAACACACCCTACCCCGGGAAGATCCCTTACAATATATATATATTATATCCTGTTATGCTGAGTGACTATGCTATTCCTCCTCAATGTTCATGTTGATAGCTTCTAAGAAAATTTTTGTTTCAGGGCACCACCACCAGTGCCTAAGGCCCAATTTTTCTGCCCCTGTTTAACAGGGGTGTATAATTATAATTTTTGCTGTAATATTTTGCAGCATGGCTCGTTCTTGTGCTCAACCACAGTATCTGTGAGGGGTTGCAGTGTTGTGGCACCACCAGTGCCTAAGGCCCAATTTTTCTGCCCCTGTTTAACAGGGGCGTGTAATTAACATTTTTGCTGTAATATTTCACAGCAGGGCTTGTTCCTGCTCTCAACTACAGTATCTGTGAGGGGTTGCAGTGTTGTGGCACCACTACCAGTGCCTAAGGCCCAATTTTCTGCCCCTGTTTAACAGGGGAATATAATTACAATATTTGCACTAATATTTCACAGCAGGGCCCATTCCTGCGCTCAACAAGAGTATCTGTGAGGCTTTACAGTGTTGTGCCCCCACCACCGCCAAAGGCCCAATTTTTCTGCCCCTGTTTAACAGGGGCGTGTAATTACAATTTTTGATCTAATATTTCACAGCAGGGCCCGTTCCTGCACCCACCAAGAGTAACTGTGAGGGCTTACAGTGTTCTGGCACCACCAACACCTAAGGCCCAATTTTCTGCAGAGTATATACGGCAGGCCGTATAGTATATACAGACGGTCCCCTACTTTCAAACATCTGACTTACAAATGACTCCTACTCACAAATGGAGGGAGTCAATAGGAAGTGAGAGGACATCTACCCCTAGGAAGGGAACATTTTCTTCTGTAAGAGTTAATATGGGAAAAAGGTGTCTCCACTGATGCTTTATCACCAATCCTTGTTTCCTTAATAACCCCAAATTTTAAAAATCCAATTATCATTGGGACAGAAAGTGAGGTGAAATCTTCTGAACAGGGGCACAGACAGCAAAACAAATGTTACAGGGGTGATAATCCTTCCCTATGTTATCCAAAAAGCTTAAACATAGATTTTTTGGCTAGAGCTACACTTGCAAAATGTACCTGTTCCAAATTACAGACAGATTCAACTTTAGAACAAACCTACAGTCCCTGTCTTGTTTGGACCACCTGTATACGGCTGTCCAGAGTGGGGGGTACCCATGCCATTTTTCTCAATAATTTTCATCCATATTGCCGGGACCCGACAATACATTACAGCCGCAAGCAGTTGTAAATTACTTTTATTCCTTTAGAAATGTCATTTTGTGAAGGGACTGTTCTAAACACAGGAAACACGTTCCACTTTACAGGCATACTATAAACAACCCCCAGGTACGATATTTAAAGGAATATTTCCCTTTTATTTTTCCACGATAAGCATTATTAAAATCACTGCTCCCGAAAAAAATGCAGTTTTTAAAACTTTTTTTGCATTGATCCATGTCCCCTGGGGCAGGACCCGGATCCCCAAACACTTTTTAGAACAGTAACTTGCATATTAGCCTTTAAAATTCTCACTTTTGATTTTTCACGTTCGAGTCCCATAGACTTTAATGGGGTTCGCGTGTTCGCACAAATTTTTGTTCTGTTGGCATGTGCTGTTGTGAACCGAACCGGGGGATGTTTCGGCTCATCCCTAGTTAGAATGGTCCAGTCAAAGTCTAGACTTAAATCCAATTGAGAATCTGTGGCAAGACCTGAAACTTGCTGTTCACAGACGCTCTCCATCCAATCTGACAGAACTTGAGCTATTTTGCAAAGAAGAATGGGCACAAATCTCCCTCTCTAGATGTACAAAGCTGGTAGAGACATCCCCAAAAAGACTTGCAGCTGTAATTGCAGTGAAAGGCGGTTCTACAAAGTATTGACTCCGGGGGACGCCATACAAATGTACACCCCACACTTTTCACATATTTATTTGTAAAAAAAATTGAAAACCCTTTATCATTTTCCTTCCACAATTATGTGCCACTTTTTGTTGGTCTATCAGCTAAAATCCCAATAAAATACATTTACGTTTTTGGTTGTAACATGACAAAATGTGGAAAATTTCAAGGGGTATGAATACTTTTTCAAGGCATTGTATATGACACAACTAAAAGTAAAGCATATAAAAAATAAAAACATTCATTTTTTTAGTTTGTGACAAATTAGCTGGAACTCAGAGGAGGCACCATCTTTGGGTCATACAGGTTCCTCCACCCCAAACTCGCTCATCCATGTCTTTATGGACCTTGCTTTGTGCACTGGTCCAAATCATTTGGTGGAGGGGGGATTACGGTGTGGGGGTTGTTTTTCGGGGCTTGGGCTTGGTCCCTTAGTTCCAGTAAAGGGAACTCTTAAGGCGTCAGCAGACCTTTTGGACAATTTCAGGCTCCCAACTTTGTGGGAACAGTTTGGGGATGGCCCCTTCCTGTTCCAACATGACTGCCACCAGTGCACAAATGAAGGTCCATAAAGACATAGATGAGCGAGTTTGGGGTGGAGGAACTTGACTGGCCTGCACAGAGTCCTGAGCTCAACCCAATAGAACATCTTTTAGGATGAATTAGAGCCAGGCCTTCTCGAAGAAGCAAATGTGCTTCTGGAAGAATGATCAAACATTCCCATAGACACATTCCTAAACCTTGCGGACGGCCTTCCCAGAAGAGTTGAAGCTGTTATAGCTGCAAAGGGTAGGCCAACTCAATACTGAACCCTACGACCAAGACTGGGAGGCCATTAAAGCTCATGTGCGTGTAAAGGCAGACGTCCCAATACTTCTAACAATATAGTGTATATTTTAAAATCCAACAATCCTGATGTACTGATGGACAATCTCTAATTTCCTGAAAATGGTAGGGCAGTACAAATGACCCCTTTTTGGAAAGTATATAGTCTGAGGCATTTAGGCTCGATTCACACTAGTGCCGGCCGCACGTCCCGCGTTTGCTCGGGCCATTCATTTGAACAGGCCACTGCGCCGCATGACCCACACAAAAAAAGTTGCATGCTCCTTTTTAACAACTTAACAACCGGCCCATAGCCGAATGACGGCTACAGGGTGGTTTATTAACTCTGAGAGGCCGTCATATGACGTCCTCCCAGAATTCCGCTCACACGCGCCCCCCGGGGCACGCACTCGAGAGCATCCATGACCGCCGGGTCCACAGGCGGCTCATCGCGCCCGTTTACCACGTGATAGCTCCGTCAAATGACGGAGCGATCACTTGTAAACAAACCGGCGTCATGTTATGACACCGCTTCCTCCCTCCCCTCTCTGTACCGATCGGTACAGCGGAGGGCGAAGAGATCGGTGTCAGCAGCGCTGTGGGCTGCATCTGCAGTGCCCACATCTCTGCTCACCGAATTTAACCCCTCAATTCCCTGCCAATACTCTGCAATACCCAATACCCTGCCAATACCCAATACCCTGCCAATACTCTGCAATACCCTGCCAATACTCTGAAATACCCACCAATACTCAGCAATACCTGCCAATACTCTGCAATACCCTCCAATACTCTGCAATACCTGCCAATACTCTGCATTACCCGCCAATACTCTACAATACCTGCCAATACTCTGCAATACCCACCAATACTCTGCAATACCCGCCAATACTCTGCAATACCAGCCAATACTCTGCAATACCCTGCCAATACTCTGCAATACCCGCCAATACTCTGCAATACCCTTCCAATACTCTGCAATACCCGCCAATACTCTGCAATACCAGCCAATACTCTGCAATACCCTGCCAATACTCTGCAATACCCGCCAATACTCTAAAAAACCCGCCAATACTCTGCAATACCAGCCAATACTCTGCAATACCCGCCAATACTCTGCAATACCAGCCAATACTCTGCAATACCTGCCAATACCCTGCAATATCTGCCAATACTCTGCAATACCCCCCAATACTCTGCAATACCTGCCAATACTCTGCAATACCAGCCAATACTCTGCAATACCCCCCAATACTCTGCAATACCCTGCCAATACTCTGCCATAAATTGCCATACCCAGCCATACCCAGCCATACTCGGAGATACTCAGCCATACTCAGAGATACCCTGCAATACCCAGCCATACTCGGAGATACCCTGCAATACCCAGCCATACTTGGTGATACCCTGCAATACCCAGCCATACACATCCCCCCTCCCGCCGCCTTCCAGTGCTTCTACCGACTCACCAATACGATCAAAGCCAGAATCTTTTTTTATTTTTTTTATTTCAGGCTAGGTCTTATTGATCCCATATCTCACTGTAAAGAGGACCTGTCATGCCATATTCCCATTACAAGGGATGTTTACATTCCTTGTTATAGGAATAAAAGTGATCAAAAAAATTATTTTTGGGGAAAAAAATTTCAAACTAAAATAAATAAAGTAAAATGAACAATAAAAATAAAAATGTAAAGTGCCCCTGTCCCCATGAACTCGCATGCAGAAGCGAACGCATATGTAAGTCCCGCCCACATATGAAAACGGCGTTCAAACTACACATGTGAGGTATCGCTGCGAACGTTAGAGTGAGAGCAATAATTCTAGCCCTAGACCTCCTCTGTAACTGAAAACATGCAACCAGTAAAAAAAATTAATGCGTTGCCTATGGTGATTTTTAAGTAGCGACGTTGGGCGCCATTCCACGAGCGTGTGCAATTTTGAAGAGTGACATGTTAGGTATCTGTTTACTCAGCATAACTTCATCTTTCACATTATGCAAAAATTGGGCTAACTTTACTGATTTATTTTTTTTTTAAGCACAAAACTGTTTTTTTTCCAAAAAAAAGGCGTTAGAAAAATTGCTGTGCAAATAGTTGCAATGACCACCATTGTATTCTCTAGGGTCTTTGCTAAAAAAACATACATAATGTTTTGGGGTTCTATGTAATTTTCTAGCAAATAAATGATGATTTTTACATGTAGGAGAGAAATGTCAGAATTGTCCTGGGTGCTCCAGAACGCCTGATGGTGCTCCCTGCATGTTGGGCCTCTGTATGTGGCCACGCTGTTTCTCACACATGTGGTATCGCCGTACTCGGGAGTAATAGCAGAATGTGTTTTGGGATGTAATTTGTGGTACGCATATGCTGTGTGTGAGAAATAACCTGATAATATGACAATTTTGTGGAAAAAAAAGTAAAAAAAATCTTGATTTTGCAAAGAATTGTGGGAAAAAATGACAACTTCAAAAAACTCATCATGCCTCTTACTAAATACCTTGGAATGTCTTCTTTCCAAAAGGGGTCATTTGGGGGGTATTTGTACTTTTATGGCATGTTAGGGTCTCAAGAATTGAAATAGGCCGTCAGTACTTCAGGTGTAATCAATTTTCAGATATTGGCACCATAGCTTGTGGATTCTATAACTTTCACAAAGACCAAATAATATCCACAAATTTGTACTTATTTTTAACAAAGATATGTAGTAGTATCAATTTTGGCCAAAATTTATGAAGAAAAATTACTAATCTGCTAAATTTTATAACAGAAACGAAGAAAAATTCATTTTTTTACAGAATTTTCTGTCTTTTTTCTTTTATAGCACAAAAAATAGGGAGGGGGTGCAGGGGGAGGGGGTGCAGGTACCTGTACAGTACAGGTATCTGCACCCACTTCCGGCGTAGATTCTGCAGAAGGTATGCCCCTTTACGCAGAATCTACGCCCCTTTCCGAAAGTCCCCCGCTGCCTGCTGGGAAACACACGGATCCCAGAGACAGCGGGGACCATCCTTATTGAGCAGCGTGACTCGCGCATGCGCAGTAGGGAACCGGGAAATGAAGCCGAAAGGCTCCACTTCCTGATTCCCATACCCAAGATGGCGGCGGCAGCACCCGAGAGACGATCGAGAAATCGGCTTCGGGTGCCGACATCGCGGGCTCGCTGGGCGGGTAAGTGTCACTATTTTAAAAGTCAGCAGGTGCAGTATTTGTAGCTGCTGGCTTTTAAAAAAAAAAAAACGGCGGAACTCCCGGCAGACTCCCGCTTTAAGGGTGTTTAAGTGCCCGGTGGTCAAGTGGTTAAAAATGTAGCTGCAGGGAAACTGCGTGGTCTTTTTGACCAATGAGGTTTCCCTGCGGTTCCCACACTCGTGATCACGTTGCGGGCTGAGATGCATGGAAGTGCCATTCAGAATGAATGTCAGCCCTGCGCGTCTTGCAAGAGCAGTGCGATTCAGCTGCCAGTGGTTGTGGGCGCAGAATTCCCGCAACCGGAAAGCACGGGCCTGCACTAGTGTGAACCGAGCCTTACAGCAACACTGATTGGTGACAGTATGTGTTTTTTTTTTTTTTTTTTTTTTACATACCCTCATCAAAATAGTTCAGTGTTACTATAGTGATCCTGTACTACTCTGAGGGGGTGATCAGGGATTTTTTATTTTTTGCACTGTTATTGCTTATAACAGTGATGATCAATGTTATAAGCAATAGTTTTAGCTGTCATAAAGGGTTTTCATTCATTCGAAAAATTTAATTTTTTTTTTTTACGAACTGTCACCAGTGCAGTACAGCATCATCATGTGACTGGTGTGGTGGTGATCAGGGATTCAGGGATACTGACTGGTGACATAATGTAAAAAAATATATATATATTGTAGACATGTCACTGGAGAAGTGATCGAGGGGGTGTACATCTCACCTAGGTTGCTACACAGTGTGAGATGGTAAATCCAGGATGGATCAGTTTCTCAGCAGCGATATGCTGCTGAGTTGTTATTTAATTTTGCCGGGCCTGGGTTTATATGGAATGGCAGGTAGGTTTGGTAGAGGGACCTGTCATTCCACATCCCCCGATCCAGTTCTGGGTTTGGGATCAGGTGAGCTTTGATCCTAATTAGCCTGGGAGGCTAAAGGCACTGCAGGGTCTGCAGGTGGTTGCTCTCAGCCAGGGAATGAACAATCTGTGTGTTGAAGGAAGCTGCAAGCACAGCCACTGCTGGAGCTAAAACTCACCCTGCGATATCCAGGCGAAAGACGCTGTGTTTGTAAGTGTCAGATAGGTGAGCAGAACCTGTTAGTAAGCGCCCAGCCGGGCTAGGACTTTTATTTTTGTTGTACTTAGAAAGCACGGTGTTGCTGTATATTTTGTTTGCTGGACTGTTTGTACCACGAATAAATGCCAAGATCTGCTTTATAAATTCCAAGTCTGCTGTGAACTGTGTCCAAACACACCCTACCCCGGGAAGATCCCTTACAATTGGTGTTCGAATGCGGGCAAAGTCGGTTGCTAGGGGCAACGGTGTGGACAGACTTGGCTACAGCTGCTTATGTCTTGGGTGAAAGCTGCAATGACACTCCAGGAACAGTCCAGCAACATGGAGGAGATGCTGAAGCAGTTTATGCAAGTGAGTTTGCAACAACAGCAACGACATGAACAGTCCATGGCTGCACAACAGCAGGCTCAGATAGAGGCCAATAGACGACATGAACAGTCCATGGCTGCACAACAACAACTTATTGAGCACCTGATAGCAAATCGAGAGGCGCCTGTGGTGATGGGAGCCGCTCCAGAGATTTTTTCTGGGAGAAGGACTGTGCAGAAAGCGCTGCAAAAGATGACTGCTGAGGACGATGTTGAGGCCTATCTAACAGTATTTGAGCGCGTGGCTGAGCGAGAGAAGTTACCAGCCGCTGAGTGGGCAGAGGTAATTGCGCCCTATTTAACAGGTGAACCTCAAAAAGCCTACTATGACCTCAGTGAGCAAGAGGTTAAGGACTATACTCGGCTAAAAGAGGAGATGCTTGCCCGACTAGGAGTTACTACTGCAGTCCGTGCCCGGAGGGTACGCAACTGGAGCTACAGTCTGGACAAATCAGCGAGGTCCCAGATGTATGACCTAATCCATTTGGCAAGAAAGTGGTTGGAGCCAGACACTTCTACTCCTGCACAAATCCTAGAGAAGGTCGTGATGGATCGCTACCTCCGAGCACTTCCTACTGACCTGCAACGCTGGGTGGGACAAGGTGATCCTAAGAATGCAAACGAACTTGTCAACCTTGTGGAGAGGTTCCAGGCGACTGAGGACTACCTCCGTGATGTTCCTGCAGCATCTTCACCTCCCCGGAGCGCCAGATCTGTGCCGTCAGCTGGTAAGAGACTTCCATCTATTGGGGGAGTGTGGAGGGGTGCTGATGGAGGGAAAAGGGCTCAAGTGGTGTCTCAGGGACAAAAGACTGGTGGTGGTCCCGGGTGGCTAAGGGGCTCTGAAAAGGACTCCTTGCCAAAGAGACCAGGCCCTATCCAGTGTTGGAGATGCCATGAGGGGGGACACGTGTCGGCCCATTGCCCTCTTACCTCTGAACCCATGGAATGTGACGCTAGCCGGCGTCAGTCGCTATTTGCGGAACCATCTTGTGCTGCAGTTCCTGGACTAGAGACTGAACCGCAAATCTGCGATATTACAATCAATGACTTTCCTGTTAAGGCGTTAATGGACTCGGGAAGCCTCGTAACCTTGGTGCATGCTAGTCTGGTGGCTGGGGACTTAGAGTCTAAAAAGCATATGAGTGTTGTGTGCATACATGGTGATACAAAAGTGTATCCTATAGTGCTGGCTAAAGTCGGGACTGAACAAGGCACAGTACAATATGAAGTGGGTGTGGTTAAAAACCTCATGCATAATGTAATATTGGGGCGTGATTTTCCTTTATTCTGGGCTCTCTGGGAAAAAAGAAAAATCCCCAAAAGGAGTGAGGATACCTCTAAGGGGGTTGCCTTGTCCACTGTGAATGATAAAAGTATGCAGGATGAAAATGATTGTTTTCCTTTACAGGTCCTGGCTGGGGAGGAGGAGGCTCCTCCCACTGAGCAAAATATACTAGACTTAGAGGTGTCTAGGGATAATTTTGGGGCTGCACAATTACAGGACCCCACTCTCAAAAATGCGAGAGAGCAGGTTGCTGTAATGAATGGGGTACCTCAGGAACCAGATGCTGAAAAAAGATTTCCACATTTTTCGGTGACTAATGATCTTTTCTATAGAGTCAATAAGGTTAAGGATGAGATTGTGGAACAGCTTCTGGTACCTAAGCCGTACCGGCGTCAGGTGCTTGACATGGCACATAACCATGTTCTTGGGGGACACTTGGGGACTGACAAAACGCGAGAGAGGGTTCTCCAGAGGTTTTTTTGGCCGGCGATATATGATGACATTAAAAAATACTGCGAGTCGTGCCCCACATGTCAGGTTAGTGCCCCAGTGTCACATTTTCGCAGTCATTTGGTTTCGCTCCCTATTATAGAGGTGCCTTTTGAGCGTATTGCCATGGATTTAGTGGGTCCCGTTGTAAAGTCAGCTAGAGGACACCAGTATATTTTGGTAGTCCTGGATTATGCGACCCGCTATCCTGAGGCTGTACCCTTAAGAAACACTGCATCTAAAACAATTGCACGTGAGTTGTTTTATATGTTCTCTAGGACTGGGATCCCCAAAGAAATCCTAACTGACCAAGGTACGCCATTTATGTCGAAAGTAATGAAGGAATTATGCAGACTATTTAAAATCTCACACATCCGTACCTCTGTATACCACCCCCAGACGGACGGATTGGTGGAGAGATTTAATAAAACTTTGAAACATATGTTGAAGAAAGTGGTGGCAAAAGATGGTCGTGACTGGGATCATTTATTACCCTACCTCATGTTTGCTATTAGGGAAGTGCCCCAAGCGTCCACAGGGTTCTCACCATTCGAGTTGGTCTATGGTCATCACCCTAGGGGTCTACTAGACATTGCAAAAGAGACATGGGAGAATGAGTCCACCCCATACAAGAGTGTTATTGAGCATGTAGCACAAATGCAGGACCGTATAGCCACTGTAATGCCCCTGGTAAGGGAACACCTCCAGAGAGCTCAAGAGGCCCAAAGTAGAATTTACAACCGGTCCGCAAGAATCAGGACATTCAACCCAGGCGATAGGGTCCTTATACTAGTCCCCACTGTTGAGAGTAAATTCTTGGCGAAGTGGCAAGGTCCTTATGAAATTGTTGAAAAGATCAGTGAGGTGAACTACAAGGTGCACCAACCAGGTAGAAGGAAGCCTTTCCAAGTTTATCACATAAACTTGATCAAGCCCTGGAAAGACAGGGAATCCTTGGGGGCGACAAATACTGTTAATAATTTGTCACAACCAATCCCTCCAGTCAAGGTAGGTGATACTCTATCAGTGTCACAGAAACAGGAGGCTCAGGAATTTTTACAGAAAAACAAAAACAAGTTCTCTGACCTCCCAGGGCGTACACACCTCATCCATCATCACATTGAAACTGAGCCTAGAAGCAGAGTAAACCTTAAGCCCTATAGGATACCCGAGGCACGTAGGGAAGCCGTATCTGCCGAGGTAAAACGTATGCTTGCTCTGGGGGTAATTGAGGTGTCACAGAGTGAATGGTCCAGCCCAATTGTGCTAATCCCAAAGCCCAATGGAACTTGGAGGTTCTGTAACGATTTCAGAAAGTTGAATGAGATCTCCAAGTTCGATGCGTATCCTATGCCCAGGGTAGATGAGTTGATTGAGAAGTTGGGTAACGCCAGGTACATAACCACCCTCGATCTCACAAAGGGCTACTGGCAGATTCCACTTTCTGGTGAGGCTAAAGAGAAAACTGCATTCTCCACCCCTGATGGGCTATTCCAGTATGTAGTGATGCCATTCGGGTTACATGGAGCGCCTGCAACTTTCCAGAGGTTGATGGACTTGATTCTGCGACCACATCGTGATTACTCAGCTGCCTACCTCGATGATGTGGTCATTTTTAGCCCTGATTGGGAAAGTCACCTCTGTAAGGTACAGGCCGTGTTGGATGCCATAAGTGATGCGGGGTTGACCATAAATGCCGAGAAGTGTGCTCTAGCCCTAGAAGAGGCCAAATATCTGGGCTACATTATTGGGAGAGGGTTGATTAAGCCACAGCTAAATAAAATTGAGGCAATACAGAGTTGGCCTAGACCCCTGACAAGGAAACAGGTTAGAGCTTTCCTGGGTATTACGGGGTATTACCGTAGATTTGTGCCGAACTTTGCCTCAGTTGCTGCTCCACTAACTGACTTGACAAAGGGCGGAAAGACAGCAATGGTCACGTGGACCCCAGAGGCCGAGAAGGCTTTCCAAAGCCTTAAGTCTGCCTTGTGCCAACCACCTGTGTTAGTCACCCCCGATTTCAGGCGAGAATTTCTGGTCCAGACAGATGCCTCTAGCACAGGCTTAGGTGCAGTACTCTCACAAGTAGTGAATGGTGAGGAGCATCCGGTGACGTACTTGAGTAGAAAATTAACCCCGGCCGAGAAAAATTATGCCATTGTGGAGCGAGAATGTTTGGCAGTAAAGTGGGCCCTAGAATCGTTAAAGTATTACTTGCTAGGCAGGAAATTCAAGTTGGTGACAGACCATGCCCCCCTAACATGGATGAAGTTAAACAAGGAGAGAAATGCAAGAGTGACTAGATGGTTTCTCTCCCTACAAAACTTTAATTTCACTGTGGAACACAGGCCAGGGAAATTACAGGCAAATGCTGACGCATTGTCAAGGGTAAGTTGTCTGTGGGGACAAAAGGCTCAGCCCTCCGGTCTGAAAAAGAGGGGGGGGATATGTAGACATGTCACTGGAGAAGTGATCGAGGGGGTGTACATCTCACCTAGGTTGCTACACAGTGTGAGATGGTAAATCCAGGATGGATCAGTTTCTCAGCAGCGATATGCTGCTGAGTTGTTATTTAATTTTGCCGGGCCTGGGTTTATATGGAATGGCAGGTAGGTTTGGTAGAGGGACCTGTCATTCCACATCCCCCGATCCAGTTCTGGGTTTGGGATCAGGTGAGCTTTGATCCTAATTAGCCTGGGAAGCTAAAGGCACTGCAGGGTCTGCAGGTGGTTGCTCTCAGCCAGGGAATGAACAATCTGTGTGTTGAAGGAAGCTGCAAGCACTGCCACTGCTGGAGCTAAAACTCACCCTGCGATATCCAGGCGAAAGACGCTGTGTTTGTAAGTGTCAGATAGGTGAGCAGAACCTGTTAGTAAGCGCCCAGCCGGGCTAGGACTTTTATTTTTGTTGTACTTAGAAAGCACGGTGTTGCTGTATATTTTGTTTGCTGGACTGTTTGTACCACGAATAAATGCCAAGATCTGCTTTATAAATTCCAAGTCTGCTGTGAACTGTGTCCAAACACACCCTACCCCGGGAAGATCCCTTACAATATATATATATATATATATATATATATATATATATATATATATATATATATATATTTATTTAATTTTTTTTTATTTTTATATTTAAATATTTTTACTTTTCTTATGATTTTTTTTTTTTTTACATACCCTCATTAGAGTAGTTTTGACATACTGTCACCAGCATGATCAGGGATACTGACTGATGACAGTATGTATAAAAATACAAATAAAAAATAATTTTTTATTCCATTTTTTTTTTAAACCTTTTTTCTTTTCTTACGCTTTTTTTTTTTTTTTACATACCTTCATAAGAGTAGTTCAGTGTCACTATAGTCAAAAGAATTTTTTTTTTTTTTTTTTTTACAAACTGTCACCAGTGCAGTACAGCATCATCATATACGACTGGTGGGGTGGTGATCAGGGATACTAACTGGTGATATGTAAAAAAAAAAATATATATATATATGGTGGTGATCAGGGATACTGACTGATGACAGTATGTAAAAAATACAAATAAAAAATAATTTTTTATTCCATTTTTTTTTTTTTCCTTACGATTTTTTTTTTTTTTTACATACCTTCATAAGAGTAGTTCAGTGTCACTATAGTGATACTGTACTGCTCGAAAGGGGGTAGGGGTGATCAGGGTTTTTTTTTTCTTTTTTTTTTTGCACTGTTATTGCTTATAACAGTTATGCTCACTGTTATAAGCAATCGTTTTAGCTGTCATAAATGGTTTTCATTCATTCAAGAAATGAATTTTTTTTTTTTACATGCTGTCACCAGCATAGTACAGTGTCATCGCATACGACTGGTGTGGTGGTGATCAGGGATACTGACTGGTGACATTATGTAAAAAAAAAAAAAAAAAAAAAAATATATATATATATATATATATATATATATATAAATATAAATATAAAAAAAATTTATTAAATTATTTTAAACATTTTCTTTTATATACCCTCATTAGAGTAGTTTTTACATACAAATGGTTTTCATTCATTCAAGAAATTAAAATTTGTTTTATTTTTTTACATGTTGTCACCAGCATAGTACAGTGTCATCACATACGACTGGTGTGGTGGTGATCAGGGATACTGACTGGTGACATTATGTAAAAAAAAAAAATGTTTGATTACATTTTTTTAAAATGTTTTCTTTTTCTTACGATTTTTTTATTTTTTTTTACATACCTTCATCAGAGTAGTTCAGTGTCAATATAGTGATATTGTACTGCTCTAAAGGGGGTAGGGGGTGATAAATGATTTTCATTCACTCAAGAAATTAAAATGTGTTTTTTTTTACATACTGTCACCAGCACAATACAGAGTCATCAGATCATCAGTTCTCTGATTACAGTATAGCCCCAGCAGTGCCCATCAGTGACCTCAATCACTGCCTATTAGCTACCCCAATCAGTGCTGCCTTTCAGTGCCCTTTAGTGCCTGCTCATCAGTGCTTCCCATCAATGCCCATCAGTTACTCCTATCAATGCCTCCTCTAAATGCCCATCAGCGCTCACCAGTGTCACCTATCAATTGCCATCAGTGCTGCCCATTAGTGCTGCATATCAGTGCCCATCAGTGTGGCATATTAGTGCTTCCTCATCAGTGCTACCTAATCGGTGCCCTTCAGTGCCCATAAGTGCCACCTCATCAGTGTCACCTCATCAGAAGGATAAAAATGACTTATTTCCAAAATGATCATGAGGAAGGTGAGGGATCAGCTCAGAACTACACAGCAGGACCTGGCCAATGACCTGAAGAGAGCTGGGACCACAGTCTCAAATAAAACCATTGGTAACACACAACGCCGTCATGGATTAAAATCCTGCAGCGCACGCAAGGTCCCCCTGCTCAAGCTAACTCATGTCCAGGCCCATCTGAAGTTTGCCAATGACCACCTGGATGATCCAGAGGAGGAATGGGAGAAGGTCATGTGGTCAGATGAGACAAAAATAGAGTTTATTGGTCTAAACTCCACTCGTGGTGTTTGGGAGGAAGAAGAAGGATGAGTACAACCCCAAGAACACCATCCCAACCGTGAAGCATGGAGGTGGAAACATTTTTGTTTGGGGCTGCTTTTCTGCAAAGGGGACAGGGCGACTGCGCCGTATTGAGGGGGTGAGGGGTGGATGGGGCCATGTATCACGAGATCTTGGCCAACAACCTCCTTCCCTCAGTAAGAGCATTGAAGATTAGTGATGGACGAACTTCCGACGGGACGTTTCGCGAATGCGGACCGCAAACGCAGCCAATAGTTCGCGAACCGGAACGTTCGCGGCGGGCCCCATTGACTTCAATGGGAGGCGAACTTCGCAAACCTTTAGGTCAAATTTGCAGCCACAAGATAATTATTAGCTGGGCAAACATAGTCCCACCACATGGCCAATGACATAACACATGTATGAGGTGAATCTGGGATCGACAACTACAAGCATTCTTTTTTTATATGGGAAATTGTTGTGACAATTTAGGACTGTGGAGCGCATGAAGGCAATGGAGGAGAGGGAAGGTCAGGGACCAGGGTAGGCAAAGAAGAGGGTGCAGGAGATGATCACCAGCAGCGTGACATACAGCAATGACACCTGCACCGTGATAGAGTCATCTGACAGCAGCACCGTGATACAGAGCACTGACATCAGCAGCGTGACATACAGCAATGACACCTGCACCGTGATAGAGTCATCTGACAACAGCACCGTGATAGAGAGCACTGACATCAGCAGAGTGACATAAAGCACTCACACCAGCACCGTGATATACAGCACTGACAGCAGCACCGTGATAGAGAGCACTGACATCAGCAGCGTGACATACAGCAATGACACCTGCACCGTAAGCAGCCCCAGGAGGAAGTCAGCATAGCACAGGGATGGTGGGAGCCCCTCATAAGGAGCATAGCACAGGGATGGTTGGAGCCCCTCATAATGAGCATAGCACAGGGATGGTGGGAGCCCCTCATAATGAGCATAGCACAGGGATGGTGGGAGCCCCTCATAATGAGCATAGCACAGGGATGGTGTGAGCCCCTCATTATAAGCAGGCCCAGGAGGAAGTCAGCACAGCACAGGGATGGTGTGAGCCCCTCATAATAAGTAGCCCCAGTAGAAATATGACCCACCCCTGTATACCACTCCTGCGGAAGGGCCTGCCTCTTCCTCTGGCTGTCATTTTTTAAATGACCCTGTGACAAAACTCTCAGTCCCTATACCGATGAAGGACTGCTGCAGTATAGGGCAGCGGTCAGCAGTAGTGCACCTCAACCCTATGTATTGTGGACCGATACCAGTCCTTATAGAATGGCAGACTGTACCTCACTCAACCCTATGTACTGTAGCACCCTAGACAGACCAAGTTACCAGTCCTGATAAAGAGCTTTGTGGAACAAGTGAGTTGTGACTGATTAGCAGACTGCAGCAGAAGGGCAGCAGTCAAGTATAATATTCTTTCTATATTTGGAAGAAAGAATATTATACGTGTACAAGCCTATTACCATACCACTGATATCAGTCCTGAAAAGAACCTTTGTGGAACTAATAGTAACAGCTACGGTTTAAACTGACCCTCACTGCCTGACACACTGCTTCCTGCCTGTCCCTATATAAACTGGCAAAACAGAGGCTACTGGAACAATAACTGGTTACTGGAATAGCACTTTTGTGGACCTGATAGTAACAGCTAATGATGATGATGATGATGACTAATCTGGCTGTCCCTACAGCAGCACACAGTGCCCTGTCCCTTTCTCTAAACTGACAAAAGACACTCAGGCTGCTGCAACAATCAGTAGCACAGAAAACCTATATACACCTAACACCTATACCAGTCCTGAAAAGAACTTTTGTGTACCAAATAGCTAGCGTTTTACATAGTTACATAGTTACATAGTTAGTCAGGTTGAAAAAAGACACAAGTCCATCCAGTTCAACCCTAAAAACAAATAAATAAAATAAAAAATAATCGTACAATCCAGATACCCAATTTTATGCCCACAATTGATCCAGAGGAAGGCGAAAAAAAAACCCAGCAGAGCATGCTCCAATTTGCTACAGCAGGGGAAAAAAATTCCTTCCTGATCCCCCAATAGGCGATCGGATTTTCCCTGGATCAACTTTACCTATGTTAGTACCTAGTTATATTATGTACCATCAGGAAAGTATCCAAGCCTTTCTTAAAGCAATCTACTGAACTGGCCAGAACCACCTCTGGCGGGAGTCTATTCCACATTTTCACAGCTCTAACTGTGAAGAAACCTTTCCGTACTTGAAGATGAAATCTCTTTTCCTCTAGACGTAAAGAGTGCCCCCGTGTCCTCTGGGTTGACCGTACAGAGAACAACTCAACACCAAGTTCACTATATGGACCCCTAATGTATTTGAACATGTTGATCATATCCCCCCTTAATCTCCTCTTCTCAAGAGTGAATAAATTTAGTTCCTCTAATCTCTCCTCATAGCTGAGTTCCTCCATGCCTCTTATCAGTTTGGTTGCCCTTCTCTGCACTTTTTCCAGTTCCCCGATATCCTTTTTGAGAACTGGTGCCCAAAACTGAACGGCATATTCCAGGTGAGGTCTTACTAATGATTTGAACAGGGGCAAAATTATATCTCTTTCTCTGGAGTCCATACCTCTCTTAATACAAGAAAGGACTTTGCTCGCTTTGCAAACAGCAGCTTGGCATTGCATGTTGTTATTGAGCTTATGGTCTACCAAAACCCCCAGATCCTTCTCCACTATGGATTCCCCCAGTTGTACTCCCCCTAGTATGTACGATGCATGCATATTCTTAGGCCCCAAGTGCATAACTTTACATTTATCAACATTAAACCTCATCTGCCACATAGTCGCCCAATTAGACAGTGTATTGAGGTCGGCTTGTAAATTGGAGACATCCTGTAAAGACGTTATTCCACTGCATATCTTGGTGTCATCTGCAAAGACAGAAATATTACTTTTGATCCCAGACCCAATATCATTTATAAAGATGTTAAAAAGTAAGGGTCCCAACACTGAACCTTGGGGTACACCACTGATAACCTTAGACCATTCAGAGTAAGAGTCATTAACCACGACTCTCTGAATTCTGTCTTCTAGCCAATTTTCTATCCATTTACAAACTGATATTTCCAAACCAGTAGACTTTACCTTACACATGAGCCGTGTGTGGGGAACTGTATCGAATGCTTTTGCAAAATCCAAGTATACCACGTCCACCACCACCCCTCTGTCCAAGGTTTTACTTACCTCCTCAAAAAAGAAATCAGATTTGTCTGACAACTTCTGTCTTTCGTGAATCCATGTTGTCTGTTGCTTAAAGTGTTTTTGTTCAGCAAGAACTCGTCGATGTGGTCTTTTATTAAACGCTCCAGTATCTTCCCAGCTATAGAAGTTAAGCTAACAGGTCTATAGTTACTTGGTAAAGACTTTGATCCCTTTTTAAATATAGGCACCACGTTCGCCCTGCGCCAATCCAGTGGGACTATTCCCGTCATTAATGAGTCCCTAAAAATTAGATACAATGGCTCTGAAATTACAGAGCTCAATTCTTTTAGGATCCGTGGGTGGATGCCATCAGGGCCAGGTGCTTTATCCACCTTTATTCTGTCTAAGTATTTCTGGACCATATCACTTTTGAGCCATTGTGGATCATTTGGGGCTGTGTCACTATCACCCCCATTATGGACATGCGCTCCCCCATGCTCTTTTGTGTACACAGAGCTGAAGAAAGTGTTTAATAAATTAGCCTTCTCTTTGTCCCCAGTCACCAACTCTAGATTGTTTTGTAAAGGGCCTACATGCTCAGACTTGACCTTTTTACTATTAATATATTTGAAGAATTTTTTGGGGTTTGTCCTACTATCTTTTGCAATCTGTCGTTCGTTTTGAATTTTTGCATCCTTGATTTCCTTTTTACATATTCTGTTAATTTCTTTGTAACATTTAAATGACACTAGTGATCCTTCATTTTTATATTTTTTAAAAGCTCTTCTCTTACAGTTTATAGCTTTTTTAACTTTGGCCGTGAGCCACATAGGTTTTGTTTTTAGCCTTTTAAACTTATTGCCCATGGGAATATACTTTGCAGTGAGGTCCCCAACAGTCTTTTTGAAGAATTCCCATTTCTGTTCTGTGCCCATTGAAGCAAATATTCTCTCCCAGTCTAAGTCCTGGAGAGTAGCCCTCATCCTCGGAAAATTAGCTCTCTTGAAGTTAAGTGTTTTTATCTTACCCGTATGTATTTCTTGTTTAGCGCTAACATCAAAGGAAATCATGTTATGATCACTGCTACCCAGGTGTTCCTTTATCTGGACATTAGTAATAAGCTCCGCATGGTTTGAGATTACCAGGTCCAACAGAGCTTCATTCCTAGTTGGGGCCTCAATAAACTGGACCATAAAATTGTCCTGTAATAGGTTTATCATTTTTTGCCCTTTAACTGTCCCAGCAGTGCCATTACTCCAGTCAATTTCTGGGTAGTTAAAATCCCCCATTATTATCACTGTCCCAGCCCTTGCAGCCCTTTCCATCTGTGCAAGGAGCTGAGTCTCCACCTCCTCATTCACATTGGGTGGTCTATAACAAACTCCAACGATTAACTTTGAACTACACCCATCTAAATGCAGTTCCACCCATAATGCTTCGGACTCATCACACTCTCCATCCACCAGGTCCTCTTTCACACTTGCTTTGAGATCACTTCTCACATAGAGACAGACCCCGCCACCTTTCCTTTTTACCCTGTCTCTCCGAAAGAGTGCATAGCCAGGAATATTAATAGCCCAGTCATGTGAGGATTGAAGCCAAGTTTCAGCAATACCGATTACATCATAGCTCTCCTCATGCACCACAGCTTCCAACTCACCTATTTTGCTTGGCAGACTTCTGGCATTGGTGAACAAACACTTTAATGCATTATTACATTTTGCTCTGGTGTTTTTCATATTATTTTTAGTAGTACAAATTGCACTATAGTTTTCAATGGCTGTTTGCAACATGGGAAATTTCCCTGTCCCTGCTCCAAACAGCAACCTTTACCTATAGTGACAGAAGAAAGAATGTAAAATGGCCGCAGGATCGGGTGTATTTATAAGTTAGGGGGAATGTCCAAGTGTCCATGTGCTGTAATGTCTCAATTGGCTGTCCTGTACCCCATGATGGATGTGTCATCAGGTCAAAGTTCTTTTACACAGTAAAAACACGGAAGTCCGCCGGGCGAACGGCGCCAATAGTCCGCCGAACGGGCGGACCGCGAACAGCCGAAATTCGCCGCGAAACGACCGCCGGGCGAACTGTTCGGCCATCCCTATTGAAGATGGGTCGTGGCTGGGTCTTCCAGCATGACAACGATCCCAAACACACAGCCAGGGCAACTAAGGAGGGGCTCTGTAAGAAGCATCTCAAGGTCCTGGAGCCAGTCTCCAGACCTGAACCCAACAGAAAATCTTTGGAGGGAGCTGAAAGTCCGTATTGCCCAGCGACAGCCCCGAAAACCTGAAGGATCTGGAGAAGGTCTGTATGGAGGAGTGGGCCAAAATCCCACTCAATGGTCAAGAACTACAGGAAACGTATGATCTCTGTAATTACAAACAAAGCTTTCTGTACCAAATATTAAGTTCTTCTTTTCTGATGTATCAAATGCTTAAGTCATGCAATAAAATGCACAGTTGAAGAAGAGTACTATGATCAAAATGACAAACCTCTATATGCTTTGTAGGAAAACCTGCAAAATCTGCATCAAATACTTGTTCTCCCCCCACTTATCATACAATGTAACATGAATGTGCGATTTACTTTCTATTAAATTAGAAGCAAATAAAATGCTTGTTAAAGAAAAATAATGGCATTAGATACACTTTAATTTTTTTCTGTTATCTTGTGTAGGGATGAGCTTCGTGTTCGAGTCGAACGTACGTTCGACTCGAACATTGGCTGTTCGTCCGTTCGGCGAAATCCGAACACTTGGTCCGTTCGCATCAAAATTCGTGTGGCGCTCACGGCCCACAATGCACTGCGATGGCGCAGTGCATTGCTGGCTCATGATTGGCCAAGCATGCACTGTGACCCCGCATGCTTGGCCAATCGCAGCGCCAGCAGCGAGGAGAGCCATGATTGGCCACAGGCAGGATGCCTGTGGCCAATCATAGCTCAGGCTGTGTAGTGCACGCCCCACACTATATAAGGCCGCCATTAAGGCGGCCTCGTGTAGTGTGTTGGCATCTGAAGCAGTGGGTGTTCTGTGTACCTTCAACACAGTACACACCGATCATTTTTGGCTGATTTCCTATCTTGCTGTTGTGTAGTGGTTATTGCCTGTGCCCTGACCGCAGTATACACCACTATATTCACCTCACCTATATAGCTAGTGATCTATCTTTAATAATAGAGCTTGCAGTCTGTAGTGTTAGGAGATAGTGCGTGCTGTCTGCGTGCTCTGTACCCAGTACATACCGCTATAATCCACCTACATAGCTGTTCTCTATTTGAGCCCAATTGCCATCTGCAGGAGTTATTGGAAGTTGTGTGTGCCTCCAGCACAGCACAGTATACATCTGTATATACCCCTTTATCTCTGCTGTTCTATAAAAAAGGCATCTGCAGGAGTTAGTGGGTGTTGTGTGCCTCCAGCACAATATAAACTACCCAACTGCTGTTTTACCCAACTCCCTTCAGGCCATTACCATGTCTGGAAGGCCAGCAAGGAGAGGCAGACAGGCGCGAGCCGATAAAAGAGGGCAAGCAGGCTCTGTGTCTAGAGACAACAGTGCTGGTCATGGACGCGGTGCATTGTCATCAGCACGTGGCCATCGGACATGCTTGTCCTTCTTTTCGGCAGCTGGACATGTTGAACCGCAACATGCCAACGACTTGGTAGAGTGGATGACCAAGCCCTCTTCATCCTCCTCATCCTCTCTCACCCAGTCTCAGGGTAGTAGCAAAGCAGCTGCCAACGCATCGTCTTCCCTCCTCTCAATGTCATCATCAGTGACTCCTTCCCTAGACCCACCACGTCCTCCTGAGGAGTCTCCTGAACTCTTTGAGCACAGTGTTGGGTACATGCTCCAGGAGGATGCCCAGTGTTTGGTGGGCTCTGATGATGACACTCAGCTAGAGGAAGGCAGTAGCGTGAGCGCAGAGAGAGGGGATGCTCAAGAAGGACAGCAATCTGGCAGTCATGTTCCACAAGCTGCAGCATACTGCCAGGTTTGCTACAGCGATGAAGAGGGAGGGGATGATGAGGGCACTGACTCCATGTGGGTGCCTGGAAGGAGGGAGGAGGAGGAGGCACATGTCCAACGAGGCAGGATGCCCTCCGGGGGCCAGCTTAGGGGCAGCACACCGACTGAATCACACCGCAGAGCTCCGCCTGTGCAGAGCGCTGCCTCTGTGCGTTATTCTAAAAGTTCTTTGGTGTGGGCCTTTTTTGAGACGAGTGCATCAGATCGCACCGCTGCTATTTGTAACATATGTCTCAAGCGTATCTCACGTGGCCAAAACATCAGCCACTTGGGCACCACATGCTTGACCAGACATATGTTGACCTGCCATGCAGCTCGTTGGCAAGCGTACCTCAAAGACCCACACCAAAGAACAAAGCGGACCTCTCCTTGCTCCTCATCAGCTGGCATCTCCAACCCCACTAGACCTTCAGTCCTCTCTGAAACCTGCTCTGAGAGGAATGAAGGTGTAGAATTAGGTGTGTCACAGCCAAGTGCTTCCGGGAACTCTGCTAGCGGTACACCCACGTCCGATTATAGCAGGCAAATGTCCCTGCCCCAGCTGCTGGACCGGCGAAAGAAGTTCACTCCCAGCCATCCACATGCCCAGCGGTTGAATGCTAGCTTGGCTAAATTGCTAGCACTTCAACTGCTGCCTTTTCAGTTGGTAAACTCGGCCCCCTTCCGTGAGTTTGTACAATGTGCGGTTCCTCAGTGGCAGGTCCCCAAACGCCACTTTTTCTCACGGAAGGCGATTCCGGCTCTCTACCGGCACGTGGAAGGCAATGTCCTTGCCTCTCTGGACAGGGCGGTCAGCGGTAAGGTGCATATTACCGCTGACTCATGGTCCAGCAGGCATGGACAGGGACGTTACCTGTCTTTCACGGCCCATTGGGTCACTCTTCTGGCAGCTGGGAAGGATGCAGGACAAGGTGCAGTAGTGTTGGAGGTTGTTCCGCCACCACGCCTCCAAAATGCTACTATTGGTTGTGACACACCTCTCTCCTCCACCCCCTCCTCTTCTTCTTCCTCCATGGCCTCTTCCAGTGCTCTGTCCTCAGAACCAGCGGTGCTCCGTAGGCGTTCCAGGGGCTACGCAAGTACGCAGGCAAAACGATGCCATGCCGTGCTTGCGCTGGTTTGTTTGGGGGACAGGAGCCACACTGGGGCAGATGTTTTGTCAGCTCTGCAGGGGCAGGCCGAGAGGTGGTTGACGCCACGCCAGCTTAAGCCAGGAATGGTGGTTTGCGACAATGGCACCAACCTCCTCTCCGCCCTCCGACAGGGACAACTGACCCATGTGCCCTGTGTAGCTCACGTCCTTAACCTGGTGGTGCAGCGGTTCTTGGGCAGGTACCCCGGCTTACAGGATGTCCTGAAGCAGGCCAGGAAAGTCTGTGTGCATTTCCGCCGATCATTTAATGCCTGTGCTCGGCTGGCTGAGCTCCAAAAGGAGTTGAACCTGCCCAAGAACCGCCTTATATGTGACATGCCCACCAGATGGAACTCAACATTGGCCATGCTGCAGCGGCTGCACACGCAGCAGAGGGCCATCAATGAGTACCTGTGAGTACCTGTGCGACTATGGCACCAGGACAGGGTCAGGGGAGCTTGGTTTTTTCTCACCACGCCAGTGGGGCATGATCAGGGATGCATGCACTGTCCTGTCACCGTTTGAGGAGGCCACAAGGATGGTGAGCAGTGACAGTGCATGCATCAGTGACACTGTACCTCTTGTCCACCTCTTGGAGCATACGCTGCGTGGAATAATGGACAGGGCACTTAAGGCAGAACAGAGGCAGGAAGAGGAGGACTCCCTTGCCTCTCAAGGCCCCCTTTATCCAGACAGTGTTCCTGCTGTGCCACCCATCACACAGGAAGAGGATGAGGAGGAGGAAGAGGAGGAGGAGGATGATTGTGTCAGCATGGAGGTGGAGGCTGGCACTCAGCATCAGCAGCAGCAGCAGCAGCAGCAGTCTTGTAGGGATGATTTACAGTCCCAAGAAACACGTGGACTTGTACGTGGCTGGGAGGAGGTAGCTGCGGATCATGTTGTCCTTAGTGACCCAGAGGACTCCGGACCGAATGCCTCAGCTAACCTACGCTGCATGGCCTCCCTGATCCTGCAAAGCCTGCGGAAGGATCCTCGTATTCTTCGGATCAAGGAGAGGGACCATTACTGGCTGGCCACTCTCCTTGATCCACGGTACAAGGGTAAGGTTTCCCACCGAAAATCCTCTGGCTTACTGGGTCTTGAGGATGGATCACTGGCCAGAGCTTGCACAGTATGCAATTGAGCTACTGGCCTGTCCTGCATCCAGTGTTCTTTCGGAACGCACCTTCAGTGCTGCTGGTGGCTTTGTTACCGATCACAGGGTGTGCCTGTCCACCGAATCAGTTGATCGACTGACCTTCATCAAGATGAATCAGTCTTGGATCACCCACAGCTACCAAGCACCTGAAGCTGATGTAACCGAATAATTTTTTTTGAAATACCACATCCCTTCAAGACTGCCTATGCTGATGCTGAGTGACTGTCCTGTTATATTGATTGTCTATCCTCTTCCTCCTCCGCTGATATGTTGGAAGAACATTTTTGGTTCTGGGTGATGCCAGCAGCCCAATTTTTCTGCCCCTGTTTAACAGGGGCGTTTAATTACAATTTTTGATGCAATGCTTTGCAGCAGGGCTAATTCCTGCAATAAAACTAGAGTATATGGCAGAGGTTGCAGTGTGGTGGCACCAGCACCAGTGCCTAAGGCCCAAATTTTCTGCCCCTGTTTAACAGGGGCGTTTAAGTAAAAATTTTGATGCAATGCTTTGCAGCAGGGCTAATTCCTGCAATAAAACTAGAGTATATGGCAGAGGTTGCAGTGTGGTGGCACCAGCACCAGTGCCTAAGGCCCAATTTTTCTGCCCCTGTTTAACAGGGGCGTTTAAGTTCAATTTTTGATGCAATGCTTTGCAGCAGGGCTAATTCCTGCAATAAAACTAGAGTATATGGCAGAGGTTGCAGTGTGGTGGCACCAGCACCAGTGCCTAAGGCCCAATTTTTCTGCCCCTGTTTAACAGGGGCGTTTAAGTACAATTTTTGATGCAATGCTTTGCAGCAGGGCTAATTCCTGCAATAAAACTAGAGTATATGGCAGAGGTTGCAGTGTGGTGGCACCAGCACCAGTGCCTAAGACCCAATTTTTCTGCCCCTGTTTAACAGGGGCGTTTAAGTACAATTTTTGATGCAATGCTTTGCAGCAGGGCTAATTCCAGCAAAAAAACTAGAGTATATGGAAGAGGTTGCAGTGTGGTGGCACCAGCAGCAGTGCCTAAGGCCAAATTTTTCTGCCCCTGTTTAACAGGGACATGTAATTACAATTCTTGATATAATATTTCACAGGAGGGCCCCTTCCTGTGCCCACCCAGAGTAACGGTGAGGACTTATAGTGTTGTGGCACCAGCACCACAACCACCAAAGGTAAATTTTTCTACCATTGTTCAACAATGGCATGTAATTACAATTCTTGATATAATCGTTCACAGCAGGGCGCTCCAGCGCCCACCAAGAGTCACTTTGAGGGCTTACAATGTTGTGGCAAAACCAACACCTTGTTCCGCCATTTCTGCAGAGCATATAGGGCAGGCCCCTACTTTCAAACATCCAACTTACAAACATCTCCTACTTGCAAACGGAAGGAGACAACAGCAAGTGAGATGAAAAAAGATGGACGACAAAACAAATTATACAGGGGTGATAACCCTTCCCTATGTTTTCCAAAAAGCTTAAAAATCTTTTTTTTGACTGTAGCTACACTTTCAAAATGTACCATTTGAAAATTACAAACAGATTCAACTTAACACAACAAACCTACACAGTCCCTGTCTTGTTTGCACCGCCTGTATACTGCTGTTCTGAGTATATAGGGCCTGGGGGCCACACGCATTTCCTTTTTTTAATATGGGTACAGGGTTCCCCTTAATATGCGTACCCAAATAGGCTGGTAATGGGCAGGGAGGGCTACCCATGCCATTTTTCTGAATGATTTTCAACCATATTGCAGGAACCAGATAAAACATTAAAACCGCAAGCAGTTTTAAATGGTGTTATTTCCGTTAAATGTCATTTTGTGCAGGGACTGTTCTAAACACGGGAAACACGTGGCACTTCACAGGCATACTACAGACACCCCCCAGGCACCATATTTACAGGAATATTTCACTTTTTTTTCACTTTAATCGTCATTAAAATCAGTGCTCCCGCCAAAACGGCCATTTTTAAAAACATTTTAGGCATTGACCCATGTCCCCTGGGGCAGGAGCCAGGTCCCCAAACCCTTTTTAGGACAGTATCTTGCATATTAGCCGTTAAAATTAGCACTTTTCATTTCGAACGTTCGAGTCCCATAGACTTCAATGGGGTTCTAACGTTCGTAACGAACGTGGGGTCCGTTCGAAAGTTCTGGTACGAACCGAACCGGGGGGGGGGGTTTGGCTCATCACTAATCTTGTGCTTTGCACCCCAAGAAGTCCCCCCTCCCCCTCCCAATGTACATATGAAGGGACTTACCTGTACAGAGTTCTGAGGCTTCTGAGATTTTCACATCCTTCCCTCTGTATTTATAGAGCTGCTTCATCATTCCTCCCAGACCACATTCCCTCCTCACCGGGGGGGGGGGGGGGGGGGGACCTGAGAAGAATTGTCACTACAATGTCACCCAGTGCTGAATTACCCCGGGGGGGTGGGGGTGTTGCAAAAAGTCCAAGGAATTTTACTTATTTTTTGGTATGCAACGTTTACATCGTCCCCCATTCCTACAGAAATTTCAGTAAATTATTACAATGATGTTACACATGTGCACACAATATATACAATGTTATACATGAACACACAACATATACAATGTTATACACGTGCACACAATATATACAATGTTATACATATGCAGCCACTGTGCCCATCAAATGCAGCCTCACTGTGCCCCCGCCCCCCCCCCCCCACCCACCTGCTGGCCCACTTGCTGTCTAACTGGCACTTACCCCATCTTGGTGGTGGGTCAGACACTTAAAGAGGGATTTCACTGTAAAAAAAAAATATTAAAAGCCAGCAGCTACAAATACTGTAGCTGCTGACTTTTAATAAATGGACACTCACCTGTCCCAGGATACAGCGATGTCGGCAGCCGAGGCCGATCTATCGCTCGGCTCTCGGCTGCTGCCGCCGCCATTCTAGGTGAGGAAATCAGGAAGTGAAGCATTGCGGCTTCACTTCCCGGTTCCCTACTGCGCATGCGCGAGTCGCGCAGCGCAATAGAAATGGTCTGCGCTGTCTCTGGGACCCGTGTGTATCCCAGCAGACAGCGCGCCGGGACAGGAAACAGCATAGACTCCCGTGGGAGTCTATGGACGGAAGTGGGTGCAAATACCTGTCTTCAGCGGTAAGATTGACACGTCGCTGGCCCCATCACCTAGTATGGACTTAAAGGAGAAGCCCTACGCAGAAAAAACGACATGGGGGTCCCCCCCAGGGTCCATATAAGACCCTTATTCGAGCAACGGCCAGGTTTGTCGGGAAGAGGCCCTTGTCCTCATCAGCATCGCACCGCCCCATGTTGAGGGCACGCGGCCTGGTTACGGCTCAGGAGGCGGGGGTGCTCGCTCGTCCCCACCCCATTTCCTGACCGGCTGGGTTGCGTACTCAGATAAGGGTCTTATATGGACTTTGGGGGGGACCCCCACGCCGTTTATTCGGCGTCGGGCTTCCCCTTTAAGTCCAAAGAAGGCGACGGGGCCAGTGACGAGTCAATCTCGCCCGCCGAAGGCGACGACATTGATTTCCTTCGCTAGTCCCAGCTACCTGGAGCCGCGTTCAAAATGAACAGACTTTCCTCCGTGTGTGGGCAAGTCCGTTCATTTCAAAAGTATGGTGGACTCCCGCCAAAAGTCCGGTTGTGTGTGGGCAGGTCCGCTCATTCGGCAATTCCGGCGGATAGTCTGATCGCGTGTACGCGGCATGACAGACTCCATGAAAGGAAGGCTTATGATTTTTATTGAAAAAGGGTGGCTATATTTGGTCACTGATTTATATTTATTTTTTAAACGTCTGAAATGTTTATTTGTAAGTTTTGAGTTGTTTGTTTTTTGTTCTCACTGTAAGGCTGGATTCACACTGCTCTCACGACTTCCGATCCGACTTTGCCCTGCAACTTCAGGTTCGACTTCTATGCGACTTCAATGGACAGAATCCGACTTTGAGATGATTACGACTTGTCCTTTGACCAATTAAAACAATTCCTTTGCTTCTGGTAACCTCATTCCAAAATCCATACTAGGCCCTTCGGTCTAGTATGGATTTTGAGGGGAGACCCCACACCAAAAAAACAAAATGGTGAGGGGTCTCAGCCCCCCCCCCCAAATGGATACCAGACCCTTATCTGAGCATGCATCTCGGCAGGTCAGAAAAGGAGGGGGGGTGCTCACTTGTTCCCTTCCTCCTGGACCATACCAGGCCACATGCCCTTAACATGGAAGGGTGGTTGCTTTGGGGCAGGGGTGCTCTGTGCCCTCCACCTCAAAGCACCTTGTTGATGTGGTCAAGGGCCTCTTCCTGACAACCCTGGGCGCTGGTTGTGGGGTTCTGCAGGCAGAGGCCTCTTGGAATCTGGAAGCCCCCTTTAATAAGGGGGCCCCCAGATCCTGGTTCTTCCCCTATGTGAATGAGTATGGGGTACATTGTACCCCTACCCATTGATTACTTTTTTTATTAGAAATTAGGAATGTCCCCCATCGTAGCTCCAACGTGTGTTCTTTCGGTCTTCTCCCTCGGCTGATATTGACTCTCTCTGGTGATGTCTTCTTCCTTCAGTCTTCTCCCTCTGCTGATGTCTTCTCCCTCCAGTGATGTCTTCTCCATCCTCTGATGTGTTGTCTTCTGCCACCTCCAAACCCGCTGAAAATAAAAAACCCAGTCCTCCTCCGATGCTGCCTACCGCTGTTGCTTTGGGGCGTGGCCATCTGGTGATGTCACCCAGAGACCCAGTTCCTTTTGCCCCATAGAATTTGGAGGGGGGCTACGCCTTTTTTTTTTGGCGTGGGGTTTCCCCTCAAAATCTATATCAGACCAAAGGGTCTGGTATCGTCTTGGAGGGGACCCCACGCCATTTTTAAATTTTTTTATTTTTCATTTTGGCGTGCGCTTCCCATTCAAGATCCTCAGAGCACAAGTCGCATGGCACAAGTTGGATCATTTAAGATGATGGTCTGACTTCGACTTACATTCAAATCAATGGGCTAAAATTGTGCCCAAGTTGGACCAAAGTAGTGCAGGAACCTCTTTCAGCGTTTGACCGACAGTCGGACCAGTTAAGACGGCTCTCATAGGGAACCATTGATTTTGACATGTCATGCGACTTGTGCTCTTGAAGTCGGAGTGTATGTCGGACCAGTGTGAACCGGCCCTCCCAGATGAGCTGCACTAAGAAGGTTACATACCTTAAAGTGATACTAAAATCTCGTTTTGTTTTACTTACCTGCTCTGGGTAATGGTTTTGCACAGAGTAGCCCAGATCCTCCTCTTCTCGGGTCCTCCGCTGGCGCTCCTGGCCCCTCCCTCCTGTTGAGTGCCCCCACAGCATGCAGCTTGCTATTGGGGCACCCGAACTGAGTAACAGCTCCATGTGTCCATTCAGACACAGAGCGGCAGCCTGGTCCCACTCCATCTCTCCTCATTGGCTCATTGACTTTGATTGACAGCACCAGGAGTCAATGGCGCTTCGCTGCTGTCTCAGCCAATGAGGATGGAGAGTCACGGGCGGTCTAGACTCTCCTGCAGCATCACTGGATTGAGATAGGGCTGAGGTAAGTATCGGGGAGGGGGGGGGGCTGAGGGTCCTGCTGCACACAGAAGGTTTTTTACCTTAATGATAAAACCTTCTGCCTACAACCACTTTAATGCAAAAAAAAATGCATTAAGGAAAAACATCATTCAGCCTTCACAACCATGTACTGTACTTGGAGAGGAATCAGGTTGAAGGGCCATGCCCAGAGGGTGATGATTAAAGGCATGTTTTCTTAATTGTCTGAAATTGTGAGCGGTGCGCCCCAGGGCTCCTTCCTGGGACCAATTCTGTATAACTTGTTTAGCTTGGTCATCAATGTTATAGAGGTTGGAATAAATATAATTTTTTTAAAAACGCAGTATTTGCTGACAAACCTAAGCAGAATTATAACTTCACAACAGGACACAGGAACTTTACAAGAAGACCTAGTTAATCATTGCCTACCGGGAGTACTTTCACCCCCTTCCAAGGACAATTGCGCGGTCATACAACACTGTACCCATATGGCGTTTTTTTTTTTTTCCAAAGAAAGAAGCTTTTATTGAAGGGTTCAAAATACATAAGAAATGTATCTGGTACATAACATCATCAAAACCAAGAACAATAGTAATACAACTTTTGTAGTAGTTACAAATGACTTGTAGACAGTGTTTAAACAACAGGAAGGATTAAATGCTGAATCAAGATGAGTATACAACAGCATAGGTTAGATTAAACATGTTGACTCGGAATAATGCTCCAATTGCACTTCTAGTAGTCAAACTCCTGATTCACCCGGGAAACCACTTCCAAGGGTCATCATAGTCATGGGGCTAATGGGGAAGATATATGAAAGGGAAGTATCATACAGTAGGGAAGAATTCTGTAGACAGTAAGAACCCCTAACAATATAGAAGTGAATGATTTAAAAACCAAGGTGTATATATAGGGTACGAAAGGGGGGTTGATCTGACAGTAGAAAAGAAGAGAAAACAATAGATGAAAATTTATTGAGTAATCGAGAAAGGCATCAGGGTCTAGGGGTGGGAGGGACTCCGGTTACTAGTTGAGAGCATTCATCAGATGAACGAAAATGAAGCCAACACGCCCAAGTGGCCCAATATTTGGATGGGGTGTCTTTGGTTTGCGAAATTAAGTTTTCCATGTCCGCTACATTGGAGACTCTCTTAATCCAATCTGAAATTGAAGGGGGAGTGGATGATTTCCATAGGGGGGAATACACATTTTCGCGGCATTCAACAAATGTTGTGCCAGTGAGCGATGGTAAGTTTTCATTGGGATGGTTGAGTGGTGCAGGAGCATCATAGCTGGGGAGAAGTCTATGGAGAGCGTAGTAATTTGGCATATTAAGCGATGAATCTCAGCCCAAAATGGTTGGATGTGAGAACATGCCCACCAAATATGTAGGAATGATCCTGTACCGTCCGAGCATCTCCAGCAGGAGGGAGAGATGGAGGAGTACCGTTTGTGAAGTTTAACCGGCGTGAGATACCACCTGGAGAAAATTTTGAAATTGTTTTCTTGAACAGAGAAATTTAAAGAGCCTTTATGGATATGTGTAAAGATGTTCAACCACTCTGAATCCGATAACGTCAAGGATAAATCAGATTCCCAGCTGCGAACAGCTAAGTTATCTTTTGGGTTGTGGGCCAAGAAAAACAATGCATATATGCTGGAAATTAGATGGCGTTGGGGTTCAGATTGGTTGCACAAAGTTTCAAACGGGGTAAGCTGCCTAGCAAAATCATGTTTAGAAAGCCTCTCCATCAGGAAGTGTCTGATTTGGAAGTATGCCCATCTCGGGAAGGGGCGACCCGAAGGATGATAAGGAAGATCTGTTAAGGGTCGGAGTTGGGAGTTGGAGAAAAAATGCATAGCTCTAATGTCGGGAGACGGCCAAAAGCCGGAAAGGAAAGTATCTGACTGTCCTGCGGGGAATTCTGGGTTATTGTTTATTAGAGTCATCGGACTATGATGGGAGGATATAAGGTAGGTATGACAAGCTGCGCAATAGGCCTGCAAAGTACTGGCAATGAGTGGATGTTGTGTGCATTGTTGGGGGATATGTTCGGGGAGCAGCCACGGAAGCGATTTAATTGGGTAGGGAGAAAAAGCGCTTTCCGTCAGTACCCAAGCTTTGGAATGCGAGTGTACATTCCAGTCCACGATTCTAGTGAGGAGACTTGCCCAGTAGTATTTTTTAAAATCGGGTAGACCAATACCACCTTTAGATTTCGGAAGAGTTAGTCTAGAGAAGCTTATTCTGGCTCGTTTTCCGGCCCAAATAAAGTTGGTACAGATAGATTGCAGGGATTTAAAAAAGGCCGGGGGGAGTTTGATTGGAATTGTCTGGAAAAGGTACAGCAGGCGAGGGAGGACATTCATTTTAATAATGGAGGCCCTGCCGAACCAAGAAAATAGACCTGTAGACCAATTTTTAAGGTCGCTTTGGATGGTCTGAAGCATGTGGTGAAAATTAAGGGAGTATAGGTTTCCTAGTTTGGTCGGTAATTTGATCCCTAAATAGGTGATAGCAGAGGTAGTCCAGCGAAATGGAAAGTTTTGTTGGCACAGTGTAATGGTATCTTTGTTTAAGGATATATTCAAAGCCTCTGATTTTGAGAAATTGATTTGTAGGTTGGATAGTGTTTTAAAATCCTCTAGGTCCTTAAGGAGATTAGGAATGGAGACAAGTGGTTCTGTAAGAAAGAGCAGTATGTCATCGGCGAAAGCAGCAATTTTCTGAATCTTAGGGCCAGTCTGAATCCCCTTAACATCTGGGTTGGATTGTAATCTACGGAGAAGGGGTTCCAAAGTAAGGATAAATAAAAGGGGGGAAAGTGGGCAGCCCTGACGTGTCCCATTGGACACGGAGAAGGCGTCCGACAGTTGGCCATTAATCCTGACCTGAGCCGTGGGAGAGGCGTATAAAGCCATGATAAAAGAAAGCAAGCGGTCTGGGAGACCGATTTTCCGTAATACTTCTTCCATATAGTCCCAGGCCACTCTGTCGAATGCCTTCTCCGCGTCCAACGAGAGAAAGAATCCTTGTTGTGATGTAGAAGTCAGCCAGTGATGAACAGAGATTGCTTTAATCGTGTTATCCCTCCCTTCTCTTCCCGGCACAAAACCCACCTGGTCGAGTGACACCAGCTGGGGAAGAAGAGGGAGGAGACGGTTCGCCAAAATCTTGGCATACATTTTTAAGTCAACATTTAGCAAAGAAATAGGTCTATAGTTTGTCACTTGCGTATCGTCTTTGTTGGGTTTCGGAATAACCGCAATATGGGCTCTTAGAGAGTCTCGTGGGGGTGGTTTTTCAGGTGTCAAAGAGTTAAAAGCCGCTAGAAAATGTCGTTTTAGGGTGGCAAGGAAAGTTTTATAGTAGCAGGTCGTCAGGCCGTCAGGACCTGGACTTTTCCCGGGTTTCATGTGTTTAAGGGCCAAGTCAAGTTCCTGAGCTGAGAGGGGAGCATTTAAAGAAAGGGCGTCTTCCGGAGAGATAGGGCTGGCGCGTAAGCGCTTAGAAATTGATCAATTAAAAGTTTTCTATGGGTCCGATCTTTCAGAGGCGAGGTATCTTGGAGGTTGTAAAGGTTGGAATAATACTGAACAAATTGTTCAGCGATCCTGTGGTTGGTAACCAATTTATCGCCCTTTGGGTCCGTGATGGAGTGAATGGTTCTAGCGGCGTGTTGTTTTTTTAGAGCCCTGGCCAGAAGTTTACCCGACTTATTGCCATATTCGTAAAAAAATTTACGGGAAAGCATGTCATTTCTTTTAATTTGGGAGTTGAGAATTTGGAGTAGATCCTGCCTCGCCTGCAATAAATCAGTAAGTACATCATTGGCTAATGAAAGTTTGTGGGCCTTTTCTAGGGATTTAATACGGGTGGAAAGCTGGGATATGGCGTTATATCTTTCCCTTTTCCTTTTCGCCGACGCGGCTATAAATTCTCCCCGAATTGTACATTTATGGGCTTCCCAGATTAACATGGGGTCCATCGTAGAAGAAAGGTTCTCTGTGAAGTAGTTGGACAGTTTTTCTTGAAAGGAAGAAGCTAATACTGGGTCTGACAACAGGGCAGGGTCTAATCGCCAAATCGGTGGAGTGTGTGGGTTGTCAGTAATCTGCAGGGTCATGGAGACTGGGTGATGGTCAGAGATATACATAGCCTCTATGGATGCAGAACAGAGGCAAGGTAAATCTCTTTGTGTGAGAAACAGGTAGTCCAACCTAGAGTACCGATTGTGGGGACTTGAAAAATAGGAGTAATCCCGTTCTTGGGGATGCAGAGTTCGCCAAGAATCATGTAGGCAAAGCTCATGTAGATGTGACTTAATGGCTCGTAATGCTTTGTAAGTGAGAGAGGAGGTGCCAGTAGAGGAGTCATGTGTCGGGTTAAGAGGGACGTTGAAGTCTCCCCCCAAAATGAGCATGCCTTCCTGGAAAAGGGATAGTTCCGCCAAAATTGATTTAAAAAAGGCTGGCTGGCCAGTGTTTGGTGCATATACATTGGCTAGAGTGATACGTTTGTTTCCCAGATTGCCTTTCACAAAAATAAATCTGGCCTCGGGGTCTACCATGGTCTCGCTAATTTGGAAATGGCATTTTTTAGCTACAAGGATCGAGACACCTTTGGATTTCGCGTGGGGATTGGGGGCATGATATACAAGTGGAACTCGGTGATTGGAGAGTTTAGGTACGGAGTTGGATTTGAAATGGGTTTCTTGTAGTAACACTAAATCTGCTTTGCATTTGTGAGCAAAAAGCAGAACTTGGGACCTCTTTTCAGGTATGTTGAGACCTCTCGCATTCAGAGAGACTATTTTGAGTGAGTCTCGGGCATTTAGTTTGGGTCTAGGGGACATGTTTTAGGTGTGTGAGTATTTTATAAGGCGCAAGGAATGGACTAGGGTGTTCGTCAAGCACGCACTATTCAAGCTTGGGTGTCAATCAGAGCGCTCCTGACCCCGCCCCCCTCTGACGCAAGGGGAAACCCGGGGTTCCCCGTGACGTATGGGTGACCCCGCCCCCCTCTGATGTAACGGAAACCTGCCTGTGTTACATCAGAGGGGTGCGGGTCACCCCTACGTCACAGGGAACCCCGGGTTTCCCCTTGCGTCAGAGGGGGGCGGGGTCAGGTGACAGGTGGCCCCGCCCTCCGTATATACAATGGTGTGAAAAAGTGTTTGCCCCCTTCCTCATTTCCTGTTCCTTTGCATGTTTGTCACACTTAAGTGTTTCGGAACATCAAACCAATTTAAACAATAGTCAAGGACAACAAGTAAACACAAAATGCAATTTGTAAATGAAGGTGTTTATTATTAAAGGTGAAAAAAAATCCAAACCATCATGGCCCTGTGTGAAAAAGTGATTGCCCCCTAAACCTAATAACTGGTTGGGCCACCCTTAGCAGCAACAACTGCAACCAAGCGTTTGCGATAACGTGCAATGAGGCTTTTACAGCGTCCTGGAGGAATTTTGGCCCACTCATCTTTGCAGAATTGTCCTAATTCAGTTACATTAGAGGGTTTTCGAGCATGAACGGCCTTTTTAAGGTCATACCACAACATCTCAATAGGATTCAGGTCAGGACTTTGGCTAGGCCACTCCAAAGTCTTCATTTTGTTTTTCTTCAGCCATTCGGTGGTGGACTTGCTGGTGTGTTTAGGATCATTGTCCTGCTGCAGAACCCAAGTTCGTTTCAGCTTGAGTACACGAACAGATGGTCGGACATTCTCCTTCAGGATCTCTTGGTAGACAGCAGAATTCATAGTTCCTTTTATCACGGCAAGTCTTCCAGGTCCTGAAGCAGCAAAACAGCCCCAGACCATCACACTACCACCACCATATTTTACTGTTGGTATAATGTTCTTTTTATGAAATGCAGTGTTCCTTCTACGCCAGATATACTTGGACACACACCTTCCAAAGAGTTCCACTTTTGTCTCATCGGTCCACAGAATGTTGTCCCAAAAGTCTTGGGGATCATCAAGATGTGTTGTGGAGAAATTGAGACGAGCTTTGATGTTCTTTTTGCTCAGCAGTGGTTTTCTCCTTGGAACTCTGCCATGCAGGCCATTTTTGCCCAGTCTTTTCCTGATGGTGGAGGCATGAACGCTGACCTTAACTGAGGCAAGTGAGGCCTGCAGTTCCTTGGACGTTGTTGTGGGGTCTTTTGTGACCTCTTGGATGAGTCGTCGCTGCGCTCTTGGGGTAATTTTGGGCGGCCGGCCACTCCTGGGAAGGTTCACCACTGTTCCATGTCTTCGCCATTTGTGGATAATGGCTCTCACTGTGGTTCGCTAGATTCCCAAAGCTTTGGAAATGGCTTTATAACCCTTTCCAGACTGATAGATCTCAATTACTTTCTTTCTCAATTGTTCCTGAATTTCTTTGGGTCTCGGCATGATGTGTAGCTTTTAAGGATCTTCTGGTGGACCTTACTGTGTCAAGCAGCTCCTATTTAAGTGATGCCTTGATTGTGAACAGGTGTGGCAATAATCAGGCCTGGGTGTGGCTATAGAAATTGAACTCAGGTGTGGACAACCACAGTTATAGTATGTTTTAACAAGGGGGGCAATCACTTTTTCACACAGGGCCATGATGGTTTGGATTTTTTTTCACCTTTAATAATAAACACCTTCATTTACAAATTGCATTTTGTGTTTACTTGTTGTCCTTGACTATTGTTTAAATTGGTTTGATGTTCCCGAAACACTTAAGTGTGACAAACATGCAAAGGAACAGGAAATGAGGAAGGGGGCAAACACTTTTTCACACCACTGTAAGAAACGTCAGCCGCCGGAATGCCTGCAGTGTCTCCGTGGAGGAGACAGAAGAAGGATGGATCGCTGCGCTGGATGACATGAGACATCGCTGGAGAGATGATCGTCCGTCGCTGGATAGCAAGAGTGGATTACCGCCACTGGAATCTTTTTTTTATTTTTTTTATTTTTAATAAAGGAATTTTTCAAAAGTGTGTTTGTTTTATTTAACCATTTTTTACACTTTCTTTGTGAAATGGTAGGGGTACTTTTGTACCCCCTTACCATTTCAAACAGGGGGGGCCGGGATCTGGGGGTCCCCTTGTTAAAGGGGGCTTCCAGATTCTGATAAGCCCCCCGCCCGCAGACCTCCACAACCACCGGCCAGGGTTGTGGGGATGAGGCCCTTGTCCTCATCAACATGGGGACAAGGTGCTTTGAGGGGTCACAGACCCCCAAAGCATCCTCCCAATGTTGAGGGCATGTGGCCTGGTACGGTTCAGGAGGGAGGGGGGCCGCTCTCTCGTCCCCCCCTCTTTTCCTGCGGCCTGCCAGGTTGCGTGCTCGGATAAAGGGTCTGGTATGGATTTTTAGGGGGAACCCCACGTCAATTTTTTTTAAAATTTGATGCGGGGTTCCCCTTAATATCCATACCAGACCTGAAGGGTCTGGTTATGGATATTTAAGGGGAACCCCACGTCAAATTTTTTCTTAAATTTGAGGCAGGGTTCCCCTTAATATCCATACCAGACCTGAAGGGCCTGGTAATTGAATTTGGGGGACCCCCACGCTTTTTTTATTTATTTATTTTTTTATCAATGACTTTCAATGAGTGTTCTCTGTATTACGGAGCCGACAATTCATAATAGCTGTGAGTGATTTTAAAGGACTTTTTTTCCTGCATAAATGACACTTTGTGCTGGGACAGTTCTAAGCACGGGAAACATGCGCCCCTTCACAGGCATACTATAGACAACCCCCCCCCCCCCCTACGAAATTTAAAGGAATATTACACTTTTATTGTTTCACTTCAATCATTATTAAAATAACTGCTCCCGAAAAAACGGCCGTTTTTAAAACTTTTTTTTGCATTGATACATGTCCCCTGGGGCAGGACCCGGGTCCCCAAACACTTTTTAGGACAGTAACTTGCAGAATCTTTTCTCTCTGTCAAATCTTTTTTCTCTGTCGAATATTTTCTCTATATAATCTTGGACTAATAGAGGTAAGGTTAAGCACATTCGACCACAGGTTCTATAGACACAGATTGTTGTCAGAGTCATGTCGAATCTCCTATTCTATATCGAACTGTTGTAACAATGAAAACGAAAATAAAGCATTTATTTATGTCGGATCTTTCCTTTTTCGGATTTTGTGCTTTCGTTATCGTTTGTCAAAACGAAAACGAAAATAGCTGAAATTCGGACGAAAATGCATTCGGACGAAAACGAATGCACATGTCTAGTATTGTCATACGTCGGGTAGAGCTAGGCCACCGCAGTGTTTAGGGAGTGTCATTTGAGAGTGGCGGAGCCTGGTCTTTTTATGCACCCATACAAATCCAGTAAAGGCTTACAAGGGCTTGCACTTGCTTAAAAAAGGCGGGTGGGATATGGACCGGTAGGACTTGTAAAAGATAAATAAATTTGGGCAGTATGCTCATTTTGAGAAGATTGCATCTTCCAAACCAGGAGTGGAGGCCGGTGTGCCACTTCTCCAGTAGGATGCGAGTCTTGGTCAATAATGGGGGGGAAGTTAAGGTCAAACGTCTGTAGAATGTCAGAAGGCATTTTCGTGCCTAAATACTTCAATGCAGTGTTGGTCCACTTAAAATGGAAATTGGCTTGCAGGTCCAGTAAGGTGCGAGGGGTGACCGCTACCCCCATAGCTTCAGATTTAGAAAAGTTTATTTTTAGATGGGGGATTGCCCCTTAAACTTTAAATTCCCAAAAGGAGATTTGGTAAGGAGATTCTGGGATTCGTTAGGGAGAATAAAAGGTCATCAGCATATACAGAAATTTTGCAGTGATGGCTACCTACTTGGAGCCCTGTGATGTCCGGGTTTGATCTGATGGTGCAAAGAAATGGTTCTAGTGAGAAGGCAAAGAGAAGGTAGGGATAACGGGCACCCCTGTCTTGTTCCGTTCCCAATAGGGAATGCACTCGAGAGCACTCCGTTTGCCTTCACCTGGGCCGAGGGGTTTGAGTATATACTATTAATCCATCTCAGCATATTGTCTCCCAAGCCAATATGCTGGAGAACGGAGAACATATAGTTCCAGTTCACCCTATCGAAGGCCTTTTCGGCGTCAGTGCTCACAAATATACAGGGGGTCCCGTTAGATCTTGCCTCTCTCGTCGGTATGAATCCGACCTGGTCGAGGTGTATCAGATATGGACGGTGGTGTGCTAATATATATATATATATATATTTTTTGCACTGAAATAATTGTATACTGTATATTAGGGATGAGCTTCGTGTTCGAGTCGAACGTAAGTTCGACTCGAACATTGGCTGTTCGTCCGTTCAGCGAAATCCGAACATTTTGGTCCATTCGCGTCAAATTCGCGTGGCGCTCACGGCCCACAATGCACTGCGATGGCGCAGTGCATTGCTGGCTCATGATTGGCCAAGCATGCACTGTGACCCCGCATGCTTGGCCAATCGCAGCGCCAGCAGCGAGGAGAGCCATGATTGGCCACAGGCAGGATGCCTGTGGCCAATCATAGCTCAGGCTGTGTAGTGCACGCCCCACACTATATAAGGCCGCCATTGCGGCGGCCTTGTGTAGTGTGTTGGCGTCTGAAGCAGTGGGTGTTCTGTGTACCTTCAACACAGTATACACCGATCGTTTTCGGCCGATTTTCTATCTTGCTGTTGTGTAGTGGTTATTGTCTGCGTGCCCTGACCGCAGTATACACCGCTATATTCACCTCACCTATATAGCTAGTGATCTATCTTTTATAATAGAGCTTGCAGTCAGTAGTGTTAGGAGATAGTGCGTGCTGTCTGCGTGCTCTGTACCCAGTAGTGTTAGGAGATAGTGCGTGCTGTCTGCGTGCTCTGTACCCAGTATATAACGCTATATCCACCTACATAGCTCTTCTCTATTTGAGCCCACTTGCCATCTGCAGGAGTTATTGGAAGTTGTGTGTGCCTCCAGCACAGCACAGTATACATCTGTATATACCCCTTTATCTCTGGTGTTCTCTGGTTATTGTCTGCGTGCCCTGACCGCAGTATACACCTCTATATTCACCTCACCTATATAGCTAGTAGTAGTGATCTATCTTTTATAATAGAGCTTGCAGTCAGTAGTGTTAGGAGATAGTGCGTGCTGTCTGCGTGCTCTGTACCCATTACATACCGCTATATCCACCTACATAGCTGTTCTCTATTTGAGCCCACTTGCCATCTGCAGGAGTTATTGGAAGTTGTGTGTGCCTCCAGCACAGCACAGTATACATCTGTATATATCCCTTTATCTCTGGTGTTCTATAATAAAGGCATCTGCAGGAGTTAGTGGGTGTTGTGTGCCTCCAGCACAATATACACTACCCAACTGCTGTTTTACCCAACTCCCTTCAGGCCATTACCATGTCTGGAAGGCCAGCAAGGAGAGGCAGACAGGCGCGAGCCGATAAAAGAGGGCAAGCAGGCTCTGTGTCTAGAGACAACAGTGCTGGTCATGGACGCGGTGCATTGTCATCAGCACGTGGCCATGGGACATGCTTGTCCTTCTTTTCGGCAGCTGGACATGTTGAACCGCAACATGCCAACGACTTGGTAGAGTGGATGACCAAGCCCTCTTCATCCTCCTCATCCTCTCTCACCCAGTCTCAGGGTAGTAGCAAAGCAGCTGCCAACGCATCGTCTTCCCTCCTCTCAATGTCATCATCAGTGACTCCTTCCCTAGACCCACCACGTCCTCCTGAGGAGTCTCCTGAACTCTTTGAGCACAGTGTTGGGTACATGCTCCAGGAGGATGCCCAGTGTTTTGTGGGCTCTGATGATGACACTCAGCTAGAGGAAGGCAGTAGCGTGAGCGCAGACAGAGGGGATGCTCAAGAAGGACAGCAATCTGGCAGTCATGTTCCACAAGCTGCAGCATACTGCCAGGTTTGCTACAGCGATGAAGAGGGAGGGGATGATGAGGGCACTGACTCCACGTGGGTGCCTGGAAGGAGGGAGGAGGAGGAGGAGGAGGAGGAGGAGGAGGAGGCACATGTCCAACGAGGCAGGATGCCCTCCGGGGGCCAGCTTAGGGGCAGCACACCGACTGAATCACACCGCAGAGCTCCGCCTGTGCAGAGCGCTGCCTCTGCGCGTTATTCTAAAAGTTCTTTGGTGTGGGCCTTTTTTGAGACGAGTGCATCAGATCGCACCGCTGCTATTTGCAACATATGTCTCAATCGTATCTCACGTGGCCAAAACATCAGCCGCTTGGGCACCACATGCTTGACCAGACATATGTTGACCTGCCATGCAGCTCGTTGGCAAGCGTACCTCAAAGACCCACACCAAAGAACAAAGCAAACCTCTCCTTGCTCCTCATCAGCTGGCATCTCCAACCCCACTAGACCTTCAGTCCTCTCTGAAGCCTGCTCTGAGAGGAATGAAGGTGTAGAATTAGGTGTGTCACAGCCAAGTGCTTCCGGGAACTCTGCTGGCGGTACACCCACGTCCGATTATAGCAGGCAAATGTCCCTGCCCCAGCTGCTGGACCGGCGAAAGAAGTTCACTCCCAGCCATCCACATGCCCAGCGGTTGAATGCTAGCTTGGCTAAATTGCTAGCACTTCAACTGCTGCCTTTTCAGTTGGTAGACTCGGCCCCCTTCCGTGAGTTTGTACAATGTGCGGTTCCTCAGTGGCAGGTCCCCAAACGCCACTTTTTCTCACGGAAGGCGATTCCGGCTCTCTACCGGCATGTGGAAGGCAATGTCCTTGCCTCGCTGGACAGGGCGGTCAGCGGTAAGGTGCATATTACCGCTGACTCATAGTCCAGCAGGCATGGACAGGGACGTTACCTGTCTTTCACGGCCCATTGGGTCACTCTTCTGGCAGCTGGGAAGGATGCAGGACAAGGTGCAGTAGTGTTGGAGGTTGTTCCGCCACCACGCCTCCAAAATGCTACTATTGGTTGTGACACACCTCTCTCCTCCACCCCCTCCTCTTCTTCTTCCTCCATGGCCTCTTCCAGTGCTCTGTCCTCAGAACCAGCGGTGCTCCGTAGGCATTCCAGGGGCTACGCAAGTACGCAGGCAAAACGATGCCATGCCGTGCTTGCGCTGGTTTGTTTGGGGGACAGGAGCCACACTGGGGCGGATGTTTTGTCAGCTCTGCAGGGGCAGGCCGAGAGGTGGTTGACGCCACGCCAGCTTAAGCCAGGAATGGTGGTTTGCGACAATGGTACCAACCTCCTCTCCGCCCTCCGACAGGGACAACTGACCCATGTGCCCTGTGTAGCTCACGTCCTTAACCTGGTGGTGCAGCGGTTCTTGGGCAGGTACCCCGGCTTACAGGATGTCCTGAAGCAGGCCAGGAAAGTCTGTGTGCATTTCCGCCGATCATTTAATGCCTGTGCTCGGCTGGCTGAGCTCCAAAAGGAGTTGAACCTGCCCAAGAACCGCCTGATATGTGACATGCCCACCAGATGGAACTCAACATTGGCCATGCTGCAGCGGCTGCACACGCAGCAGAGGGCCATCAATGAGTACCTGTGCGACTATGGCACCAGGACAGGGTCAGGGGAGCTTGGTTTTTTCTCACCACGCCAGTGGGGCATGATCAGGGATGCATGCACTGTCCTGTCACCGTTTGAGGAGGCCACAAGGATGGTGAGCAGTGACAGTGCATGCATCAGTGACACTGTACCTCTTGTCCACCTCTTGGAGCATACGCTGCGTGGAATAATGGACAGGGCACTTGAGGCAGAACAGAGGTAGGAAAAGGAGGACTTCCTTGCCTCTCAAGGCCCCCTTTATCCAGACAGTGTTCCTGCTGTGCCACCCATCACACAGGAAGAGGATGAGGAGGAGGAAGAGGAGGAGGAGGATGATTGTGTCAGCATGGAGGTGGAGGCTGGCACTCAGCATCAGCATCAGCAGCAGCAGTCCTGTAGGGATGATTTACAGTCCCAAGAAACACGTGGACTTGTACGTGGCTGGGAGGAGGTAGCTGCGGATCATGTTGTCCTTAGTGACCCAGAGGACTCCGGACCGAATGCCTCAGCTAACCTACGCTGCATGGCCTCCCTGATCCTGCAAAGCCTGCGGAAGGATCCTCGTATTCTTCGGATCAAGGAGAGGGACCATTACTGGCTGGCCACTCTCCTTGATCCACGGTACAAGGGTAAGGTTGCCGACCTTATCTTGCCATCGCAGAGGGAGCAGAGGATGAGACATCTCCGGGAGGCCTTGCAGAAAGGTCTGTGCAACGCGTTCCCAGAGACTGGGAGGTTACAAACTCCTGGTCCTGGACAACGTGTTGCTGAGGCATCGGTCAGAAGGAGCGGTGGAGAAGGTGGCCGTCTGACTGATGCTTTCAGACAATTTTTTAGTCCGCAGCCCCAAGATATGATCGGTTCCAGCACCCATCGCCAGCGTCTGATTTACATGGTGCAGGAATACCTAGGGGCAAGGTCAGACTTGGACACCTTTCCCACCGAAAATCCTCTGGCTTACTGGGTCTTGAGGATGGATCACTGGCCAGAGCTTGCACAGTATGCAATTGAGCTACTGGCCTGTCCTGCATCCAGCGTTCTTTCGGAACGCACCTTCAGTGCTGCTGGTGGCTTTGTTACCGATCACAGGGTGCGCCTGTCCACCGAATCAGTTGATCGACTGACCTTCATCAAGATGAATCAGTCTTGGATCACCCACAGCTACCAAGCACCTGAAGCTGATGTAACCGAATAATTTTTTTTGAAATACCACATCCCTTCAAGACTGCCTATGCTGATGCTGAGTGACTGTCCTGTTATGTTGATTGTCTATCCTCTTCCTCCTCCGCTGATATGTTGGAAGAACATTTCTGGTTTTGGTTGATGCCATCAGTCCAATTTTTCTGCCCCTGTTTAACAGGGGCGTTTAAGTACAATTTTTGATGCAATGCTTTGCAGCAGGGCTAATTCCTGCAATCAAACAAGAGTATATGGGAGAGGTTGCAGTGTGGTGGCACCAGCACCAGTGCCTAAGGCCCAATTTTTCTGCCCCTGTTTAACAGGGGCGTTTAATTACAATGTTTGATGCAATGCTTTGCAGTAGGGCTAATTCCTGCAATCAAACAAGAGTATATGGGAGAGGTTGCAGTGTGGTGGCACCAGCACCAGTGCCTAAGGCCCAATTTTTCTGCCCCTGTTTAACAGGGGCGTTTAATTACAATTTTTGATGCAATGCTTTGCAGCAGGGCTAATTCCTGCAATAAAACTGGAGTATATGGCAGAGGTTGCAGTGTGGTGGCACCAGCACCAGTGCCTAAGGCCCAATTTTTCTGCCCCTGTTTAACAGGGGCGTTTAAGTACAATTTTTGATGCAATGCTTTGCAGCAGGGCTAATTCCTGCAATAAAACTAGAGTATATGGCAGAGGTTGCAGTGTGGTGGCACAAGCACCAGTGCCTAAGGCCCAATTTTTCTGCCCCTGTTTAACAGGGGCGTTTAAGTACAATTTTTGATGCAATGCTTTGCAGCAGGGCTAATTCCTGCAATAAAACTAGAGTATATGGCAGAGGTTGCAGTGTGGTGGCACCAGCACCAGTGCCTAAGGCCCAATTTTTCTGCCCCTGTTTAACAGGGGCGTTTAAGTACAATTTTTGATGCAATGCTTTGCAGCAGGGCTAATTCCTGCAATAAAACTAGAGTATATGGAAAAGGGTTGCAGTGTGGTGGCACCAGCAGCAGTGCCTAAGGCCAAATTTTTCTGCCCCTGTTTAACAGGGACATGTAATTACAATTCTTGATAGAATATTTCACAGGAGGGCCCCTTCCTGTGCCCACCCAGAGTAACGGTGAGGACTTATAGTGTTGTGGCACCAGCACCACAACCACCAAAGGTCAATTTTTCTACCACTGTTCAACAATGGCATGTAATTACAATTCTTGATATAATCGTTCACAGCAGGGCGCTCCAGCGCCCACCAAGAGTCACTTTGAGGGCTTACAATGTTGTGGCAAAACCAACACCTTGTTCCGCCATTTCTGCAGAGCATATAGGGCAGGCACCTACTTTCAAACATCCAATTTACAAACATCTCCTACTTGCAAACGGAAGGAGACAGCAGCAAGTGAGATGAAAAAAGATGGACGACAAAACAAATTATACAGGGGTGATAACCCTTCCCTATGTTTTCCAAAAAGCTTTAAAATAGTTTTTTTGACTGGAGCTACACTTTAAAAATGTACCAGTTGAAAATTACAAACAGATTCAACTTAACACAACAAACCTACACAGTCCCTGTCTTGTTTGCACCGCCTGTATACTGCTGTTCTGAGTATATAGGGCCTGGGGGCCACACGCATTTCCTTTTTTTAATATGGGTACGGGGTTCCCCTTAATATGCGTACAAGACCCAAATAGGCTGGTAATGGGCAGGGAGGGCTACCCATGCCATTTTTCTCAATGATTTTCAATCATATTGCAGGAACCAGATATAACATTAAAACCGCAAGCAGTTTTAAATGGTGTTATTTCCGTTTAATGTCATTTTGTGCAGGGACTGTTCTAAACACGGGAAACATGTGGCACTTCACAGGCATACTACAGACACCCCCCAGGCACCATATTTAAAGGAATATTTCACTTTTTTTTTTTTCACTTTAATCGTCATTAAAATCAGTGCTCCCGCCAAAACGGCCATTTTTAAAAACATTTTAGGCATTGACCCATGTCCCCTGGGGCAGGAGCCAGGTCCCCAAACCCTTTTTAGGACAGTATCTTGCATATTAGCCGTTAAAATTAGCACTTTTCATTTCGAACGTTCGAGTCCCATAGACTTCAATGGGGTTCTAACGTTCGTTCGAATTTGGGGTCCGTTCGAAAGTTCTGGTGCGAACCGAACCAGGGGGTGTTCGGCTCATCCCTACTGTATATATATTTGAACCATGATCTGCTCGAGTGGACCCTTCTAGGGATGGCCGAACTGTTCACCCGGCGGTCGTTTCGTGGCAAATTTCAGCTGTTCGCGGTCCGCCCGTTCGGCGGACTATTGCCGCTGTTCGCCCGGCGGACTTACGTGTTTACTTTGTAAAAGAACTTTGACCTATGATGACACATCCATCATGGGGTGCAGGACAGCCAATTGAGACATTACAGCACATGGGCACTTGGACATTCCCCCTAACTTATAAATAGACGCGATCCGGCGGCCATTTTACATTCTTTCTTCTGTCACTATAGGGAGAGGTTGCTGTGTGGAGCAGGGAGAGACTGCAGTGACCCAAATCGCTAGCTATTAGGTCCACAAAAGTTATTTTAAGGACTGGTATGGTATAGGTGTAGTTCAGGATATAGGTTTGAGGCACTGCTATTCAAGTCATTGTTGCTGCAGATTGTCTTTTGTCAGGGCTGAGAGAGGGGCAGGACGCTGTGTGCAGCAGGGACAGTCAGTTTAATCATTAGCTGTTACTATTAGGTCCACAAAAGTCCTTTTCAGGACTGGTATGATAAAGTAGTACAGGATATAGTTTTGAGTGCTATTCAAGTTATTGTTGCAGGAGCCTGTGTTTTGTCAGTTTAAATAGGGACAGGCAGGAAGCTGTGTGTGGCAGTGAGGGACAGTCAGTTTAGTCACTAGCTGTTACTATTAGGTCCACAAAGGTTCTTTTCAGGACTGGTATGGTAATAGGCTTGTACACATATAATATTCTTTCTTCCAAATATAGAAAGAATATTATACTTGACTGCTGCCCTTCTGCTGCAGTAGTCCTTTATGAGTATAGGGACTGAGGTACAGTCTGCTAATCACAACCTACTATTTGCACAAAGGTCCTTCTAAGGACTGGTAAGGTATAGCGTACTACAGTATATAGGGTTGAGTGAGGTACAGTCTGCTAATCCTTAAGGACTGGTATAGGTCCACAATATATAGGGTTGAGGTGCACTACTGCTGTCCGCTGCCCTATTCTGCAGCAGTCCTTTATGAGTATAGGGACTGAGGTACAGTCTGCTAATCACAACCTACTAGTTCCACAAATGTCCTTCTAAGGACTGGTAAGGTATAGCGTACTACAGTATATAGGGTTGAGTGAGGTACAGTCTGCTAATCCTTAAGGACTGGTATAGGTTCACAATATATAGGGTTGAGGTACACTACTGCTGACTGCTGCCCTATTCTGCAGCAGTCCTTTATAAGTATAGGGACTGAGGTACAGTCTGCTAATCACAACCTACTAGTTCCACAAAGGTCCTTCTAAGGACTGGTAAGGTATAGCGTACTACAGTATATAGGGTTGAGTGAGGTACAGTCTGCTAATCCTTAAGGACTGGTATAGGTCCACAATATATAGGATTGAGGTGCACTACTGCTGACTGCTGCCCAATTCTGCAGCAATCTTTTATCAGTATAGGGATTGAGGTACAGTCTGCTAATAACAACCTACTAGTTCCACAAAGGTCCTTATAAGGACTGGTAAGGTATAGTGTACTACAGTATATAGGGTTGACTGAGGTACAGTCTGCTAATCACAACCTAAAAAGCACACCATACTATATGCCCGTACCCTCCTGTTTGAAGAGGTTGAGCGGTGTCATATTTTTGGGGCCCAGCAGCAAGTTGCTGGTATCAGTGCTGCTGTTAGTGCTCTCTATCTCGGTGCTGGTGTCAGTGCTCTATATCACGGTGCTGGTGATCATCTCCTGCACCCTCTTCTTTGCCTACCCTGACCTTCCCTCGCCTCCATTGTCTCAAGAGTCCTGAATTGTCAGAATTTCACATATAAAAAAAGAATGCTTGTAGTTGTCGATCCCAGATTCACCTCATACATGTGTTTTGTCACGGTGCTGGTGTCAGATCACTCTATCACGGTGCAGGTGTCAGTGCTCTATATCACGGTTCTGGTGCTGGTGATCATCTCCTGCACCCTCTTCTTTGCCTACTCTGACCTTCCCTCGCCTCCATTGTCTCAAGAGTCTTGAATTGTCAGAATTTCACATATAAAAAAAGAATGCTTGTAGTTGTCGATCCCAGATTCACCTCATACATGTGTTTTGTCACGGTGCTGGTGTCAGATCACTCTATCACGGTGCAGGTGTCAGTGCTCTATATCACGGTGCTGGTGCTGGTGATCATCTCCTGCACCCTCTTCTTTGCCTACTCTGACCTTCCCTCGCCTCCATTGTCTCAAGAGTCCTGAATTGTCAGAATTTCACATATAAAAAAAGAATGCTTGTAGTTGTCGATCCCAGATTCACCTCATACATGTGTTTTGTCACGGTGCTGGTGTCAGATCACTCTATCACGGTGCAGGTGTCAGTGCTCTATATCACGGTGCTGGTGCTGGTGATCATCTCCTGCACCCTCTTCTTTGCCTACCCTGACCTTCCCTCGCCTCCATTGTCTCAAGAGTCCTGAATTGTCAGAATTTCACATATAAAAAAAGAATGCTTGTAGTTGTCGATCCCAGATTCACCTCATACATGTGTTTTGTCACGGTGCTGGTGTCAGATCACTCTATCACGGTGCAGGTGTCAGTGCTCTATATCACGGTGCTGGTGCTGGTGATCATCTCCTGCACCCTCTTCTTTGCCTACCCTGACCTTCCCTTGCCTCCATTGTCTCAAGAGTCCTGAATTGTCAGAATTTCACATATAAAAAAAGTATGCTTGTAGTTGTCGATCCCAGATTCAACTCATACATGTGTTATGTCATTGGCCATGTGGTGGGACTATGTGTGCACAGCTAGTAATTATTTTGTGGCTGCAAATATGACCTGTAGGTTTGTAAAGTTCACCATCCCTGTGCTGTGCTGACTAGTGATGGCCGAACGGTTCGCCCGGCGGTCGTTTCGCGGCGAATTTCGGTCGTTCGCGGTCCGCACGTTCGAACGACTTTTGGCATCGTTCGCCCCGGCGGACTTACGTGTTTAATGTGTAAAAGAACTTTGACCTGTGATGACACATCCATCATGAGGTACAGGACAGCCAATTGGGACATGACAGCACATGGACACTTGGACATTCCCCCTAACTTATAAATACACCCGATCCGGTGGCCATTTTACATTCTTTCTTCTGTCACTATAGGGAAAGGTTGCTGTTTGGAGCAGGGACAGATAAACCACTAGCTATTTGGTATACAAAAGTTCTTTTCAGGACTGGTATAGGTGTTAGGTGTATATAGGTTTGCTGTGCTACTGATTGTTGCAGCAGCCTGAGTGTCTTTTGTCAGTTTAGAGAAAGGGACAGAGCGCTGTGTCTGCTACTATTTTAGGGACAGCCAGATTAGTCATCACTCATCATCATCATCATCATCATCATCATTAGCTGTTACTATCAGGTCCACAGTTTTTATAGGGACAGGAAGGAAGCAGTGTGGCAGGCAGTGAGGGTCAGTTTAAAGAGTTGCTGTTACTATTAGTTCCACAAAGGTTCTTTTCAGTACTGGTATCAGTGGTATGGTAATAGGCTTGTACACGTATAATATTCTTTCTTCCAAATATAGAAAGAATATTATACTTGACTGCTGCCCTTCTGCTGCAGTCTGCTAATCATTCACAACTCACTTGTTCCACAAAGCTCTTTATCAGGACTGGTAACTTGGTCTGTGTAGGGTGCTACAGTACATAGGGTTGAGTGCGGTACAGTCTGCTGTTCTGTAAGGACCGCTATCGGTCCACAATAGATAGGGTTGAGGTGCACCACTGCTGACCGCTGCCCTATACTGCAGCAGTCCTTCAGCAGGATAGGGACTGACGTACAGTCTGCTAATCAGTCACACACAACCTACTTGGTCCACAAAAGTCCTTATAAGGACTGGTAACTTGGTTAAGGGTGCTACAGTACATAGGGTTGAGTGCGGTACAGTCTGCTGTTCTGTAAGGACCGCTATCGGTCCACAATAGATAGGGTTGAGGTGCACCACTGCTGACCGCTGCCCTATACTGCAGCAGTCCTTCAGCAGGATAGGGACTGACGTACAGTCTGCTAATCAGTCACACACAACCTACTTGGTCCACAAAAGTCCTTATAAGGACTGGTAACTTGGTTAAGGGTGCTACAGTACATAGGGTTGAGTGCGGTACAGTCTGCTGTTCTGTAAGGACCGCTATCGGTCCACAATAGATAGGGTTGAGGTGCACCACTGCTGACCGCTGCCCTATACTGCAGCAGTCCTTCAGCAGGATAGGGACTGACGTACAGTCTGCTAATCAGTCACACACAACCTACTTGGTCCACAAAAGTCCTTATAAGGACTGGTAACTTGGTTAAGGGTGCTACAGTACATAGGGTTGAGTGCGGTACAGTCTGCTGTTCTGTAAGGACCGCTATCGGTCCACAATAGATAGGGTTGAGGTGCACCACTGCTGACCGCTGCCCTATACTGCAGCAGTCCTTCAGCAGTATAGGGACTGACGTACAGTCTGCTAATCAGTCACACACAACCTATTTGGTCCACAAAAGTCCTTATAAGGACTGGTAACTTGGTTAAGGGTGCTACAGTACATAGGGTTGAGTGCGGTACAGTCTGCTGTTCTGTAAGGACCGCTATCGGTCCACAATAGATAGGGTTGAGGTGCACCACTGCTGACCGCTGCCCTATACTGCAGCAGTCCTTCATCGGTATAGGGACTAAGAGTTTTGTCACAGGGTGATTTAAAAAATGACAGGCAGAGGAAGAGGCAGGCCCTTCCGCAGGGGTGGTAGGGGTAGGGCAGGAGCACCAGCCTTGAGCCAAAGTGGGAAGTTGCAGAAGGTGCGTTCAATTACTTTAAAGGACGCACCAGACTTGGTTGAGTGGCTCACTCAGCCTTAGGCCGCGTACACACGGGCGGACTGTTCGCCCAACTTAGTTCGTCAGACAATCCGACAGACAGTCCGCTCAAAATTTGCATGAACAGACTTGACCACACACGATGAGCAGACAGTCCGCTGAAAGCGTGCGCGATGACGTCTAAAAATTTCCTCCAGGTTAATTTGTCGCTTATCTAAAAATGAAAATATGTCCATGGTGGCAGCAAAAGTGGGGAGGAAAAGTAGGGAGCAGATAATTGTTATATAAGATACCTCTGCGCCAGCCAACCAGACAGGGGGAAATTAAAAAATGCTGCAAACACTGAAGAGGAGCTTAACCTACTCCCTAAGCGATAAGAGTTTTGTAATTTTAGTGTTGCGCAATAGAAAATAGAGGAAGAAAGGGAAAGGGAGACGGAAGAGAAGGGGGGGGGAGGGGAAGGGGAGGGGAGAGAGGGGGGGGAAAGGGGAAAGAGGGGAGAATGTGCAAAGTGCTTGATAAATTATTGAAGTGCGTGATAACAAATATATAAAAATACCATAAAGGTAAAACTATCAATCATAAATAAATGCCTAAGCTCACAAATAGTAAAAATCAAGAAGGCATTACCGAATTGCCAATATAGTATACCAAATGTGAAAATAAAGTGATAAAGTGATAATCCAAGATATATAACTAGAAGTGTACAATTTTTAAATAATCACATAAGCATATTACCATGTGACATGCCAAGTGAACAATTAAATGTCAATAAACCCAATAACTATATACACAACATACGTAATCCATGCAGTGCTTATAAGTGAAAATGATGCTAGCAGCAATATAAAACGTAACAATTGCAAATAAAAAAAAAAAAAAATTGTGCAAAAATGAATCAAATGGGTAAAGTGCTAATAGTCAATATAAACTATTCAATGCAGTGAACATGCTGTGTTCAAAGGGAGAGCACTTTGCTTCAAACTCCAGTGACTCATGCAGGCATACAGATGCAGTGACTTTTTCCTCCTATTATCCAGTGGGTGGACGGATGTGCCCTTACCTCACGGCTGTGAGGTTACATCCTTAATCAAATATTGGTGAATAGCTTGCTTCAATTCCTAGGGTAGGTATGCCTCACGGCTGTGAGGTTACAGCCTTAATCAAATATTGGTGAATAGCTTGCTTCAATTCCTAGGGTAGGTATGCCTCACAAAATAAAGAGATGATATCCCATAGTGCAGTAGTTTGAACAGATTCAATTTATTAAATAAAACGTCAGGGTACTCACATTTGAGGAGTAGATAAATGCAGTATATACAGAGCAACGAGCGGTGCGTTCCAGCGTTCTTCCTGGTTTCTCTCTCACTTCCTTCCTTGCGCATTCGTCACTGTCACGTGACTTCTTCAAGGAAATGAGTAGAGAGAAAAGGATTGTGCTTTTATGCTAGACGTTAGTCATTACGGCGGCCATTTTCGTGTGGTCCGAAACCGGAAGTTCCGTGGCGGCCATTTTTGATGGGTTATGTCGCCGGAAATAGACCGGCAGGCATTAGATTGGAGGTTTACATAACCTAATTATATTACGCTCGGGTCAGAAGAGTGGTGACACCAGGAGATTGCTCAGCACCTTTAATCTGATAAAATGTATCGCTTAGATCGCAATTTAAAACAATTAAAAAAGCATTAGCAAGAAAAAATATATTGTAAAAAATCTGATTTAAAATGTGCAAATTATAAAAATATAAAGATAAAGCGCACCGAAATACGTTTATAATCTATGAAGTATAATGGAGAGAGAGAGTATAGATATATTTACATCAACATTTACATATATTATAAAAAATCTATTTTAAAATGTGCAAAAAATACAGTGCACCGAAATATGTTTAAAATCTATGAGGTATAATGGAGAGAGAGAGAGTGCAGATATATTTACGTCAACGTGTACATACATAAATATAAAAAAAGGCTATCTGAATCAATCTTTACTTTTAAAACTATTTTAAAATTGGGTATTTTTATAAAAAGCTTAGTAAAAAAATCATAAACCAGAATTAAAACCAATATCTGGGTGTAATGAAAGGAGTCTAATAAAGGGTAGGCATGTATAAATTAAAAATCACTGATAAAACAGTTCAGATCAAAATCTATGTTTAACCCTTGAGGTGCAAAAGTGTCTAAGGTAAAAATCCACTTCGATTCCAATTGACTTAGTATTCTAACTTTATGCCCTCCGCGCCAATGTTTAGTATAAGGTTCTATACCCCAAAATTTCAGCTGGGATGGATCTTTATTGTGCACAGAGGCGAAGTGCCTCGATACACTATGCTTGTCGAATCCTCTTGTAATGTTCTGCACGTGTTCCTTCAGGCGTACTCTAAGGGGTCTTTTTGTGCGGCCCACGTATTGGAGACCACAGTTACACTCCAGTACATAGACCGCTCCCTCAGTGTTGCAACTTATAAAATCTTTTATCTCATACGTGTTTCCAGTAGTTGTAGATGTAAACTCCTTTCTTTTTTTGTTCTGACATCCAGTTTTTAAGCAAGCATAGCATCTTCTGCAAGGGAAAAAACCTTTTCCAGAAAAAAATGAGAACTTATTCTTAGGGGGATCCGGGACATTTTTTACTACCTTGTCCCGAATGGTTGGAGCCCGCCTATATATAAATTTAGGTTTTAAAGGGAGTATCTGTTGTAGTTGTTTGTCTGCTAGTAGAATGTTCCAATTCCGTCTAATTATTTTCTCAACATCTTTAAATTGGGAACTGTAATCGAGGATGATTGGTACTAGATCATCTTTGGGTGTATGTTTAGGTTTATCTTCTAGTAGTGTTTTTCGATCGATCTCCGCAACCTCCATGATTTTTTTATTGAAAAATTCATTATCATAGCCTTTTTCCAGAAATGTATCTCTCAGAGTCTCTGCTTGTACTTTGAATACTTGATCGTCAGTGCAGTTTCGCCTTATTCGCATCATTTGCCCTTTTGGTATATTAAACAGCCAGTTGTTATGGTGGCAACTTCCTATTGGAAGGTAGCTGTTCCTGTCTACTTCTTTAAAGTGTGTTTGGGAAGATATTATGTTGTCATTCTGCATGATTTCTAAATCCAGGAATTTAATGTTCTTATCACTGATCTCCCATGTTAACTGGATATTTCTGTTGTTAGTATTAAGGCCTTCTAGGAAGTTGATGAGTAATTCTTTCTTACCCTTCCATATTATTATTATGTCATCAATATATCTTTTGTATAGTTGTAGGCCTTCTGGGATATTTTTCAGTACCTCTTCTTCTTCCCATTGCGCCATGAATAAGCCCGCCACACTCGGGGCAAATTTAGCTCCCATGGCTACTCCAGTTTTTTTAAAAAAGTAATTACGGTAAAGGGAGACGGAAGAGAAGGGGGGGAGGGGAAGGGGAGGGGAGAGAGGGGGGGGGGGAAAGGGGAAAGAGGGGAGAATGTGCAAAGTGCTTGATAAATTATTGAAGTGCGTGATAACAAATATATAAAAATACCATAAAGGTAAAACTATCAATCATAAATAAATGCCTAAGCTCACAAACAGTAAAAATCAAGAAGGCATTACCAAATTGCCAATATAGTATATCAAATGTGAAAATAAAGTGATAATCCAAGATATATAACTATATCATATAAATGTACTCACCGAGGCCAAGATGCCGAGAGCGGTCGCTGTTGCGACTCGGCGCAGACCACCCCTGAAAGTGGCACAGAGAGTGGTTGCACCAAGAGGCACAAGCTACCAGTAGGACAGTCACTTGCTAGCAGATCAGCAGGTAGCTTGAGCAGAGCTGAGAGGTGATGTCCCGTGGGAAGGTCCAAAAGCAAAGGTAGCAAGTCCGTAAGGCAAAGACAGAATCCAGGAGACAGGCCAGGGGTCAAACACAGTCCAGATCAGAAGACAAGTACCAGGAACGCTGAGACAGAAGGATAATCCAAGACAAGCCGGGGGTCGAACACAGGAGACAGCAGGTAAGTCCAGATGCAGGTAAGCCCTCTCTCCCCCCCCCCCCCCCTTCTCTTCCGTCTCCCTTTCCCTTTCTTCCTCTATTTTCTATTGCGCAACACTAAAATGACAAAACTCTTATCGCTTAGGGAGTAGGTTAAGCTCCTCTTCAGTGTTTGCAGCATTTTTTCATTTCCCCCTGCCTGGTTGGCTGGTGCAGAGGTATCTTATATAACAATTATCTGCTCCCTACTTTTCCTCCCCACTTTTGCTGCCACCATGGACATATTTTCATTTTTAGATAAGCGACAAATTAACCTGGAGGAAATTTTTAGTACTACCATCCCCAGTAAGAAAAGCAATGACCTGGAGAGCCTAATGAGGAAATTGGGTCATGCTATGGAGAAAAAAGTTAACTTATGGTGGGATATAGTGACCTTTGAGCAATACATGAAAGATAGCATTGTCCCAAGAAGATTAAGATGGGACATAACTCCTAATGATGGACTGATGGACCAGGAATCCATCAATGAATGGTTCAAATTTTTCAACGAGAAAGGCCTAGAATTACTTGCCTTCCTACTAGAAAGAAAGAAGAAGAAATTGCAATTAATAGAGGAATTGATCTCCCAGATTAAAAGGGACCTGGAACCTTGGAAAGACAAAACCGAATTCCTTACCCTTACATCACAACTAAACAAGGATCTCACTAAAAGGGATAAAGAAGTCCAACAGAAAAAAAGCAAAAAATACACCAGGGACATAAACGATTTTAAAACGGATCACATTTTTAAATGGCAGAATCAGCACAGCCAATCAGATCCAATATCTGCATACTCAACACCAGAGAAAACAGTGAGAGTCCAACCCCCCCAAATAAACCCTCCAAGTAGAAATGATATACAATATTTACCTCAAGATGATCATCAAAACTACAGAGGGGAAATTACAGAACATCAAAGATATGATGAAAGATATACAAATTACCAACAACATACACCTTATGACAATGAAAGAAGATATCAACATGAACGGACCCCAAGAAATGGCTGGAAAAAGCCATTCTGGAAAAACTTCAGGAAGAATAATTATAAACAAAAACCTACATATGATCAGAGGCCTCCATACGAACAGAGGGATGAGAGAAGATATCCACAAACCTATAGGGGGGCACCATATTATAATAGGGATCGCCCGCAAGATACATAAAAACCAAGAGCAAGGAGCCCAGAACACCAATACCAACACGATAGAAGAGATGGAGATGGTAGAGGACCACAATCACAGGGTCCGTATAGACCACACGAGAGGAGTCCAATCCGCATGCATAATCATGAGAGAAGAGATGGAGATGGTAGAGGCCCACAATCACAGGGTCCGCACAGACCGTACGAGAGGAGTCCAATCCGAACGCATAATTATTATGCGCCCCTACTAGACAGACCAGAGGAGGAAAGACCTGACAGACGACGTTACTCAGATACTGAACATGAAAGGTCTTTTTTAGAACGGGGCAGGGAAAATCACCCGGTAAGAAATGCCGAAGAAATGAGATATGTAAGACGCACTCCAGAAAGAAGAGAGGACGGAGAGGAGGGAAGAGAGTACAAAAGAAAAAGAGAGTGAAAGGAGGAGGCATTTTTAATCTTAGTGGGAAACAACTCACACATGAGGAAATTGGTACATTAGACAAGGGTCTTAAATATGCTCCCGTAAAAAATTTAGACAAGTTTCAGACATATATAGGGATTCAGAAGTACATGAGGAAACTCAACATTAAGAAATATATCGCTAGCAACCCTTGTAGAACCAAAATATCCCACATTAATGACAATACTGTACATAGCACCTTGAGGAACAAATCCACTTTTAATCCACCAGCAAAAGATAATAAACACATTGATGTTTTCAAAAGAGTTGTGACAGACGAACTAAAGTCACTAAAAATTAGAAAGAAAGAAGACCCCAAGCACATTAAGAGTGGAACTCGCAAACTAACAAAAAGAAAAGACTTGGTAATTCGACCAGCGGACAAAGGGGGAGGGATTGTGATCCTCTCCAAGGAACAATATAATTTAAGTATGGAAAACTTACTACAAGATGAAAACACATACACACGCCTACTAAGTAATCCTATGTTCAGATGCAGAAAGGCACTAGAACAAGTAGTCCACTTGGGTCTTAAAAGAGAAATCCTGACCAAGAAAGAAGCAAAATATCTCATACCGGAATCGTGTCGTACGCCTATTATATATTCAGTCCCAAAAATACATAAAGACCAGAGTAATCCCCCACCAAGACCCATAGTCAACAGGATAGACTCATTAACATCGCGCATGGGACAATACATTGATTTTTACTTACAACCCGCAGTCCAGAAGACACAAGCATACCTAAGGGATACCAAACAGATTCTGCAACTGCTAGACAATCTCCCTGCCAATGAAGATTCGTGGCTTTTGGCCACAGGAGATGTAGCCTCCTTATATACAGTAATCTTACACCATCAGGCGTGTGAGGCAGCTAAATGGGGTCTGAGAAAATATACCACCTTACCATGTAGTCAGAGGAAATACATTATAAAATGCCTGGATTTTGCCCTGAAAAATAGCTACTTCTGGTATAACCGTAATTACTTTTTTCAAAAAGCTGGAGTAGCCATGGGAGCTAAATTTGCCCCGAGTGTGGCGGGCTTATTCATGGCGCAATGGGAAGAAGAAGAGGTACTGAAAAATATCCCAGAAGGCCTACAACTATACAAAAGATATATTGATGACATAATAATAATATGGAAGGGTAAGAAAGAATTACTCATCAACTTCCTAGAAGGCCTTAATACTAACAACAGAAATATCCAGTTAACATGGGAGATCAGTGATAAGAACATTAAATTCCTGGATTTAGAAATCATGCAGAATGACAACATAATATCTTCCCAAACACACTTTAAAGAAGTAGACAGGAACAGCTACCTTCCAATAGGAAGTTGCCACCATAACAACTGGCTGTTTAATATACCAAAAGGGCAAATGATGCGAATAAGGCGAAACTGCACTGACGATCAAGTATTCAAAGTACAAGCAGAGACTCTGAGAGATAAATTTCTGGAAAAAGGCTATGATAATGAATTTTTCAATAAAAAAATCATGGAGGTTGCGGAGATCGATCGAAAAACACTACTAGAAGATAAACCTAAACATACACCCAAAGATGATCTAGTACCAATCATCCTCGATTACAGTTCCCAATTTAAAGATGTTGAGAAAATAATTAGACGGAATTGGAACATTCTACTAGCAGACAAACAACTACAACAGATACTCCCTTTAAAACCTAAATTTATATATAGGCGGGCTCCAACCATCCGGGACAAGGTAGTAAAAAATGTCCCGGATCCCCCTAAGAATAACTTCTCATTTTTTTCTGGAAAAGGTTTTTTCCCTTGCAGAAGATGCTATGCTTGCTTAAAAACTGGATGTCAGAACAAAAAAAGAAAGGAGTTTACATCTACAACTACTGGAAACACGTATGAGATAAAAGATTTTATAAGTTGCAACACTGAGGGAGCGGTCTATGTACTGGAGTGTAACTGCGGTCTCCAATACGTGGGCCGCACAAAAAGACCCCTTAAGCCCCGTACACACGAGAGGACTTATGTCCGACAGACTTCCGAAGGAGTTCTGCCGGAGTTCCGACAGAGTTCTGACGGACTTTTCGTCTGAGCGGACTTGGCCACACACAATCACACTAAACTCCGACGGATTCGAACGTGATGACGTACGACTGGACTCGAATAAGGAAGTTCATAGCCAGTAGCCAATAGCTGCCCTAGCGTCGGTTTTAGTCCGTCGGAATAGCATACACACGAGCGGATTTTTCGGAGGGACCGGGTACGGCGGAGTTCCGTCGGAAAAATTTGAAGCATGTTCCATATTCTAAAGTCCGTCAGACTTTGGTGAATCAAAAGTCCGTTGCAGCCCACACACGATCGAGTAGTCTGACGGACTCAGTCCGTCAGACTTTGGATGTTGAAAAGTCCGCTCGTGTGTACGGGGCATTAGAGTACGCCTGAAGGAACACGTGCAGAACATTACAAGAGGATTCGACAAGCATAGTGTATCGAGGCACTTCGCCTCTGTGCACAATAATGATCCATCCCAGCTGAAATTTTGGGGTATAGAACCTTATACTAAACATTGGCGCGGAGGGCATAAAGTTAGAATACTAAGTCAATTGGAATCAAAGTGGATTTTTACCTTAGACACTTTTGCACCTCAAGGGTTAAACATAGATTTTGATCTGAACTGTTTTATCAGTGATTTTTAATTTATACATGCCTACCCTTTATTAGACTCCTTTCATTACACCCAGATATTGGTTTTAATTCTGGTTTATGAGTTTTTACTAAGCTTTTTATAAAAATACCCAATTTTAAAATAGTTTTAAAAGTAAAGATTGATTCAGATAGCCTTTTTTTATATTTATGTATGTACACGTTGACGTAAATATATCTGCACTCTCTCTCTCTCCATTATACCTCATAGATTTTAAACATATTTCGGTGCACTGTATTTTTTGCACATTTTAAAATAGATTTTTTATAATATATGTAAATGTTGATGTAAATATATCTATACTCTCTCTCTCCATTATACTTCATAGATTATAAACGTATTTCGGTGCGCTTTATCTTTATATTTTTATAATTTGCACATTTTAAATCAGATTTTTTACAATATATTTTTTCTTGCTAATGCTTTTTTAATTGTTTTAAATTGCGATCTAAGCGATACATTTTATCAGATTAAAGGTGCTGAGCAATCTCCTGGTGTCACCACTCTTCTGACCCGAGCGTAATATAATTAGGTTATGTAAACCTCCAATCTAATGCCTGCCGGTCTATTTCCGGCGACATAACCCATCAAAAATGGCAGCCACGGAACTTCCGGTTTCGGACCACAAGAAAATGGCCGCCGTAATGACTAACGTCTAGCATAAAAGCACAATCCTTTTCTCTCTACTCATTTCCCTGAAGAAGTCACGTGACGGTGACGAATGCGCAAAGAAGGAAGTGAGAGAGATACCAGGAAGAACGCTGGAACGCACCGCTCGTTGCTCTGTATATACTGCATTTATCTACTCCTCAAATGTGAGTACCCTGACGTTTTATTTAATAAATTGAATCTGTTCAAACTACTGCACTATGGGATATCATCTCTTTATTTTGTGAGGCATACCTACCCTAGGAATTGAAGCAAGCTATTCACCAATATTTGATTAAGGCTGTAACCTCACAGCCGTGAGGCATACCTACCCTAGGAATTGAAGCAAGCTATTCACCAATATTTGATTAAGGATGTAACCTCACAGCCGTGAGGTAAGGGCACATCCGTCCACCCACTGGATAATAGGAGGAAAAAGTCACTGCATCTGTATGCCTGCATGAGTCACTGGAGTTTGAAGCAAAGTGCTCTCCCTTTGAACACAGCATGTTCACTGCATTGAATAGTTTATATTGACTATTAGCACTTTACCCATTTGATTCATTTTTGCACAATTTTTTTTATTTTTTATTTGCAATTGTTACGTTTTATATTGCTGCTAGCATCATTTTCACTTATAAGCACTGCATGGATTACGTATGTTGTGTATATAGTTATTGGGTTTATTGACATTTGATTGTTCACTTGGCATGTCACATGGTAATATGCTTATGTGATTATTTAAAAATTGTACACTTCTAGTTATATATCTTGGATTATCACTTTATCACTTTATTTTCACATTTGGTATACTATATTGGCAATTCGGTAATGCCTTCTTGATTTTTACTATTTGTGAGCTTAGGCATTTATTTATGATTGATAGTTTTACCTTTATGGTATTTTTATATATTTGTTATCACGCACTTCAATAATTTATCAAGCACTTTGCACATTCTCCCCTCTTTCCCCTTTCCCCCCCCTCTCTCCCCTCCCCTTCCCCTCCCCCCCCCCCCCCCTTCTCTTCCGTCTCCCTTTCCCTTTCTTCCTCTATTTTCTATTGCGCAACACTAAAATTACAAAACTCTTATCGCTTAGGGAGTAGGTTAAGCTCCTCTTCAGTGTTTGCAGCATTTTTTCATTTCCCCCTGTCTGGTTGGCTGGCGCAGAGGTATCTTATATAACAATTATCTGGTCCCCGGTGTTGCTGCCTACTCCGAGATCTCTACTTATAGAGGTGGGGAAGGTGACGTTGATGATGACGTGTCTAGTGATGTCACGTGGGTGCCCACAAGAGAGGAAGAGGAGGGGAGTTCAGAGGGAGATATGGACCAGCAGATAGGGAGGAGAAGCAGGAATAACTTACATTGCACAGGAGGGACAAAGCAGACTGCAAATGTATCAAGAGTGAGTCATCGACCATGTACGGTCACATCTGGCGCTCCCAGGACACCGGCACATGGCTCCGCAGTGTGGGCTTTTTTTAACGTGTCCGCTGCTGACAATAGCGTTGCCATCTGCAATCTTTGCAGTCAACGCATTAGTCGCGGTAAGCCCAACACTCACCTAGGGACAACCGCCTTAAGAAGGCACATGAGCAGCCATCACCGAGCCGAGTGGGAGCAACGGAACACACAAAGCCACACTCCAGGCTCTCACCGTCCAGCCTCGTCTTCTACTTCTCCTTCTCCTCTCTCCTCACAATTGTCCTCCACTCCACCTTCCATCACGCCAAGCTCACATTTGTCTGCAAAAAGGCAGGCTTCCGTGGGCCTAATGTTCGAGCGTAAAAAAATGATGACGCTGGATAACCCTCTTGCCCAACGATTGACGGCTGGCTTGTCAGAACTCATAGCCCGCCAACTACTGCCATATAAACTGGTGGACTCGGAGGCCTTTCGCAAATTTGTGGCCATTGGAACACCACAATGGAAGGTCCCAGGAAGGAAGTATTTCTCTGAGAAGGGCATCCCAGAGCTATATGGCCATGTTCAGCGGCAAGTGAATGTATCTCTGGCACACAGTGTCGGTGCCAAGATACATCTGACCACAGACACGTGGTCTAGCAAACACGGGCAGGGAAGGTATATCACTTTTACTGCCCACTGGGTGAACCTTCTGACGGCCGTCAAGCATGTAACCCGTGGCACCCGTGTAGATTTGGTTTTACCGCCACGGATTGCATGCAGGCCTGACTCTTCTTCTCCTCCTCCTCCTACTCCATCCTCCTCCCTCTCCTCCTCAGCTGCCTCCTCCTTTTCTGCTGCTAGCGTCTCTTCCGCTGCACCGCCCAAGCTCCCCAGAACCTATTCCACATGCCAGGTGAGACGTTGCCATGCCGTGCTGCGTCTGTTGTGCCTGGAAGCCAAGAGCCACACTGGCCCGGCACTCCTTTCAGCTTTGCGTTCACAGTCAGATCAGTGGCTAACACCGCTCAATTTGACAGTTGGTAAAGTGGTGGGTGACAACGGTGCCAATCTGCTTAGCGCATTGAAACAGGGCAAAATCACGCACGTGCCATGCATGGCACACATCTTAAACTTGGTCGTGCAGCAATTCCTTGTCAAATACCCTGGGGTCCAGGACATCTTGCGGCAGGCAAGGAAAATCTCGGCCCATTTCAGAAGATTTTACACGGCCATGGCTCGCCTTGCTGACATTCAGCGGCGACACCATCTGCCGGTCAGACGCCTTATTTGCGATTGCCGACGTGATGGAACTCAACCTTCTATATGCTTGATAGGCTGCTCCAGCAGAAACGTGCAGTTAATGTCTACCTGTATGAACTCTGCGAAAGAAACGGTTTTGGGGAGCTGGGGTTTTTTTCACCACGCCAGTGGCTGCTCATGCGCGACACATGCAGACTTCTGCGGCCATTTGAGGAGATCACCAAACTGGTCAGTCGCAGCCATGGCGCCATCAGTGACATGGTACCTTATGCCTTCTTTATGGAGCGTGCATTGCGTCGTGTCATTGATCAGGCTGTGGAGGAGCAGGAGCGGGAAGATGAGGAAGTCGCAATGCTGGATGAATTCCCAGGGGGGGCTACTCTATCTGAGACAAGTCAACAACAGGAGTCTGAAGAGGAGTCAGAGGAGAATGGTGCCGGGGCGGATGAGGAGGAGCAAGAAGAGCATGCTTTAAACCTTTCTGGGATCCCTGTTGTGCGTGGATGGGGAGAGGAGAATGAAGAGGACGACATTATCCTGGATGATGAGCAGGAGCCAGGCCACCACACCGCTTCCACTTTAGTGCAAATGGGGGCCTTCATGCTCCAGTGTTTTAATAGGGACCCCCGTATAAAAAGCATAAGGGTCAAGGACCAGTACTGGGTGGCAACGTACTTAGACCCCCGGTACAAACACAAAATGGTGGAAATGTTACCGCCATCGCAGAGGGCTGTCAGAATGCAGCACTTCCAGGCCTTGCTTCGAGAAATGCTGCATTCTGCTTTTGCGTGCGCTGGCAGAGGAGCAATTCCCACTCCCAGAGAAGGATTTGCGGGTACCAATCCAACAGCGCCTGCAAGAAGAGGCCGGTTTGAAGATGTGTTGGTGACTTCGGATATGAGGTCATTCTTTCAGCTGACCCATCGACAGGTGTCATCCGGATCCAGCATCAGGGAACGCCTAGACCATCAGGTGTCCGACTACATTGGGTTAACGGCCGATGTGGATGCTCTGAGGAGTGATGAACCCCTGGACTACTGGGTGGGCAGGCTTGACCTCTGGCCAGAGCTTGCCCAATTTGCAATCGAACTGTTGGCTTGCCCCTCATCCAGTGTCCTGTCCGAAAGGACGTTCAGCGCAGCAGGGGGGATCGTGACCGATAAGCGTACTCGCCTAGCTCACGACAGTGTTAACTACCTCACATTTCTAAAAATGAATGAGGCATGGATCTCGGAGGAATTCAACACATGTGACCAGTAGACCATGTATATGTCTATAAACAATTTTTTTAATCAAGCACACAGACCTTCTTTCTTCAATTGGCTCACTTCCTTGTCCCCTACCCTCCTCTTTGAAGAGGTTGAGCGGTGTCATATTTCTACTGGGGCTGCTTATGAGGGGATCACACCATCCCTGTGCTGTGCTGACTTCCTCCTGGGGGTTCTTATTATGAGGGGATCACACCATCCCTGTGCTGTGCTGATTTTCACCTGGGGGTTCTTATTATGAGGGGATCACACCATCCCTGTGCTGTGCTGAGTTTCTCCTGGGCCTGCTTATTATGAGGGGATCACGCCATCCCTGTGCTGTGCTGAGTTTCTCCTGGGCCTGCTTATTATGAGGGGATCACACCATCCCTGTGCTGTGCTGACTTACTCCTGGGGGTTCTTATTATGAGGGGATCACACCATCCCTGTGCTGTGCTGAGTCTCTCCTGGGCCTGCTTATTATGAGGGGATCACACCATCCCTGTGCTGTGCTGACTTCCTCCTGGGGGTTCTTATTATGAGGGGATCACACCATCCCTGTGCTGTGCTGAGTTTCTCCTGGGCCTGCTTATTATGAGGGGATCACACCATCCCTGTGCTGTGCTGACTTCCTCCTGGGGCTGCTTACGGTGCTGCTGTCAGTGCTGTATATCATGGTGCTGGTGTGAGTACTTAATGTCACGCTGCTGATGTCAGTGCTCTCTGTCACGGTGCTGCTGTCAGTGCTGTATATCACGGTGCTGATGTCAGTGCTGTATGTCACGCTTCTGATGTCAGTGCTCTCTATCACGGTGCTGCTGTCAGTGCTGTATATCACGGTGCTGATGTCAGTGCTGTATGTCACGCTTCTGATGTCAGTGCTCTCTATCACGGTGCTGCTGTCAGTGCTGTATATCACGGTGCTGATGTCAGTGCTGCATGTCACGCTTCTGATGTCAGTGCTCTCTATCACGGTGCTGCTGTCAGTGCTGTATATCACGGTGCTGGTGTCAGTGCTGTATGTCACGCTTCTGATGTCAGTGCTCTATATCACGGTGCTGCTGTCAGTGCTGTATATCACAGTGCTGATGTCAGTGCTGTATGTCACGCTTCTGATGTCAGTGCTCTCTATCACGGTGTTGCTGTCAATGCTGTATGTCACAGTGCTGGTGTTAATGCTGTATGTCACGCTTCTGATGTCAGTGCTCTCTATCACGGTGTTGCTGTCAATGCTGTATGTCACAGTGCTGGTGTTAATGCTTTATGTCATGCTGCTGATGTCAGTGCCCTCTATCACGGTGCTGTTGTCAGATGACTCTATCACGGTGCAGGTGTCATTGCTGTATGTCACGCTTCTGATGTCAGTGCTCTCTATCACGGTGCTGCTGTCAGTGCTGTATATCACAGTGCTGATGTCAGTGCTGTACGTCACGCTTCTGATGTCAGTGCTCTCTATCACGGTGTTGCTGTCAATGCTGTATGTCACGGTGCTGCTGTTAATGCTTTATGTCACGCTGCTGATGTCAGTGCCCTCTATCACGGTGCTGTTGTCAGATGCCTCTATCACGGTGCATGTGTCATTGCTGTATGTCACGCTGCTGGTGATCATCTCCTGCACCCTCTTCTTTGCCTACCCTGGTCCCTGACCTTCCCTCTCCTCCATTGCCTTCATGCGCTCCACAGTCCTGAATTGTCAGAACAATTTCCCATATAAAAAAAAATGCTTGTAGTTATCGATCCCAAATTCACCTCATACATGTATTATGACATTGGCCATGTGGTGGGACTATGATTGCCCAGCTAATAATTACCTTGTGGCTGCAAATTTGACCTAAAGGTTTGCGAAGTTCGCCTCCCATTGAAGTCAATGGGGCCCGCCGCGAACGTTCGGTTTCGTGAACGGTCGGCCTCGTTCGCGCTCCGCGTTCGCGAAACGTCCCGTCGGAAGTTCGTCCATCACTAGTGCTGACTTCCTCCTGGGGCTGTACCTCTGCAGTGCATATTACGAGGGACTCCCACCATCCCTGTGCTATGCTGACTTCCTCCTGGGGCTGCTTATTATGAGGGGCTCCCACCATCCCTGTGCTGACTTCCTCCTGGGGCTGTACCTCTGCTGTGCATATTATGAGGGGCTCCCACCATCCCTGTGCTATGCTCATTATGAGGGGCTCCCACCATCCCTGTGCTATGCACATTATGAGGGGCCCCCACCATCCCTGTGCTATGCTGACTTACTCCTGGGGCTGCTTATTATGAGGGGCTCCCACCATCCCTGTGCTGTGCTGACTTCCTCCTGGGACTGCTTATTATGAGGGGCTCCCACCATCCCTGTGCTATGCTGACTTACTCCTGGTTCTGTACCTCTGCTGTGCATATTATGAGGGGCTCCCACCATCCCTGTGCTATGCTCATTATGAGGGGGCTCCCACCATCCCTGTGCTATGCTCATTATGAGGGGCTCCCACCATCCCTGTGCTATGCTGACTTACTCCTGGGGCTGCGTACGGTGCAGGTGTCAGTGCTGTATATCATGGTGCTGGTGTCAGTGCTGTATATCACGGTGCTGGTGTCAGTGCTTTATGTCACGCTGCTGATGTCAGTGCTCTCTATCACGGTGCTGGTGTCAGATCACTCTATCACGGTGCAGGTGTCATTGCTGTATGTCATGCTGCTGATGTCAGTGCTCTCTATCATGGTGCTGGTGTCAGATCACTCTATCACGGTGCAGGTGTCATTGCTGTATGTCACGCTGCTGATGTCAGTGCTCTCTATTACGGAGCTGGTGTCAGATCACTCTATCACGGTGCTGGTGTCAGTGCTGTATATCACTGTGCTGGTGTCAGTGCTTTATGTCACGCTGCTGATGTCAGTGCTCTCTATCACGGTGCTGGTGTCAGATGACTCTATCACGGTGCAGGTGTCATTGCTGTATGTCACTCTGCTGGTGATCATCTCCTGCACCCTCTTCTTTGCCTACCCATGACCTTCCCTCTCCTCCATTGCCTTCATGCGCTCCACAGTCCTGAATTGTCAGAATTTCACATATAAAAAAAGAATGTTTGTAGTTGTCGATCCCAGATTCACCTCATACATGTGTTATGTCATTGGCCATGTGGTGGGACTATGTTTGCACAGCTAGTAATTATTTTGTGGCTGCAAATTTGACCTGTAGGTTTGCAAAGTTCACCTCCCATTCAAGTCAATGGGGCCCGCCGCGAACGTTACGGTTCGCGAACTATCGGCTGCGTTCGCGGTCCGCGTTCGCGAAACGTCCCGTCGGAAGTTCGTCCATCACTAGACCCTTCCATAAATACTGCAAATATTTTGTTCCTCTTGGAATTCATTATAAAATGTATTATACTATACATACAAAAAAGACCCATATAGGTCGATTATTTTCGTCCTCATTTAATTTCATTATTATATTAATTTTACATCTAAATTGATCTGTTTACATATGGATCACACTAACTAACCTCTGTGAATTCTGTTTCCCTATATAGATGTACGGTCACCCAGGGCATTTCTTGATCGGTATTTAATCAATGGTCCGATCGTTTTGTGCCCTATTTAAGTTTGCAGCTCTGCAGCTTCACCTGACTGCTTGCTTTGTTAGTTACATTTTGCTGGATTTGTTACCTGGCAGATGCGGGTTTATTTCTCTTTAATTACGGGTATCATTCACAGCTCCGAGCCTTAACATCCACCTGGTTAGGGCAATGCAGATTTTCTAAAACGGCAACTCTATATGTACGCCCTCCAACGTCATTCAGCTTGCCGCCATTGGCAGATATGGCGCATGCGGCATCCTTCTCTATGTCCGCGATGCGGCGATGACGTCTGACGTCGCCGCGTCGGTTTAGACATAAATACGGGGACCTCCCCCGTCTTTTCTCTGTCAGAAACGCCTGCAAGCAGGGAGAGATTGACGTCTCTCCCGGTGCCTTCCTACACTCCCAGCTAATTAACGCCAATGGTAAGACTTATATCCTTGCCCTACCTTTGATACTATTGGTTGCCGCTACAAACAACCTGATTGAACTACTTTTTGAATTTATTTTTCTATATATCTTTCCTTAGGTCTTTTGGTCGGGATTGGTCCGCGGCTTTGTTTTGGCCCTATTGAATCACTGTTTTCAGATTTTTGCGCTGACTGATTTTTTTTTCTCTCTCAGCACTGCTTTATATAGCTAGACATACTACCAATGTAAAAGTAACAAATCAATTTCCTCATTGATTCAATTACATTTATTTTCGAAAGGTAATCTTTTAACTTTTGAATATGATACATTTATACTATTGCGGATACTAACATAGGTACATCTTAAGCATTTATTTTTGTTTTTTCTCCTTGATCAAATTACCTGTCTTTTCTGCATTCCTAAAACGGGCTTCAGTACAGTGCCGGTGCTACCACTAGGCAAACTAGGTGGCCGCCTAGGGTGCCCTGCTGCCTAGGGCGCCCAATCATTTGTTTTCCTACTCTCTTCTCTTTGCAGCAAGCAACTAAGTCTCAGAATCAGCAGGCAGCCGCCGCTCCGTTCACACATAGTGTTAGAAGCGCAGCAGTGGTGGGGGACTGTGTCTGTGTCCCGACTCCCGCAGCAAGCAAACATTCGTTGAATGGCACTGGTAGGCTGCATTGAAGGGCGCTGGTAGGCTGCATTTGATGGGTGCTGGTGAGGCTACATTTGATGGGCGCTGGTAAGGCTGCATTTGATGGGCGCTGGTGAGGCTGAATTTGATGGGTACTGGTGAGGCTGAATTTGATGGGTACTGGTGAGGCTGGGGATATACATGTTCAGGGAAAAGTGCGGAGTCAGCCGGGGGGGGGGGGGGGGGGGGCGGCCTGGGTTAAAATGAGGTTTAACCTAGGGTGTCAAAAATCCTTGCACCAGCCCTGCTTCAGTACACAGAGGTGTTTCCTTGCATATATAAAATTCGTATTTCTACACATCTACTTATTCATCTACATTATTCATTTGCAGCAGTATTGGTAATGCCGCGTACACACGATCGAATTCTCCGCCGGACAATTCGATCATGTGTGGGCTCCAGAGGACTTTTTCATCGTAAAGTCCGGCGGACTTAGAAAGTAGTTTTGACTCAAAATTTGTCCATCGGACTTGGCTTTCAGCGGACAATACGTTCGTCAGTGTGCTAGTCCAACCTACTAAGAATGACGCATGCTATGAAGCAAGTATGAGAAGGAAGCTATTGGCTACTGGCTATTGAACTTCCTTTTTCTAGTCCTGCTGGACTTTCGGAGCTTCCGTGTGTGGCCAAGTCCGCTCGTTATAAAGTCCGGCGGATTGTTTGCCAGACCAATTCCGCCAGACAATTCGATCCTGTGTACGCGGCATAAGGCTCCCCTTGGTGCTTAGCAAATTCATGGTTCTTGTTTGTTATTAAGAAAAATATTTTTCTTCTATGTCCTTCTCCTCGATTGATTGATTTATTTATTCATGACTTTGATCTGTCGATATTCTGCAACATATTTTCTTGATGTTATGTATTTATTCACGTGAATATTAAATATTCATCAAATTATCTTTTTGTTGCTTAAAGTGGTTGTAAACCCTTACAAACCACTTTGACCTACAGGTAAGCCTAGATTAAGGCTTACCTGTAGGTCCAAGAAATATCTCCCAAACCTACATGGTTTAGGAGATATTTGCCCGAAGACGGGCACCGCTGTCTAAGGCGCATGCACCGTAGACAGCGGCGCACAGGCGCACTGAGCGTGGCATCGTCGATGACGAAGATGCCGTGCAATGCAGTGCGTCTCGGCTCCCGTGCGCATGCGCGGGAGTGACGTCATTGCGGCTTCGCTGAAGGACAGCGGCGGAGCTACGAGACCCCACTGAGAAGATGGATGCGCCGGACTACAGGGGACAGCGGTGACATCGCTTGCTCCTGTGTCAGGTAAGTCACACATAATGGGCTACTATGCCATGCATAGTAGTCCATTATGCTTTGCCTTTGCAGGGAATGAAAGTGGAAGTAAACTCATCAGGGTTTACTTCCTCTTTAACAGTCGCCACATATAATATCTCCTGAAGAAACTCTGCCGAGCAAAACATGTTGAGAAAGTGGTAGTATCTGTGCACAAATGTTTTCCAATGTAACAACAGATTTTTTAAATACAATGTTGTTTTTATGTATTCATGTTCTTTCAATAAATTTTTTTTTCGTATTAATACATTTTTTTTTTTTGTATATTACTAAATATGCTATTATTGTACCAATATCCATATTTCTAACACAAGACACCTTTAAAGTCCCGAGGTTTTTGACCTCTAGCCCTTTCCCCTTTTTTTGCATTCGTCATTCGCTGCAAATTTTTTTAATCTTTTACTGCAGCGCATTCTCTTCTTCTTTATAATGCTAGAATAATGAAGTTGTTTTGCTGCTGAAATTCACACGTTACCACAACACCATTATTATCTTATATTTTTTAACCTCAAGGAGATTGGTTGGTGTTGGTGTCCCTTGTTAACCGCTTGCTGACCGTCTGCTACCGTTATACTGAGGCAAAATGGCGCAGGCAAATCGCCGCCACCCCCCCCCCCCCCACACCCACAAAGATCAGATTCGATCAGGAACCGATCAATCCCCAGGCCAATGATATCTGGCCTGGACCTAGCGATCGGTCCTGATGAATGAGATCCTCCCCCTGTCGTGTAACTGTAAATGCTGACAGGAGAAGTGATGTCATCTCTCCTCATGCCGGTCTTTTTGTTCCAGACCGAGAGGAGAGAAGACATACAAGTAAGTGCACCAACACTACACTGACACCAGGTCACGTAGGCACACAATTCACCCCCTAATCGCCCCCCCAATTAATCCCTTCACCACCCGTCACTGTGTCACCCAGTACAGCAATCAGAATTTTTTATTTTTTTTGTATACAAACGTTTTATTGTGGGTAAAAGAAAAATAAGTAGATCAACAGACACAAGTACATGACTGCATCAAGGGACAGCATAAAAGAAATACACAACATACAAATATTGCTGGCACAGCAGCGGACCAGGCACAAAAGAGAACATTTACAGAAGTGATTAACATACAAAGCCTAGACCGTATGCACCAGATGATGCTTATCAAGTTCAAGTATGTATATAATAGAAGGCTAGTAAAACAAGAGAAAATAAACTAAACACAAATAAAGATTTAACCGTGTAATAATTATTACAGCTGACTTCATGAACAAACAGCGAATATAACATAGTACTGACTCCAAGCTGGTGCAAGCCCTAGGCCTGGGTCAAAGAGAGGGGAGAATAAACCATCAATCGCAAAAATAGAAGGATTTGGACCCTGGAGTCTGGACTCCGCTGCATCACCTACTGGGGGTGTTGGGGGGAAGGCCCCCCCGTGGGACCGGACCCCACCGGCCAATCGGACCATTTAGCGGTATGAATATGCATGGTGTCCATAATGGTGTGGTGTACCCGTTCCATTAGATGGATAGCGTCCATCCTACTAAGGACCTGTGACCAGGGGGTGAACTGCGAGCGCCAATGTAGCGCAATCGTCCAGTGAACAGCGCAGAACAGTGTGTTGATCAACCTTTGGGTGGGACGGGAAACCCCTGTTATAGGAGCGAACAATAAACAGTGTTCAGGTGATAAGTTGGTCACGGATCCAACAATCGAGGACACCATGGTGCGTACTCGATCCCACACCTCCTGGAGCCGGGGACAGCTCCAGAAAATATGGACCAGAGAGCCCGTTTCTGGGCAACCCCTAAAACAGTGATCAGGAACCGTGGGGTAAAACCTGTGGATCCTATCCGGGGTGAGGTACCAACGAGTATGAAGCTTCACCACCGTGTCCTTCACCGCCATTGATCTGGCACACCTATGCATATTCACGAGCATCTTATGCCACTCATCAGGCGAGAACTCTGTGTCTAGATCAGTTTCCCAGAGGCCCATCGCCCTAGTCTTCTCCGGCATCTGGGATTCCAGAAGATGTTTGTACACTGTAGAGATAATACCCCTGTCTCTGGAGTGTCCATAGCATAAAGATTCAAATTGAGTGTTAGAGGTGGTGTGTAAGGAGCTATAAAGATATTTGTAAAATTCCGCCCTAGGTACCTCATGCTGTGATTGGAGTTGTGAGAAGGAGGTGAAGACACCTCGTCTAACAGATAGGGCCCGCAGGGTGACCAAGGACCTTCGGATCCACCATCTAAAGGCAGCAGGAGACCCAAACGCCAGAGGGAATCTCCTATCACCCAAAAATGATGCCATAGTGGGTCTATTAGGCCGCAGTTTAAATTTAGTACTGTACAGTGACCAGAGGTAGAAGGAGCTACTCACTATATTATTAAGAGGGGCTAAGTCCCTTGGACGTAGACTCTCCTGCCACAGGACGCCCGGGAGGAAATAAGGCCGCAATGACTGAGTTTCAAATTGCAACCACGGTATACCAGCCGTAGGGGCATGCCATTGAGCCGTCTGGGCCAACCTGGCCGCTAAGTAATATAGCCATACATCCGGGAGTCCTAAGCCGCCCTGTAGCAGTGGTCAATGTATTAGATGTCTCCCTAGCCTGGGCCTCTTACCCTGCCAGAGAAAAGTGTTAATATCTCGTTGTAAAGCGGTGAGGGCTTGGCGCGACACATAAATAGGGAGAGCCCTGAAACAATACAGTAGTTTCGGCAAAATTGACATTTTAATAGCTACAACCCTCCCTATCAAGGGGATGCGGTAGGTCGACCACAAACGCAGCCACCTCCGAACCATTGTAAAGGCCGGCGGATAGTTGGCACTATAGATTTCTGGTAAGGAAGGAGCTAGATGGACCCCCAGGTATAATATGGTGCTTTTAGAAAGAGAGAGTCCAAAAAAGGAGCGAATATTAGACATGTCCGCGGGGGTAAAGTTGATAGGAAGGGCAGTACACTTAGCTAGATTTACCCCCAGGCCAGAAAGCTTGTGGAAAGTGCCCAAGAGCTCGAGAAGGTTAGGAAGAGCAATCAAAGGATTGGGTAAAAACAAAAGGACATCGTCTGCGTAAAGGCTAAGCTTGTACTCCCCTTCCTCTTTCAAGTACCCCCCTATGTTTGGATTAGTAATAATGGCCCTGGCAAGGGGCTCCAGGGCCAAGGCAAATATTAGCGGGGATAGGGGGCAGCCCTGGCGGGTGCCCCGACCTATAGGAAAAAATTCTGAGGAACTACCGGGGAGTTTGATCCTAGTTTGGGGTCTATGATACAGTGCCTTAAAACCATTTAGGAATTCGCCCCCGAACCCGAACCTAGCCAGAACTCGATCCAAATAGGGCCAGAGGACACTGTCGAATGCTTTTTGGATATCCAACCCCAAAATCAGGACTCTACGTGAGAAAAGGTTCGCATCTTGAATGATATTCGTTGCTAACCGGATGTTATCAGTGATCTGCCTATTGGGGATAAAACCAGTCTGCTCCGGGCCCACCAGGGTACCAACAATAGGGGCCAATCTGTTCGCCAATATCTTTCCTAGGATTTTAATATCGTTATTTAACACCGAGATGGGCCTAAAGTTCTGGGGCAGGGAGTGGTCCTTATGGGGTTTGGGGATCAGGGTCATATTAGCACGCAACATCTCGTCGGGGAGAGTCTGTCCTTGTAGCGTCTGGTTAATAAGTCTGGACAATTTAGGGGCCAGGATCTGTGAAAATTTCTTGTAATATGAAGAGGTGTAGCCATCCGGGCCGGGGGCTGTAGAGGATTTGAGTGTCTTAATAGTGTCCAACACCTCTTGGTCAGTGCAGGGGGCGTTAAGTGCAGTCCGCTGTGAATCGGAAAGGGATCGAAGAGGGATAGAGTCCAACCACTGACCTACAGTGTTCGGCAGGGGTTGTGAGGGAGGGGATAATAGGTCTCGGTAAAAGGAGGAGAAAATTTTCAGTACTTCGTTAGGGTGTGAAACCAGATTACCCTTGTCATTTTTCAATTTGTAAACATGAGTAGGTTGTAGGAATTGGTGTAATTTGCGGGAGAACATCCTAGAAGCTGTGTTACTGTGTAGCAAAAATCTAGCTTTTGACCACCGAAGCGATTTCTCCGTGCGTTCCGAGAGGATAGTGTCTAGTTCGGTCCGTTTTTGATTAATCAAGAGGAGGGTATCTGGGGAATGTGTCTGTGCATGGGACTGGTAGAGGACACGTAGATCCCGTGTGAGGACCTGGATCCTAGCATTACTTTGTTTCTTCCTAGTGACTGCTATTTCAATTAAGCGGCCACGAAGAACCGCTTTATGGGCGGTCCAAAGAACCTGGGGTGAGATGTCAGGGGTGTCATTAATAGTGAAGTAGTCTGTCAGGTGGCCCTCAATCTGAGCATAGGTAGTGGGGTCAGAGAGTAGGGAATCATTCAATCGCCAGGAGGCGAGAGAGGGGGAAAGGCCTACGTGAGAGGTATGGAAGGCCACAACCTGATGGTCAGACCATGGGCATGGGTGTATAGTGGTGTGTGTGGAATTGGCCAATAGAACCGGAGAAGCAAAGATATAATCTAATCTAGCGTAACTGTCATGAGGATGAGAGTAGTGTGTATATTCCCGAACTCCAATGTTAAGGGCCCTCCAGGTGTCGATGAGCTGCAAACTATCAAATGATTTAGAGAGGAATTTAGGGAATACCCTAGCGCTATGTGATGTTCTGCTCCTATCCTCCACGGGATTAGCCACTAAATTAAAATCTCCTCCCACTATCAGGTGAGGGGAGATGTATCTGTCAAGAGTACGCAGGAAAAGGTGATAGAAGGCACTCTGTGCAGTATTCAGGGCATACAGATTAGCAATCGTCACCTCCTTGCCCTGTAATTTACCCTGAACAATTAAGAATCTGCTATCCAGGTCTTTAAACACATGTGAAGGTTCAAATGGAACAGTATTACGAATATAGATTGCCACTCCTCTGGTCCTGGACCCAAACGTAGTAGTGTAATGTAATTTATATGACTTATCAAAAAATGTGGGGCAGGCCCCCGAGGAGAAGTGCGTCTCCTGTAGCAAAATGATATCCGCCCCAATCCGTTTATAGTATCGAAAGGCCTTCCTCCGTTTGTGGGGGGAGTTAAAGCCCCTCACATTATGTGAGATAACATGGAGACCCATACCAGCCAGTGTTTAACCGCAGATGTACGCTGAGATCACTATAACTGGGACCAGAACCAGAGGAGCTCGCGACGGCCCACATCAGGCCAAATCCAGCACATATAAGGCCTTCAGGAGGTCCGATATGAATCGGAGATCCATCAGCCCCAGGGTTACATTCACAGAAAACACATTCCGTCACGAAGTCAGCAAAACAAATAAACAAAAACGTGAAAAGGAAACTTAACACTCTATGGGGTCTGGGTGGAAAATCCAGCCAGATCAAGAAAATTGTGTAAATACCAGGCCTTGCGGCCCAACTGCCACCTGCTCCACACATGTCCCACAGTGGGTGAAGAACGTTAGCCATCTGAGAGACTAATCGGTGATGAGCTTATTCAAACAACCTGGTACCCAGGTCACTGGGACTGAGGATACGTGGGGAATGGTGTGCAGGTATGGAAGGGGGGGAGCGCAGCTCCGAATGTCAGAGAGGAAGAGGCTCAGGAGAAATAACGCAAAAACAGAGTCACCTCCCTCGGCCTCCCGGGACATGGAGAAAACAGCAGATAGAGTAGCCGAGTACGTGCTGGGCATTAGGAAATGGGGACTCCGGAAGGTTCACGAACAGACGAAGGGAGGACTTCTTAAGAGGTTACGGTCAGGAGAACAAGACATCAAACGTCTGGTAATGGCTGAAGTCTGCGAGACCTTCTGTCTCTTTGAGGCGACGGCGTAGCCCAGATGGGGGATGGTCGTGGGGTCGGTGGGTGACGGGGTGAACGTTGTCGTTCCAGGAGACCCAGCTTCACCAAAATGTCTTTGCCCTCGGATACCGTAGAGGCGATGTAAGTGGAACCGTTGTGAGGCACGATCAGTTTAAATGGGAAACCCCAACGGTACCGTATGTGGGCCGTCTGCAAGGAGGAGGTAATCTCCTTCATTTTCCTTCGTTTCTCTAGCGTTGCCGGTGAAATATCCGGGTAGATCTGGACAGAAGCCACGTCTAGTTGGATACGAGGCGTGTTTCGTGAGGCACGAAGGATTTCCTCCTTTATAAGGTAGTCCTTGAGACACAATACGATATCTCTGGGCGGCTTCTCAGGAGGAGGTTTAGGTCTCAGAGCGCGATGTAAACGATCGCATGTAAAGGCTTCGTTAGGTTGGTTCGGAAGCAGTAATTGAAACAGGCGGACGATCGTGGCTGGAAGGTCCGTCACCGACTCGGGGATACCGCGCACACGAACGTTATTCCTCCTGTTGCGGTTGTCGAGGTCCTCCAAGTGGTTTTGAAGTTGAACGACCGTGTCTCCGAGCAGCTCATGATCCCTTCGTAAGTCCGAATAGGCAAGGTGTAGTTCGTCGTGCTTAACTTCCAGGAGGTCAGTCCTATTACCAAGGGCCGCCATTTCTTGCGATAGCATGCTCGTGGATTTGTGCAGCTCCGCTTGGAATTTCTTCGCCAGCTTGTCATACATGGAAGACAGGCTGTCCTCCAGGTCAGCTTTAGTGAGGTGAGTGTCGCCCATACCTTTGAGCGAGCCCGCCGGCCGCGAGGCTGCATCGGCCTTGGGGGATTGGGCGCCATCTTGGGACATGTCTTGTCTGTCTGTGGTCCGCAGAAGGTAGGCCGTAAGAGAGCGTTGAGCGGTTTTCCGCTTGCCTTTCTTAGATGTCGGCATGCACAAGTGGTCCCGCAGGAGATTGATGTTATTTATGGGCCGGTAGACGGTCCGAATCGTCCTGGGGAGTGTTGTTTATTCTCCTCTGCCCCGGGAGCTCCGAGACTTAGCTGCTGCCTCGTTCCGCGCCGCGCATGCGCCCCCCAATTAGAATTTTTTTGATCGCTGTACTAGTGTCATTAGTGACACTAATCAGTGTTAGGGTAATTAGTATTAGGCTCAGATAGATTTAGGGACCCCCCTAACCCCCCATAAAGGTTTAACCCCTTGATTACCCCTTGTCACCTGTGATCACAGTATAAGTGTCACAGGTGATGGAGTTTAGCTAGATTTTTTTATTTATAGCATCAGGGCACCCGCCATATTTTACTCAACAAAGGTTTAAACCCCCTGATCACCCGGTGGGTGATCAAACGTAGGTTTTAGAGTCAGATAGGGTCTGCGTCGCCCCAAGCAGCATCAGATCAGGCACGCACCATACGTCTCCTTTAGTAGTATAGTGTCTGAACGGATCAATATCTGATCTGATCAGCTCTATACTAGCGTCCCCAGCAGTTTAGGGTTCCCAAAAATGCAGTGTTAGCTGGATCAGCGCAGATACGTGCTAGTACCTGCTTTTAGCCCCTCCGCCCAGCCCAGCCCACCCAATTGCAGTATCAATCGGTCACTGTCGCTTACAAAACACAACACACATAATTCCAGCATTCGCAGAGTCAGGACTGATCCCTGCGAACGTTTTTTTTGGTAGCGTTTGAATCAGTCGCTAACAGTCAGGAGCTTTTTTACCTGTGAGTCTCACTACTGTACCAGTAAGTTTAGCAAAATTCAAATCGAAGGTACAGTAGTGAAGAAGCCTACACGATTCTGATCGTGACAGATAGTGAAGGGGAAGTCGCTGATCTGTCAGATTCAGGCTCAGAATAGGATCCTGTTTTTCTCCAAACGTCTTCCAGGACAGCCCATGAGACCTAGGGCTCCTCCTACCAGGACAGGAAACGCGTTACCCCACCAGATAAAAGGGCGGTCCTCCAGACCCCATGTCAGTTATTAGTGTTTCCTCTGGACGGGGGGTAACATGTTCCTGGAACCTGGTCCCCTAGGTCTCAAGAGCTGGGGCTCTGTAGGCTGTTTGGGGCATGTCACTAACCTTTTTTCCTCTGCCAGAAGCAACATCTCCGCCAGGGAATTTGGTCTATGCTGCTGTCTCCTGTTCTCAGTGCCTGGAGAGGGCCAGGACTGGGGTGATGTCAGCTCCCAAGGGCGGAACATTGCACTAAACCGATGGTTTGTGTGAGGGAAAGGAGGAAGCTGCGGTACTCGAGGGGGGAGCTTCTGCGCTCCAAGCTGGCCCACAGGAAGTACCTTGATAAGGTCACTTCCAGGGCATACGATGTCATTATCGAACGCCGGAGACACCGGTTCCAGTCTCCATAAATGGCGCGAACAGGAGACGCTGGCTGCTGGTGTTTTTTGAGTGAGAAGCAGCCAGGCTGTGGACGACCAAAAAGGGACAGGATGGATCCTTCTGCAGTACATGCACAGACAGCAGATGTGGTCCCCAACACCAGCACCTCACAGCCTGGTAAGCCTGGAGTGTTTTGTCACCCTCTTGCTATCCCTGTGAGTGTTCCCTCCCCCTCCCCTCTCTGTAGTAGTTGGGTGTAAGGGGACACATTTCCTCCCTCCTGCACGGGGTGTTACGGAGTGATGGGCGGCTTTTAGTTACATTGCGGGTCACTTTTTTTGTCTTGCAGGTCAAGACCCAGGATAAGGCCCAAGCTCAGCCCCCAAAATGGAAATGTGCAGTTTGCGCAAACAAATTTAGCTCCTCACGGAGCAAAGCATTTTGCCGCACCTGTATAGAAGGCTTGGTAAAGGATGAACCGGTACCCTCCTGTCAGAAGATGTTCTCTTCTGTCAGAGATGAACTTGCATCTACCTTTAGCTCTTTAAAAAAACACTACTTGATAAGCTTCAGACTCCTGCTGAGGGTCGATCTTCAGTTAGGGCTTCAGTCAGTAGCACTACTCAGTAAGCGGGGAGCGAAGACTCAGAAGCTGAAGTCATAGCTACCTGTTCTTCTCCGGAAGAATCCGGGTCAGATACAGAGGCCAGGGATAAAGAATCCACTCGGGGCTCAAGGTTTAAGTTATCTTTAGAAGATGTTGATGACTTATTAAAGGCTATCTATACTACGCTTGAATTGAAAGAGGAGGAGGTTCAATTATCTAAACATGATCTTATGTATAAGGGTGTGCATAAGAAAAAGTCTAGAGTCTTTCCAGTACATAGCTCCTTGATTGATACTATCAAACTGGACTGGGAAAATCCAGAGAGAAAACCTTTCTTTTCTGGTAACCTTAAAAGGAGGTTTCCTTTTGATGAGGACACTGCACAGCCGTGGAACAAAAATCCTAAGTTGGACACACCTCTTTCAAAGGTTTAACAAAACTCTGACTTAGCGTTTGACGATATGGGCACGCTTAAGGACCTGATGGACAAAAGAGGGGATACCCTTCTCTACAGAGCCTGGGATTCGGTTGTTGGCAAATCTTAAGCCTGCTCTGGCCTCCACATGTGTAGCCAGAAATCTAGAAGTATGACTGTCACAAATTCAATCACATTTGTCAGCAGGTATCGCTAGAGAGCCGATTTTGAAGTCTTTTCCTCTCCTTTTTTCAGGCAGTGGGATTTTTGGCTGATTCTTCCACTGAGTCGGTAAGACTGTCAGCTAGACTTCAGCCTTAGTGAATTCAGCCAGGAGAAGCCTTTGGCTTTAAACCTGGTCAGGTGATGCAGCCTCAAAGTTGCGCCTATGTGGACTTCCCTTGACGGGTGATCATCTTTTTGGCCCAGGACTGCAGGAGATACTGGAACGCACAGCCGATAGGAAAAAGGCGTTTCCAGAGAAAAAGAATAACCCAACAGCCAGAAAAAATTTTCATGGCCAAGGTAGGCAGCAGGGTCCTAGAGAAAAGGACAACAGGCCCAAAAAACATTGGACAGGACACAAAGGCAGAGTTAAGGGAGGGGGGTCTTCTTTAATCCTCCTCAACAACCCACCAAGCCTCAGTGAATTGTGTCCCCCCATGGGTGGAAGATTGAGAGCCTTTCTGCCACAATGGGCAGCAGTCACTTCAAGTCCCTTCATCCTGGACCTAGTGACCAATGGGTACAGGCTGGAATTTTCGCGCCAACCACCAGAGCAGTTATTGGTCACCTTTCCTGCCTAAGATCAGATGAACGTGAGGGCTCAGGGTCTCCAAATTGGATCAAAAAGTCCTGATCCCTGTTTCCCGGTCAGATCAGGGCAAGGGGTTTTATGCCCATATATTTGTCATCAAAAAGCCATCAGGGAAGCTTCGGTTTATCCTGAACCTTCAGTCTCTAAACCGTTCAGATACAAGCACTTCTGTATGGAGATGGTATTCACAAAAATCTGCTCTACTCAAACTACTTCATGGCCACTTTGAATTTGAGGAGTGCCTACCTTCACATCCCTATCCATCCAGAATTCCAGAGATTCTTGAGATTAGCAGTCAAGATGGGAACAGAGACTTGGCACTTTCAATTTCAAGCCCTCCCCTTTGGTCTATCCTCAGTCCCACACATTTTTACAAAAGTGTTAGGGAAACCGCTGGCTCCGCTAAGGTTAATTGGCAATAACTATTATCCCTTACCTGGATGACCTCCTTATGGTGGCAGAGTCATACCAGAAATTGTTAGCGGATCTCCAGACTGTACAAGACTTCCTACAATCCCTAGGCTGGTTGATAAACATAGAGAAGTCGTCCTTAATTCCGGCCCAGAAGGTAACATATCTGGGTTACGACTTTTTCTCAGTAGACCAAAAAAGTCTTTCTTCCTCAAGAGAAGATTACAAAGGTGATCCAAACTATGTCAGCTTTGCAGACAAACCAGTCGTTCTCGCTAAGACAGGTTTCGAAGGCAGTGGGTCTGATGACCTCATGCTTTCCCGCAGTACCATGGGCAAGATTTCATCAATGTCCATTGCAACTGTTTCTATTAAGAAACTGGGATGCAGATGCAAGGTCCCTGGAGTCAAGGGTCTGGCTTCCCGCCAGGGCAAAGAGAAGCTTGTGGTGGTGGAGGACACGCCTGCACCTAAGGAGAGGTCTCCCATGGTCCATTCCGATATCCCAAAGGATCACTACGGATGCGAGTTCCTGGGGATGGGGGGCCCACCTTAGCAACGCAGTGGCACAGGGAGAGTGGTCCTCGAGGGAAGCAAGGGCTTCATCCAATCAAAGAGAGCTGTTAGCAGTTCAGAGAGCCTTGCAGTCATTTCAGATGGAGATCAAGAGACACGATCTCCAAAGCCTTTAAGACAATATTGCGACAGTCGTGTACCTCAAAAAACAGTAAGGATATCAATTGACCAGGAGTATTTATCATGGGCAGAAGGGAATCTAGCTTCAATTACAGCTGTGCACCTGAAGGGGACACAAAATTGTCTGGCAGATTATCTCAGCCACCACCGGGTAGATCGGGACAACTGGTCCCTTCATCCCGAAGTCTTTGCGGATCTCACCAGCAGATGGGGATATCCCGAAGCGGATCTGTTCACAAATCAGAACAGCCGCAAGACAGTGAGGTTCTTTTCCATGAACTCGGCAAATCAAGTTTTGGAAATCGATGCTCTGGTGAACCCATGGCCGTTCGGCCTCTGTTACGCCTTCCCGCCGAGACTTATAAGACTTATTCCGGAGATCCTCCGGAAGTTTCTTCTAGAAGAAACAGATCTTATCCTTATCGCCCCTTTCTGGCCCAAGAGGCCAGGGTTCTCCCCGCTACAGACTCTGATCTCAGAGCCTCCTCTGAGTCTTCCAAAGAGAGAAGACTTACTATCGCAGGGTCCAGTGTCACATCCTCGGGTGGTTTCCTTAAACTTGACGGCTTGGTATCTGAAGAAAAGATAATGAGTGCCCAGGGGTTCTCTGACAAAGTAGTCAAGGCTCTGGTAAATTGCAGAAAACCAGTCACTAGAGCCATATATTCCAAGGTTTGGAAAATATTTAACTCATGGTTATCTGATAATCAAAGATTAACCCATGATATTCCTTCAATTTTGGAATTTTTTCAAGAAGGTGTCGACAAAGGTCTTTCTGTTAGTACCTTAAAGGTACAGGTGGCAGCTATCAGTGTTTTCCTTCAGTTTTCTCTCCTGGAAAATCCCACTATGGCCAGATTTTTAAATCAATTTCTAGGGCCAGACCAGTAGTGGTGAGAAATTGCCAACTTGAGACCTGTCCCTGTTACTCCAAACTCTGGTTGAATTTCATTTCGAGCATCTGGAGGATATTTCAGTAAAGTTACTTACATTAAAAACTGTTTTTCTTGTAGCTGTTACCTCAGCTTGTAGGGTTAGTGTTTTGCAGGTCCTATCAGTGAGGGAGCTTTTCCTCACGATTTTTGAGGATCGAGTGGTTTTGAGAACTGATCCAGGTTTTTTGCCCAAAGGTGACCAGTACTTTCCACCGATCCCAGGACATTGTACTGCGGAGACCAGGAAAAAAAGTTTAGTTTTTTTAGACGTGAGAAGGATCCTCCTCGTCTATCTTGAGGTCACCAAGACCTTTAGAAAAAAAACGGATGCCTTGTTCGTCCTCTTTTCAGAAATTCACAAGGGAAATAGTGCATCTAAAGCCACATTGGCTAGATGGATAAAGCAAGCTATCTCTGAAACTTGCAAAATTAGGGAGGTTCCTCCGCCGTTTGTTACTGCGCACTCAACTAGAGCCTTATCTATGTCTTGGGCTGAGAGGACTGGTGCCTCACCGGAAGAAATTTGCAGAGCTGCCACATGGTCCAGTTATTCGACCTTCATTAAACATTATCGCCTGGATCTCCTATCTGCTCAGGAACAGGCGTTTGGTCGTAAGGTCCTTCAGGCAGTTGTCCCTCCTTAAGAATGGTAAGTTCTGGCTCATCGTCTCATGGGCTGTCCTAGAAGACGCTTGGAGAAAATCTGAGTTAGACTTACCAGAAACTCCTTTTCTGAGAGTCTTCCAGGACAGCCGGATTCCCACCAAATTTGTCTGAAGTTATGTGTATTATGCATATGTTTTGCAGGGACGTCCTACGGTTCTTAAGAAGACTGACATGGGGCCTGCAGGGCCGCCCTTTTATCTGGAGGGGTAATGTGTTTCCTGTCCTGCTAGGTCTCATGGGCTGTCCTGGAAGGCTCTCAGTCAGGAGCTTTTTACCTGTGAGTCTCACTACTGTACCAGTAAATTTAGAGCCCAAAATGGCAAATCAAAGGTACAGTAGTGAAGAGGCCTACACGTTTCTGAGCACGACAGATAGTGAAGAGGAAGTCACTCATCTGTCATATTTTTAAGGTTGAACTGGATGGACTTGTGTCTTTTTTCAACCTGACTAACTATGTAACTATATTCAGGCTTAGAATACGATCCTGTAGACGACAGCTGCACCTTGACAGATAACTCTAACGATGGAGTTGTGGTCGCTGCCAAGGTCAGGTGTACCAGACCCCAGTCTTCTTCTGCTGACGTTGAGGTGCAAGAACCGCAGGTCCCTCGTATGGAGCAGAGAGCCAGACTAGCGCCGCTATTCCTTCTGGTGAACTGGCAAGCACCGAGCGGCCTAGTACATCCTGATCGTACATCCAGCACTGCAGTAACACTTGGTGACGTGGTGAGTCCCATAAGTGCAGTTCAAGCTGGGGAGGTGGCAAGCACGAGTAGTGTCCCGCTGCCAACAAGAAGACAAAGACAGGCCCATTGAGCTCATAGTGCTCTTCCTGCTGCATTCGCCAATTGTAATTGGGAACCCACTACTTCTGCAGCACCTGTACTTCCCCCATTCACTGGCCAACCCGAAATTCAGGTGGAAACAGTTGATTTTACGTCACTTGATTTTTATTCGCTGTTTTTCACTGAAGATCTATATAGATCTATTGTGGACCTAAGCAATTTATATGCTGGTCAATTCATCGCCGCTAATCCCCAGCTGACCCTTGTCAGAAATTAGAGGTCAATTACGGTCTCCAAAAATTTAAGACCTTCCTGGGCCTATCCCTTCTCATGGGCATAACTAAAAAGAATGAGTTGTGGTCATATTGGTCCACTGACCCAATTCACCATATGCCCGTGTTTTCTGCCTCCATGACCAGGACACGATACAAGCAGATCTTGCGTTTCATGCACTTCAACAACAATGAACTGTGGCGTCTTCAGGGTGACCCTGAATTTGATTGGCTCTACAAAATTTGGCCCCTCGTAAACCACTTCAACCAATGTTTTGCAGCCTTGTTTACTCCCCATCAAGTTGTCCGTGTTGATGAGTCCCTGATTAAGTTTTCTGGCCGCTTGTCATTCAAACAGTATCTTCCCGGCAAGTGTGCCAGATATGGGGTCAAGATGTATAAGCTCTGTGACAGGGCTACAGGCTATACATGTAGTTTTATGGTTTATGAGGGAAGAGATAGTTCCATAGAGCCTGAGAACTGCCCTGACTACATAGAGATGCTGGTAAGATTGTGTGGGACTTGGTTGCACCCTTATTTGGAAAGGGGTACCACTTGTATGTGGACAATTATTACACTTTTTAGTCACTTGTTTGAGCATCAAATTGGAGCATGTGGCACTGTGCGATCTAATTGCCAGGGCTTACCCCAGCGGCTTGTAGATTCCCATCTTAGGCTGGGGGAGAGAGCCTGCTTGAGATGTAATAATTTGCTCGCTGTGAAGTGGAGGGATAACGAGAATATTTTTGTTCTTTCTTACCTTCACGCAGACACAACCAAAATTACTACGGTGACTGGTGTTGTGGAGAAACCCCTCTGTGTCCACGAATATAACCTCAATATGGGAGGGGTGGACCTCAACGACCAGTTGGCGCCGTACTTAATTGCCCGCAAGGCCAGACGCTGGTATAAAAAAGTGTCTGTGTACTTATTTTAATTGGCTTTGTTGAACACTCATGTGCTATACAAAACTTCAGGATGAACTGGATCCTTCCTTAAATTCCAGGAAGAGATCATCAGAGCCCTTCTGTTTCCAGACGGAGCTCTGGCCCAACTTCCCAATGCAAATGCAGTAAGTCGGTTGCATGAGAGGCATTTTCCGCATGTCCTCTCTGGTGCCCCTACCCAAAGAACACGCAAAGAAGATGTTGTGTCTGTAGAAAGCGCAGATTTAGGCGTCACACCAGCTTTTATTGTCCCTCCTGTCCTAACCAACCTGGTCTTTGCATTGGTGACTGTTTCGAACGCTATCACACTAGTTAAGGATTAGGGTAGGGTACAGCAACACACAGTCATAGGCACACGTACACAGGGTCTCGGAGTCTCGGAAGATGTGATGGCCATCACATTTTGAGAGACCCTAATCTGCAACATTCATTTTATAGTTTGTTTTACAGTTTTTATAAAAGTGAAAGAAAAAAAAAACACACACACACAAAAACACAAAGAAATAAAAAAGCCAAAAATAGTTGTGGCTTTATTTTTCTTCTCTCTCTCTCTCTCTCTCTATTGTTCTCTCTCTTATGTTCGCTCTCTACATTCCACTCTACTGTTCGCTCACTATTGTGATATATCTATTGTTCTCTCTCAGTTTTATTTTTACTATGTTTTAATGTATTTGCTTTGCAGGTATGGTATATTACTGTAATGTTTGTTTTATTGTTAACCATCATTTGCTTAGCAGGCCAGGTACACCATTCAGCTGCAGCGCGGATTTATTTATCTTGACAGCAACAGCGTTTGCTTCCATGATAGATAAAGCCGTGATTCCAGCGCTGTAGGAGGTGATTTCACCACCACAGTTAAATAAAAGAGCATATATGCCGAAGCATGGGGGCAGCAGGGGTGGAGGAGCGATTTGCTCCTAACATTTGGGGCGGATGCCCCCATTCTTCGGCTTATATATATATTTTAGGCACAGATTGTGTTAAAAAAGGTTTTATTTTTTACTGCTTTGCAGGTATGGTAAGTCTTACTGTTATACTGTAATGTTACTTTGTTTTATTGTTAACCATCATTTGCTTAGCAGGTACGCCATTCAGTTGCAGCGCGGATTTATTTATCTTGACAGCAACTGCGTTTGTTCCCACGATACATAAAGCCGTGACTCCAGCGCTGTAGGAGGTGATTTCACCACCACGGTTAAAAACAAAATGGTGCATGTATGCCCTTAATTAGAAGTGGATGGATGAAGGGAGGTATTCTAATGGGGGGCATACCCACCGATCAATCTCTTTTTTTCGTTCAGCCCATAGACTGCCTGAAAAAAAAAGATTACAATATATGCCCAACAAGGACAAGCAACGCACTGGTATGTTGCTGGACTTTGAGTGGTTATACCAGAATGACCACTAAAACAAAAGTGGGAGGGGGAAAATTGATTTCTTGGAACTCATACCATCACTCCAGTACTTATACTGGTCTTACTTGTTATGCTCTATTATGTCTCTCCTCTAATGATCAGAGGCCACAGCCTTAGCCAAAAATAGCATACAAGTAAAGAAAAATATTTCTCCTCTCTTCTAAGTATGGTCAAGGATTAGCCAAACCCAGAAAGAGAAAAAGAAAAGAAAGACAGATACTATGGCTGTAGTGGACACATACAGTGCCTTGCGAAAGTATTCGGCCCCCTTGAACTTTTCAACCTTTTGCCACATTTCAGGCTTCAAACATAAAGATATAACATTTTTATTTTTTGTGAAGAATCACCAACAAGTGGGACACAATTGTGAAGTGTAATGAAATCTATTGGATTTTTAAAACTTTTTTAACTAATAAAAAAATGAAAAGTGGGGCGTGTAAAATTATTCGGCACCCTTGCGTTAATACTTTGTAGAGCCACCTTTTGCTGTGATTACAGCTGCAAATCGCTTGGGGTATGTCTCTATCAGTTTTGCACATCGAGAGACTGAAATTCTTGCCCATTCTTCCTTGCAAAACAGCTCGAGCTCAGTGAGGTTGGATGGAGAGCGTTTGTGAACAGCAGTTTTCAGCTCTTTCCACAGATTCTCGATTGGATTCAGGTCTGGACTTTGACTTGGCCATTCTAACACCTGGATACATTTATTTGTGAACCATTCCTTTGTAGATTTTGCTGTATGTTTGGGATCATTGTCTTGTTGGAAGATAAATCTCCGTCCCAGTTTCAGGTCTTTTGCAGACTCCAACAGGTTTTCATCCAGAATGGTCCTGTATTTGGCTGCATCCACCTTCCCCTCAATTTTAACCATCTTCCCTGTCCCTGCTGAAGAAAAGCAGGCCCAAACCATGATGCTGCCACCACCATGTTTGACAGTGGGGATGGTGTGTTGAGGGTGATGAGCTGTGCTGCTTTTACGCCAAACATATCGTTTTGCATTGTGGGCAAAAAGTTGGATTTTGGTTTCATCTGACCAGAGCACCTTCTTCCACATGTTTGGTGTGTCTCCCAGGTGGCTTGTGGCAAACTTTAGACGAGACTTTTTATGGATATCTTTGAGAAATGGCTTTCTTCTTGCCACTCTTTCATAAAGGCCAGATTTGTGCAGTGTACGAATGATTGTTGTCCTATGGACAGACTCTCCCACCTCAGCTGTAGTTCTCTGCAGTTCATCCAGAGTGATCATGGGCCTCTTGGCTGCATCTCTGATCAGTCTTCTCCTTGTCTGAGCTGAAAGTTTAGAGGGACGGCCAGGTCTTGGTAGATTTGCAGTGGTCTGATACTCCTTCCATTTCAAAATGATTGCTTGCACACTGCTCCTTGGGATGTTTAAAGCTTGGGAAATCTTTTTGTATCCAAATCCGGCTTTAAACTTCTCCACAACAGTATTACGGACCTGCCTGGTGTGTTCCTTGGTCTTCATGATGCTCTCTGCACTTTCAACAGAACCCTGAGACTATCACAGAGCAGGTGCATTTATACAGAGACTTGATTACACACAGGTGGATTCTATTTATCACCATCAGTCATTTAGGACAACATTGGATCATTCAGAGATCCTCGCTGAACTTCTGGAGTGAGTTTGCTGCACTGAAAGTAAAGGGGCCGAATAATTTTGCACGCACCACTTTTCAGTTTTTTATTTGCTAAAAAAGTTTAAATTATCCAATAGATTTCGTTTCACTTCACAATTGTGTCCCACTTGTTCGTGATTCTTCACAAAAAATTACAATTTTATATCATTATGTTTGAAGCCTGAAATGTGGCAAAAGGTTGAAAAGTTCAAGGGGGCCAAAAAACTTTTGCAAGGCACTGTATAGAGTAGTTATCATTAATTTTAACTTTTTATTAATAATTATTACAAAAAGACCATATTAATATAAAATCACATTGCCCTATGACTAAATAACATTCAACCCTGCTGAGCTTAAGCTAGTGACACACTACAAAGAAGTCCAACACGTGCACCATTAGTGCGTCTTACAACCAAACTTGAAGATATAGTTAAACATAAAACACTCACATAAAAGACAGACCAGTTGGTCTTTTTGTAATAATTATTCATAAAAAGTTAAAATTAATGATAACTACTCTATATGTGTTCACTACAGCCATAGTAGCTGTCTTTCTTTTCTTTTTCTCTTTCTGGGTTTGGCTAATCCTTGACCATACTTAGAAGAGAGGAGAAATATTTTTCTTTACTTGTATACCAGAATGATGCCTGCGGGTTTTGGTATCATCTTAGTATCATTCTTTTCAGCCAGTGGTCGGCTTTCATTTAAAAGCAATTCTAGCAGCTAATTAGACTCTAGATTGCTTTTACAAGCAGTGGGAGGGAATGCCCCCCCCCCCCACTATTTTCCATGGTTTTGGCTCTCCTTTCCCAACAGGGAACCTGAGAAAGCAGCCGGTGATTCGGCCAACTGACCATAGAGCTGATCAGAGACCAGATTGGCTCCAATCATCTCTATGGCCTAAGAAACCGGATGCTACGAGAATTTCATGACTTAGATTTCGCCGGATGTAAACAGCGACATTGGGAAATTGGGAAAGCATTTTATCAAACCAATCTTGGTGTGGTCAGATGCTTTGAAGGCAGAGGAGAGATCTAGGGTCTAATAGACCCCATTTAAAAAAAAAGAGAGTACCTGTCACTACCTATAGGAGGAGCAGGCGAAAACTGGACCAGCGGTGCATAGCAGACAATCCGCTTCTCTCTTTCTCATCTAATAAAAATTCGTATTTCGGATAGGAAATTCTTCAACGGAATTTCTTATTTCGGATAAAAACCAAACTTCCATCAGCATCGACTGTCATATTGAGGTATATTTTTGCCTTTAAATTCATTGTAACGAACATTCATACAAATTAACGAACCTAACGACAATTTGTATTTCGTACGAAACTAAACGGAATTTCGGACACGAAATACGAAGTACGAATTAATTTTAATACGAACCGTAACGGAACAGAACGAAAAAAATTTATTGACGGCGCCCATGTCTAGTGTGCAGAGAGCAGCAACGATGAGGAAAGCCCAGAGCAAGGCAGTTCCAAATTCAAGATGAGATATAAGGCCTCAAATATGTCCTTTGTAGAAATTATGGAGATGGTGGACATCTTGAAGAGGACAGACTATGATGGGAAGTATGGACTGCACCCAAACCCAAATCTGAGAAAGGCCAACATCATGACTAAATTTGTGAGAAGTCTGCACAGGAATTTTGGGGCACAACGATCCAAGGAGCAATTGAGCAAACACTGGTCAGACCTGAAATTGAAGGAGCACGATCATTATAGAAGGATCAGGAAAGCGCTGCAAAAAAGTAAGTATTTGTTGTGTGTTCCTATTATTATTATTATTATTATTATTATTACTTTAGTGCTGGTCCATGTCCTTTTTATGTTTGTTGTGTGTTCCTATTATTATTATTACTTTAGTGCTGGTCCATGTGCTATTCTTTACCGTACAGTTTAAAACGGCAAATTTGAGGTTCGTAGGCACAGTAGTCGTTCATAGAAAACATTGTTCGTTCGACCACTAATATGACGTTTTTGGCAGATGCAGGTTAACTACATTTGTTCATGCCTATTTGTATTAAAAGAAGTTTAGTACATTGTTGTCTAGATGTGTTTGTAACTATAATGAAATGCAAACTTGATTCAGTGTAAGGAGAGGACACTCAGCAGCTGTTTACACATTTGGACACAGGAGCACTAGTGTGGGACACTATAACAACCAGTGGCTACTAGGGGTCTCTCCATGTGTGAAACTTGCACAAAACAGGTAAGTATTCCAGTTTTATAAAGGGAAAAAATCATGTCTTCAGCTTCAAACTTTGCTAAAACAGACAATTGGATGACACCAAGGAATGTTTCATATCCCTATTTCTCGCCTCAAATATCTGTCTATCTATCTACTAAGTATACCTTTTTGTATTCACATAGGGGAGAAAAGAATCGGGACATATGAGAACACCCAGGGCCATCTTTAATATTGACTGGACCCTGGGCAAAACATTTTTTGCCCCCCCCCCCCCCCCCCAGATAGCAGCTAGACTTAAAATAAGTTTACTGTATTAGATCAGGCAGAAATTGTGCTTGGTTACAGGGGAGCATGATATACATATAAATGCTGCCTTTATTTACATTTCAATACCACCAGCCGCAACTATTTACTTAGTAATGCTGCTGCTATTTACTTATGAATGATGGTTATTTGCATGTAAACACAGGGTCTGCAGGTGAGTCATCTGTACACAACAATAGGGCAGAGCTGGGCAGAATTAGTAGCAGCACTTCACACTGAGATATCGTGACACAGCACAGGACTAAAACTTCAAGGGACAAGGGAATTTGAACTGGGATAGTTGGCAAGTATGAGGCAGCTGCTTTGGGCCTCACAACAATGACAGGGCCCAGGGCAGCTGCCCCTTCTGCCCTGCCTTAAAGACGGCCCTGAGAACACCAGGAACCCCACTTCTCCTGAAGAAGGGGAACAACTCGCCACACAACCTGAGGATGTGGATTCCGAGGTTCACAGCTTCAGGTAATAGATGTATGCCTGCATATTTATAATACATGGTGTGTTGTTGTTTTTTAGGTGATGTGGATGTTGTGGAAGAAGAAACTGACTTCAACAGTGCAAGTGCACAAGTCCTCATCAGCAAAATAATGGTGTGCAATCGGGATTTAGAGAAGGTCAAGGAAAACATCAATGATGTTGAAAAAAGACTGACCAACATCATTGATATTCTAGCCAAAATCTAAAAAACAAAAAACTTTGTTGTTGTTTTATCTTTTTCTAAAAAAAATTTAAGTAATTGCAAAGCCAAATTTTGAAGATGCACACAGTGGGGGTTATTTACTAAAGGCAAATCCACTTTGCCCTTTCAGTGCACTTGAAAGTGAAGTTGCTGTATATCCAAGGGGGACATGCAAGGAAAATAAAAAACAGCATTTTAGCTTGCACATGATTGGATGATAAAATCAGCAGAGCTTCTATTCATTTCAGAACTACCCCTTAGATTTAGAGTGACTGCACTTCCAAGTGCACTTACAGTGCAAAGTGGATTTGCCTTTTGTAAATAACCCCAACTCTGTCAGCATGTGCTATCTGCCATCATGGGATATCAATGTACGCATTTTGTGGGTGCAACCCCTTCCTCGCAACTAAAGTAGATGAGAGGAAAGGGTTGCACCCTGAAACATGTTCATTGATCCCCCCATGATGGGATCTAGCACATGTTGACACACTGTGGCTTATTTAAAAAAAGCCAAACCATTTTTCCCTACAAGTGCAATGCAAGTGTACTTGTAGGGCAAAGTGGATTGTACTTTCTGAAATAAGGCCCAGTCAGGGTGCATGTGCGGCAGCCTGAGGTGACGGTAATGTTACCTTAGAGCTACGTTCCTCGGTAGTTCTCACCGGAGGACTACAGGTCCCAGCGCCGCTGAGAACGGCTTAAAATAGAAGAATATTCACACCAGCATCATCCGTTATATAAATAATGGTCTTGAGGGGACCAAAAATCAAATTTAAGACTTTTTAAGGTTTATCGAGGGAAATGGCACACACGTCGTCATCCTCACCCTCACAGCGCAGCAGTCCACACAATAAGAAGTCTCTGCCTCACAGCCAGAACACACAGGCTACCAATGGTGAGTCTGAACATGACAATGATCTTTTACAAACTGCAGTAAAACTTGACATATTTAACCACTTCCCGCCCAAGGTACGTCCAGGGACCTCCTTGACTTTCCGGGGTATATCTGAATGATGCCTGAGGCCACAGACATCATTCAGATATCGGCGTTTTCAGCTGGCGATTCCCTGCACCATAAGAATGATCATAGCGGCTGTTCCACCGCTTGATCGTTCTTACGGGAGGTGGGAGGGGACACCTCCCGTCGACCCTCCGGTGCTTCTACCGACTCACCGCTTCCATCGGTGAGTCGGTCACAGGATCCGCCAGCCCCTGGATAATACCATAGAGATTTCCGTTGGACCAGATCGTCTCCGGAGTCTCTATGATCGTTCGGAGGCCGGGCGCGATGTTATGACGTCACGCCCGGCCTCTGCATTCAAAATAACGGCGCCGATTTGGCTAGGAAGCCAGGATCGTTTTTTTTATTTTTTTTTTAGGCTTCCCAGCCTAGAGGTGAGATATGACCCCATATCTCACTGTAAATAGGTCCGATCGTGCCATAGTTCTATTCCAAAGGATGTTTACATTCCTTGTAATAGGAATAAAAGTAATCAATTTTTTTTTTTTTAAGTGTCAAACTAAAAAATAAAAGTAAAATTAACAATAAAAAAAAATAATCATGTATGTTCATTGATATTGTAACCTCTTCTTTACTCAATAAAATTTTCGGGAATAAAATAAAAATAAAAAATTAAAGCGCCCCTGTCCCTGTGAGCTCGTACGCAGAAGCGAACACATACGCAAGTCCCGCCCACATATGAAAACGGTGTGCAAACCACACATGTGAGGTATCGCCGCGAACGTTAGAGCGAGAGCAATAATTCTAGCACTAGACCTCCTCTGTAACGCAAAACATGTAACCAGTAAAAATTTTTAAAGCGTTGCCTATGGGGATTTTTAAATACCAAAGTTTGGCGCCATTCCACGAGCTCGTGCAATTTTGAAGCATGACATGTTGGGTATCTATTTACTTGGCGTATCTTCATCTATCACATTATGCAAAAAAACTGGGCTAACTTTACTGTTTTTTTTTTTAAGCATGAAACAGTTTTTTTTCTGAAAAAACGCATTCGAAAAATTGCTGCGCAAATACTGTGCGAGATAAAAAGTTGCAACAACCGCCATTTTATGCTCTAGGGTCTTTGCTAAAAAAACATATATAATGTTTGGGGGTTCTATGTAATTTTCTAGCAAAAAAATGATGAATTTTACATGTAGGAGAGAAAGGTCAGAATTGGCCTGGATGCGAAGTGGTTAAAAAAATTTAACATATGCTTCAGAAAGCCCTCAAGTAGACTTTTGACCATATTACTGAGAAGTTAACAAAAGAAATAAGAGAACTAGGTCAGAGAACTGCAGTTTTGGAACTGAGGGTAGATGTAATTGACAACCATACACAGAATTACATATCTGAGCTTATGACCCTTAAAGAGGAAAACCTCACACTACAGTGTGCACCTAAAGCAACCCCAATTGCTGGTGTTGTTCTGGTCCTATACCACAGGCAGCTGCAGCAGTTACAGTTGGTGTATTGTGCCACCTGCACAGTGTACACCTGAAGCTACCCCAATTGCTGGTGTTCTTCAGATCCTATACTGCACGCAACTCCAGTAATTATAGTCGGTGTACTGTGTCATCTGCACAGTGTGCACCTGAAGCTACCCCAATTGTTGGTGTTCTGCTGATCCTATACCACAGGCAGCTAAAGTAATTACAGTTGGTGTATTGTGTCATCTGCACAGTGTGCACTTAAAGTTACCCCAATTGCTCATGTTCTTCAGATCCTATACCATAGGCAGGCAGCTGCAGTAATTACAGTCGGTGTACTGTGTCATCTGCACAGTGTGCACCTAAAGCTACCCCAATTGCTGGTGTTCTCATCTCCCTGCAGGCCATTAGTATGTCTGGAAGGCCAACAAGGAGAGGCAGACAGTCACAAGCCACTAAAAGGGGGCAAGCAGGCTCTGTGTCTAGAGGCAACAGTGCTGGTTGTAGACGCGGTGCATCCTCATCAGCACGTGCCCATGGTACACGCTTGTCCTTATTTTCGGCAGCTGGACATGTTGAGCCGCAACATGCCGAAGACTTGATAGAGTGGATGACCAAGCCCCCCTCATCCTCCTCATCCTCTCTCACCCAGGCTCAGGGTACTGGCAAAGCAGCTGCCAACACGGCCTCTTCCCTCGTCTCAATGGCATCAGTCACTCCTTCTCTAGACCCACCATGTCCTCCTGAGGAGTCCCCCGAACTGTTTGAGCACAGTGTTGGGTACATTCTCCAGGAGGATGCCCAGTGTTTTGAAGGCTCTGATGATGATACCCAGCTAGAGGAAGGCAGTAGTGTGAGCCCAGAGAGAGGGGATGCCCAGGAAGGACAGCAGTCTGGCAGTCATGTTCCACCAGCTGCAGCATACTGCCAGGTTTGCTCCAGTGATGAGGAGGGAGGGGATGATGAGGTCACTGACTCCATGTGGGCGCCTCATAGGAGAGAGGAGGAGGAGGCACATCTCCAACGAGGCAGGATGCCCTCCAGGGGCCAGCTTAAGGGCAGCACACCGACTGAATCACACTGCAGAGCTCCGCCTGTGCAGGGCGCTGCCTCTGCGCGTTATTCCAAAAGTTCTTGGTGTGGGTCTTTTTTAAGAGAGTGCATCAGATTGCACCACAGCTATTTGTAACATATGTCTCAAGCGTATCTCGCATGGCCAAAACATCAGCCGCTTGGGCACCACATGCTTGACCAGACATATGGCGACCTGCCATGCAGTTTGTTGGCAAGCGTACCTTAAAGACCCACATCAAAGAACAAAGCGGACCTCTCCTTGCTCCTCATCAGCTGGGATCTCCAACCCCACTATACCTTCAGTCCTCTCTGAAACCTGCTCTGAGAGGAATGAAGGTGTAGAATTAGGCGTGTCAAAGCCAAGTAATTGCAGGCAATCTGCTAGTGGTACACCGACGTCCGATTGTACCAGGCAAATTTCCCAGCCCCAGATGCTGGACCATCAAAAGAAGTTCACTCCCAGCCATCCACGTTCCCAGCGGTTGAATGCTAGCTTGGCTAAATTTCTAGCACTTCAACTGCTGCCTTTTCAGTTGGTAGACTCGGCCCCCTTCCGTGAGTTTGTGCAATGTGAGATTCCTCAGTGGCAGGTTCCCAAACGGCACTTTTTATCACAGAAGGTGATTCCAGCTCTCTACCGGTATGTGGAAGGAAATGTCTTGGCCTCGATGGACAGGCCAGTCAGTGGTAAGGTGCATATTACTGCTGACTCATGGTCCAGCAGGCATGGACAGGGACGTTACCTATCTTTCACAGTGCATTGGGTCACTCTTCTAGCAGCTAGGAAGGATGCAGGACAAGGTACAGTAGTGTTGGAGGTTGTTCCGCCACCACACCTCCAAAATGCTACTACTGGTTGTGACACACCTCTCTCCGCCACCCCCTCCTCTTCTTCTTCCTCCATGGTCTCTTCCTGTGCTTTGTCCTCAGAACCAGCGGTGCTCGGTAGGCGTTCAAGGGGCTACGCAAGTACGCAGGCAAAAAAATGCCATGCCGTGCTTGCGCTGGTGTGCTTGGGGGACAGGAGATATTCTGTCAGCTCTGCAGGGGCAGGCTGAGAGGTGGTTGACCCCACGCCAGCTTAAGCCAGGAATGGTGGTTTGCGACAATGGCACCAACCTCCTCTCCGCCCTCCGACAGGGACAACTGACTTATGTGCCCCGTGTGGCTCACGTCCTTAAATTGGTGGTGCAGCGGTTCTTGGGCAGGTACCCCAGCTTACAGGATGTCCTGAGGCAGGCCAGAAAAGCCTGTGTACATTTCTACCAGTCATATAATGCCTGTGCTCGGGTGGCTGAGCTCCAAAAGGAATTGAACCTACCCAAGAACCGCCTAATCTGTGACATGCCCACCAGGTAGAACTCAACGTTGGCCATGCTGCAGCAGCGGGCCATCAATGAGTACCTGTGCAACTACGGCACCAGGACAGGGTCAGGGGAGCTCGATTTTTTTCCCCACACCAGTGGGCCATGATCAGGGATGCATGCACTGTCCTGTCACCATTTGAGGAGGCCATGAGGATGGTGAGCAGTGACAGTGCATGCATCAGTGACACTGTACCTCTTGTCCACCTGTTGGAGCACACGCTGCAGGGAATAATAGACAGGGTGCTTGAAGCAGAACAGAGGCAGGAAGAGGAGGACTTCCTTGCCTATCAAGGCCCCTTTTATCCAGACAGTGTTCCTGCTGGCCCGCTGATCACACAGGAAGAGGACAAGGAGGAGGAGGATTGTGTCAGCATGAAGGTGGAGCCTGGCACTCAGCATCAGCAGCAGTCTTGTAGGGATGATTTACAGTCCCACGAAACATGTGAACTTGTACGTAGCTGAGAAGAGGTGGCTGCAGATCATGTCATCCTTAGTGACTCAGAGAACTGCGGACCGAATGCCTCAGCTAACCTATGCTGCATGGCCTCCCTGATACTGCAAAGCCTGCGGAAGGATCCTTGTATTCAGCGGATCAAGGAGAGGGATCATTACTGGCTGGCAACTCTCCTTGTTCCATGGTACAAGGGTAAGATTTCGGACCTTATCTTGCCGTCGCAGAGGGAGCAGAGGATGAGACATCTTTGGAAGGCCTTGCAGAAAGGTCTGTGCAACGCGTTCCCAGAGACTGGGAGGTTACAAACTCCTGTTCCTGGACAACGTGTTGCTGAGGCTTCGGTCAGACAATTTCTTAGTCCGCAGCCCCAAGGTAGGATCGGTTCCAGCAACCATCGCCAGTGTCTGATGTACATGGTGCAGGAATACCTAGGGGCAAGATCAGACTTGGACTCCTTTCCAACCGAAAATCCTCTGGTTTACTGGGTCTTGAGGATGGATCACTGGCCGAAGCTTGAGCAGTATGCAATTAAGCTACTGGCCTGTCCTGCATCCAGCGTTCTTTCGGACCGCACATTTAGTGCTGCTGGAGGCTTTATTACTGATCATAGGGTGCGCCTGTCCACCGACTCGGTTGATCGACTGACCTTCATAAAGATGAATCAGTCTTGGATCACCACCAGCTACCAAGCACCTGAAGCTGATGTAACTGAATAATTGTTTTTGAAATGTCACATCCCTTCGAGACTGTCTATGCTGATGCTGAGTGACTATCCTGTTATGCTGACTGACTATCCTCTTCCTCCTCAATGATCCTGCTGATAGCTTGGAAGAACCTTTTTGATTATGGGCACTGCCATCAGTACCTAAGGCCCAATTTTTCAGCCCCTGTTTAACAGTTACATGTAATTACAATTCTTGATATAATATTTCACAGCAGGGCCCGTTCCAGCGCCCACCGAGAGTAACTGTGAGGACTTACAGTGTTGCTGCACCAGCACCACCACCACCACCAAAGGCCCAATTTTTCTAGCACTGTTCAACAATGGCATGTAATTACAATTCTTGATATAATAGTTTACATTAGGGTATTCCAGCGCCCACCAAGAGTCACTTTGAGGGCTTACAGTGTTGTGGCAACACCAACACCTTAGGCCCAAATTTCTGCAGAGCATATAGGGCAGGCCCCTACTTTCAAACATTCAACTTACAAATGTCTCCTACTTGCAAACGGAAGGAGACAACAGGAAGTGAGATGAAATCTACCCCTAGGAAGGGAAATTTTCTCCTGTAAGAGTTGATATGGGAAAAACGTGTCTCCTCTTCACTGATGCTCTATCCCAATCCTTGTTTTACTAAAAAAAAAAAATTTTTCAAAAAGCATTGGTCATTGGGACAGAAAGTGAGGTGAAATCTTCTGAAGAGGTGCACAGACGGAAAAAAATGTACCAGTTCAAAATTACAAACAGATTCTACTTAACAACAAACCTACACAGTCTCTGTCTTGTTTGCACCGCCTGCATACTGCTGTTCTGAGTATATAGGGCCGGGGGGCCCACGCCTTTCCTTTTTTAATTTGGGTACGGGGTTCCCCTTAATATCCGTACAAGACCCAAAGGGGCTGGTAATGGGCAGAGGGGGCTACCCATGCCATTTTCCTCAATGATTTTCATCCATATTATCGGAAATAGACATTACATTAAAACCGCAAGCAGTTTTAAATTACTTTTTTTCCATTAGAAATGTAATTTTGTGCAGGGACTGTTTTAAACATGGGAAACACTTGCCACTTCACAGGCATACTGTAGACACCCCCCAGGCATGATATTTAAAGGAATATTTCACTTTTTTTCTACTTTAAGCATCATTAAAATCAGTGCTCCCGAAAAAACTGCCTTTTTAAAACTTTTTTTTTTGCATTTATATATGTCCCCTGGGGCAGGAGCCAGGTCCCCAAACCCTTTTTAGGACAATAACTTGCATATTAGCCTTTAAAATTAGCCCTTTTGATTTTGAACGTTTGAGTCCCATGGACTTTAACGGGGTTGTAAAATTTGTGCAAATTTTCGGTCCGTTTGCAGGTTCTGGTGCGAACTGAACGGGGGGGTGTTCGGCTCATCCCTAGTTACCAGAAATCATTTCATCCAAAATTGTTCCTCTTCCATGGCAGACCACTGTGCAGTATTTGCAACTATTGCTTCCACAATTCCTAGATCACACGACATCACTTGGTGTATAAATGACTCTATATTGACTCATCCTTCTCATCGTGTTGAAATTGAGAAAGCTCTTTCTGATTATGTAATATCTAATGACACAGAGGATGTCTCTGCTCTTACATTATGGGAGGCACACAAAGCTGTCATTAGGGGTAGATTGATACAAAAAGCAACAGTCTTTAAAAGAGAACGCAAAATTTTGTTTGCAAAACTTGAATCTATCTTTAACCACTGTCACCAGACTTTTCAATCCCTTCCGACTGCCATCAATAACTTGAAAAAGAATGTATTGATTTAGATCTTTTTCTGATGGATTCAGCAGATAAGCTCATACGCAAACGCCAGCATGTTCAATACCTTAAGGCAAACAAACCCGATATGCCCATGGCTAGAATCTTAAAGAATTCGCAACATAAGCAGACACCTATCAGATAGAAGATATCCCGAGAAGCGCACACTAGTAACCCAGTAAAGATTCTTGAGATCTTTTGTTCTAATTTGGATAAATTATATTCCTCTACTCCGAATTTTGATAAGACCAAAGCAGATACTCTGTTTTCCAATATCACGCTTCCTAACCTAGATCAACAACAGCGAGATCTCCTTGAAAGCCCAATTACTGATACTGAAGTTTTAAATGCAAGAAAATCTTTAAAATTACATGAGAGACCAGGCCTAGATGGATTCTCGGAAGTATATTATAGACAGTTTGCACATATCTTAATGCATGTCTTAACCAAGTTTTTCAACCCGATCATTAAGGGAAAATCATTTAGAATGGAGACATTGACCTCCATTATAGCAATGATCCCCAAACCATATTCTGACTCTACATCCTGGACTAATTATCGTCCTATATCCCTCCTCAACCTAGATATAAAATTAATAGCTAAAATCCTGGCCACCAGATTGAATAATACCTTAGGCCATCTACCATATTTATCGGCGTATAACATGCACCGGCATATACCACGCACCGGCGTATAACGCACCCCAAGTTTAGGAGGGAAGTTTAAGGAAAAAAGCTTTTAGGAGGCAAGTTTAAGGAAAAAAACTTACATTTTAAATGCCCATCAACCTTGCACACTGTCCACCTGCAGCCTTGCACTCTCCACCTGCAGCCTTGCACTCTCCACCTGCAGCCTTGCACTCTCCACCTTCAGCCTTCCACTGTCCACCTGCAGCCTCCCACTGTCCATCTGCAGCCTTCCCCAAAGTTGCAGCATGTTTTCATTTTAAATTTAGCACTACCGCCTTCATCGCTGAGATGTTCGGCTACTCTCACCACCGACATAGACCGAACCGAGCCAAGTGTACTCACGTACTCGGCTACTCAGTTCCACTCGCAGTAACACCCCCGTCGCGCCCCTTGGCCCAGGTCCTATGATGAACACAACTCCGGTCCAATGGTGGGACGTAAAGGCTAGGAGGCGGGACTGGGCATTACTGGGAGCGGAGCTGAGTATACAGTACATTCGGCTCGACTCTGTAAATGACGGCAGCGCTCCACAGAGCGCAGATCAGCAGGGGTCGATGTATAACATTCACCCACGATTTTCCCCTGATTTTAAGGGGAAAAAAAGTGCACGTTATATGCCGATTAATATGGTAATTCATAAGGACCAAACAGATTTTATGCCAAAACTCCAGGCAGGTGATAATATTAGGCGAGAACTCTTACTTATCAATGCTGCTAAAACCAGACGAATCCCAACGTGCCTGGTATCCTTAGATATAAGGAAAGCATTTGACTCTGTCACTTGGCCATATATGGAATATATCCTTCAAAAATTGGGTTTTGGTAACCATTTCTTGACTTGGGTCTCCTATTTATATAATAATCCTAGAGCATATATTAAATACGCTGGCTATAAGTCAATAATGTTCAATATCAGAAGAGGCACTAGACAAGGTTGTCCCCTTTCCCCATTACCTTTTACCCTATTCATTGAAACTCTGGCACAACTAATTAGAACTAATCCTGATATTAAAGGTATCAAATTAGGTGGTCACCATCATAAATTATGCCTCTTTGCGGATGATAGCCTCATATTTTTATCACAGCCCCATATATCTACCCCTAACTTACCCAATACACTATAAAACTTCACCAAAATCTCAGGACTATATGTTAACCCAACGAAACAAATTACAAGGTTCTAGCACGTTGGTACCTAGTACCAGCTAGAATAGCTAAATTCGTCTCCACATATTCACCTAATTGCATTAGAGGGTGTGACACGGCAGGTACACATTTCCACATATGGTGGCAATGTCCAGTTGTCAAAGAATTCTGGAAGAACATATTTCTTATGGCTTCTAAAGCTCTGGAAATTGAAATTCCTCCAGATCCTGCTATAGTACTTCTAAATCTTAAACCCACTACACTCACCCTCACCCAATTTCAATTGTTTATTCAACTTAGTACTGCAGCTAAACAAATGATTGCCAAGGCATGGGAGTCTCAAACTCTAATTGTAGCCAAAGCTAAATACAGAATGAACAGAGCACTCATATACGCAAAGATGACAGCTATTGAAGAGAATAAGATCAATACATTTTGCAAGATCTGGCAACCATGGGTTAAACACTACTTCCCCACCGACTTTGACCAATCTTTGTTGCTACCACACTAGGTTATATAGTATATTTACCAATTAAATGTGCATATCTGCCATGAGCCAGGACACCACCCTGGGCAATTCCTTCCTTCTATCTTTCCCTTTTCCCCCTCTTTGTTATTTTCTTTTATAAATACATTATATAAAATAGGAATACTTACTCTTTATCCTTCTTTTTTACACTGCTTACCTTACAACTAGACAATTTTATTCAGTCTATTTGATTATCATCATTACGTCTTTTATTTACAGTATATATAAAGTAAACACAGTTGTAAGATGGTTCTATACTTACCACTATAATGTAAAACATTTTGAATGTATGCTATGTATCCATGCTTTATATTCTTTTATTTTCCTTTGTGAAAACTCAAAAAATATATTTAACAAGAAATAAGGGCCAGTGTGTCAACATGTGCTAGCTCACATCATGGGGGATCAATGGATGTGTTTTTTCGGGGGTGCAACCCCTTCCTCTCATCTACTTTAGTTGCGAGGAAGGGGTTGCACCCACAAAACGCATACATTGATATCCCATGATGGCAGATAGCACATTTTGACGCACTGGGGGTTATTTACGAAGGGCAAATCCACTTTGCACTGCAAGTGCACTTGAAAGTGCACTTAGAAGTGCAGTCGCTCTAAATATAAGTGGTAGATCTGAAATGAGTGGAAGTTTTGCTGATTTTATCATCCAATCATGTGCAAGCTAAAAATTCTGTTTTTTTTATTTTCCTTGCATGTCCCCCTCGGATCTACAGCGGCTTTACTTCCAAGTGCACTTGCAGTGCAAAGTGGATTTTACTTTAGTAAATAACCCCCACTGTGTGTTTTGTGCCTTTATCAAAATAGATGTAGGGAAAAGACACACATTTTAGACATGCTGATCATGGGATCATGATGGAAATACTGATTTTGAGTCCCAATTTGTGTGCATCTTCAAAATTTGGCTTTTACAGGAGTGAAATGACCCCATCTGATGAAGGCAAAATCAACACAGTTTTTACATGCTAATGTCTCATATGGCCTTCACCTTATCAAAGTTGAACTTTGTAAGTTCCTAAGTTGGGGGTGTGGATGTTATGTTTTTAAACATGCCTGTTTAGCCATAAAAAAGGCTATGGAGGTTATTTACTAAAGGAAAATCCACTTTGCACTGAAAGTGCACTTGGAAGTAAAGTTGCTGTAGATCCGAGGGGGAGAAGCAAGGAAAATAAAAAACAGCATTTTAGCTTGCACATGATTGGATGATAAAATCAGCAGAGCTTCCACTCATTTCAGATCTACCCCTTTTGTAAATAACCCCCTATATCTACTGTCAAACATACATGTTATACACCAAATATGTTGGTTTGTTTAAAAACCCTTTGTGAATGTGCTTGGAGTAAAATGTTTTATACTCAACAATGTGTGGCTTCTTCTTAAAATGTTCAATACCATTTTATTTAGTAAGTTGTTGTAGTTACAGGGACAATGGGGAATATTTACTAAAGGCAAATCCACTTTGCACTACAAGTGCACTTTCAGTGCAAAGTGGATTTCCCTTTAGTAAATAACCCCCACTGCGCTGTTAAATTCTCCAAAATCAGGCCATTTTAGGGACTACAAGCAATTAATTCATGGAGTTTAAAAGGATGATTATTTTTTATCATGAATGCATTACATACATTAACAACAAAAATATTGTGTGTATGTGTGTAGCAGACCCATAGCACAACAGAACATAATAGTTAGCTGAAGAAGAGATTGTCACATTATGTATCAAATAAGTTATGTTTGCACTAGAAGAAAATTACCAAAAATAAAAGGCCATTGGAGAAGCTAGGAGACAGATAAGAAACATAAGCAGTAAATCAAATGAAATACGAGTTTAGTTTTTCACCAAAAAGTATTAAAAAAAGATTACTGATTATCTGGCATACCAATTGCCCCCCCTACTCATGAAATATTCTAGATATCTTTGCCATACTTCACAGGCACTTTGGGGTGGGGGGGGGGGGGGGGCAAGCCAGGACGGCCAGCTTCAAGAGCTGTCATGTTTTCCTCCGGTGAGCTGGCCTCAGTCGCAACTGAGGCCAGATAGTTGGCTGCATTTCTTCTCATAAAATTGTGCAAAATGCAGCAGCAGAGAATAATATGGTTAAGTTTGTATTCTGCCATATTTATTGATGTTAGGAATAGCCGGTAGTTAAAAATCCTCTGGTCCGGGGTCAGGGTCCGCATTGGGAACGGCTGCATCAGATGGTCCCCCAGCGCAAATGCCTCATCTGCCACAAACACAAATGGGAGGCCTGCCACATTGTCTGCTGGAGGTGGCAAGCCCAAGCTGCCAGTCTGGAGACGCCTGTAGAATTCCGTCTGGGCGATGAATAGGGATAAGCTTGATGTTCGGGTCAAACATGAGTTCGACTCAAACATCGGGTGCTCGCCTGTTCGCCGAATATCGAACAATATGGGTCGTTTATGGGAAATTTGCAGAATCTGAATGTGCAGAATGCCCCATAATGCACTGCAGCAGTGCATTGCTATATGATGATTGGCCAAAGCATGCACCTGACCTGTATGTTTTGGCCAAACCCACCCAAAGGCAGGGTTCCTTTGGCAAATCATGGCTCAGGGGGACTAAGTCCACGCCCCACACTATATAAGGCTGCCTGCACAGCGGCCTTGTGTAGTGTTGTTGCTGTGGATGGAGACTTAGCTTGATTTAGATTGAGCAGGCAGGTTATTCAGTTAGTGGCAGTGTATTTAATATATATGCATACATACACACACACACAGTATAATATATATATATATATATATATATATATATATATATGTATACTCTGCAGCATCCAGTTAGTGTAACCTAGAGGTCTACATTCTAAAGTACATTCCATACACACTCTGCAGCATCCAGTGTAGCGTATATATCTACAGTGCATTCTGTGGGGTACCGTTTCTACTACTTTTCTGGTGGTGTACACAGCACACAATACAGTGCAACCATAGTGCAGTTGCTCCTACTTTTCTGGTGGTGTACACAGCACACAAAACAGTGCATCCGTAGTGCAGTTGCTACTACTTTTCTGGTGGAGTACACAGCACACAAAACATTGCAACCATAGTGCAGTTGCTACTACTTTTCTGTTGATGTACACAGCACACAACACAGTGCAGTGTGGCATTGCCCAAAAAATATACATTGTGTCCGGAAGGCCACCAAGAGTGGCAGATGCTCACAGGCCACTAAAAGAGGGCAAGCAGGCTCTGTGTCTACAGACAACAGTGCTGGTCATGGACATGGTGCATCCTCTGCAGGTGGCTGTGGGGCACGCTTGTCCTTTTTTCCTGCTGCTGGCCATGTTATTGAGCCAGAACATGCAGAAGAGTTGGTGGAGTGGATAACAAAGCTGTCCTCATCCTCTGTCATCCAGGCTCAGAGTAGTTTGCCTTCCAATGCAGCTGCCAAAGCGCTCCACCAGCTCCTTGTCCACAGTCACTCCTTCCGTAGCCCCACAATTATGCATGGAGGAGCCCCTGAACTATTTAACCACAGTGTCGGGTACATGCTGATGGAGGATGTGCAGCGATTAGAAGGCATTGATGTTGGTTCCCAGGTTGAGGAAGGGAGTAACGTGAGCCTAGAGAGAGGGGGTGCCCAAGAAGGACTAGAAACTAGAAGTCATGTTCCCCCAGCCACAGCATACTGCCAAGTTTGCTCCAGTGATGAGGAGGGAGGGGATGATGAGGTCACTGACTCTACTTGGGTGCCTGATAGAAGAGAGGAGGAGGCACAACTCCAATGAGGCAGGATGTCCTCTAGGCCGAAGCGTAAGGGCAGCCACCCTACTGCTTCACACCACAGAGCTCTGCAGGTGCAAGACGCTGCTATTGGCTCCCCGCTGATATTGAAAAGTTCCTTGGTGTGAGCCTTTTTTTGACACGTTTGCAGCAGATCACACCATTGCTGTTTGCAACCTATGTCTGAAGCAGATAAAGCATGGCCAGAACAGCAGCTGCTTGGGCACCACATGCTTGACCAGACATATGATGACCTCTAATGCAGTCTATTGGAAACAGCACTTGAAAGACCCACATCAAAGAAAAAGGCGGACATCTCCTTGTTCCTCATATGGGATCTCCAATACCACAATACCTCCAGTCCTCTCAAAAACCTGCACTGAGAGGAATGAAGGTATAGCAATAGGTGTCTCAAGTACTTGCAGCCAATCTGCTATCAGTACACCTCCATCTGATTTTAGCAGGCAAATGTCCCTACCCCAGTTGCTAAACCGGTAAAATAAATTCAGTCCCAGCCATCCACATGCACAGCATCTGAATGCTAGCTCTGCCAATCTGCTAACACTGCAATTGCTGCCTTTTCAGCTGGTAGACTCTGTCCCCTTCCATAAATTTGTGGAATGTACTGTACCTCAGTGGCAGTTTCCAAAACGCCATTTCTTTTTATGGAAGGCCATTCTGGCTATCTACCAGCTAGTGGAAAGCAATGTTTTGGCCTTGTTGGACAGGGCGGTCAGCAGTAAGGTGCATATTACCGCTGACTCATGGTCCAGCAGGCATGGGCAGGGACGTTGCCTTTTTGAACTGAATAGTATAGTTCAGTATTGTTGGAGCTTGTTCCGCCACCACGCCTCCAAAATGCTAGTGCCAATTCTGCCACAGCTCTCTCCTCCACTCCCTCCTCTTCTTCTTTCTCTATGACCACTTCTTCCAATTTCTACTCTAAACCAGCGGTGCTCCATAAGCGCTCAAGGGCCTATGCAAGCACTCAGGCAAAAAAATGCCATGCAGTGCTTTAGTTGGTCTGCTTAGGGGACAGGGGCCACACTGGGGCAGAGATTCTGTCAACTTTGCAGGGGCAGGTTCAGAGGTGATTGATGCTACGCTAGCTTCAGCCAGGAATGGTTGTAGGTGACAATGGCACCAACCATCTCTCCGCCCTCCGACAGGGACACTTGACCCATATTCAAAGTTTGGCACATGTCTTGAATTTGGTGGTGCAGCAGTTCTTGAGTAGGTACCCACCCACTCAATCTCCTAAAGCAGGCCAGAAAAGTCTATGGTCATTTCCGCTGGTCATACAATGCCAGTGCTCAACTGGCTGACATTCAAAGGGAATGCCACCTGCCCACCAACCACCTCATTTGTGACATGCCCACCAGGTTGAACCCAACGTTGGCAATGCTGCAGCAGCTGCACTGGGCCATCAATGAGTACCTATGTGAGTATGGCACCAGGACAGGGTCAGGGGAGCTTGGATTTTTTTGCCACGCCAGTGGCTACTGATCAAGGATGCATGCACTGTCCTATCACCATTTGAGGAGTAGTGATGGACAAACTTCCGACGGGATGTTTAGCGAATGCGAACTGTGAACGCGGCCAAAAGTTTGCGAACCACAAGGTTCGCGCCGGACCCCATTGACTTTAATGGCAGGCGAATCTTAAAAACCTCCAGGTCATATTTTCAGCCACAAAATACTTACTACCTGTGCACACATAGTCCCACAACATGGACACTGACATAACAAAAGTATTAAGTGAATCTGGGATTGACAACGACAAGCATTCTTTTTTTATCTGTGAAATTTTGACAATTCAGGAGCGCATGAAGGCCATGGAGGAGAGGCAAGGTCAGGGCAGGCTATGAAGGGGGTGCAGGAGATGATCATTGCCACAGTCAGGGCAGCACAGTCCTGTGCCAGTGTCCCAGTGTGCCAACCTGTGCTTGAGCCCCTCCCTCTGCCCGGCCCTTACCCCCACCTATGCAGGGCTCCACTGCGGTGGTCCGGAGGTGCCAGTCCAGTGCTGATCCTCAGCCATGGTGCTGGCACTGGGGCATCTGTTGAAGTCCTATGGGACGAAATGCGTAGGGCGTGGTAGTCATGTTCCCTGTATTGCTTTTTTTTATTATGTGATCACGTTTTTATTCAATCTTTTTATTTTGTATTTGCTGATTTTACGCCAATAAACAGCTACCTTTATATTTTCATCTACACTATGGGAAGCTGTTTTTCTTTTTTGTCTCATACGTGATCCCCTGCATGAGTTTGGCCTTGTTTGTTACCCCGTTTTTTTGGGTTGGAGTTGGTTCTTCTCGTCCATTCCATCAGGACCTTTGAGGAATTGGAATTTTGTGGATGATACAGACTACTCCTTCTTTGACCAGAGGACCCACAGCAATTCCAGTGGCGGATAGACCTGCGAGGATTCATCTATCCATATATATGCATGCATGACCTTGTGTACATACACAGGTCCGGTGGTTTCGGTAAGAGTACTCATCTTCTTTTTACCTACCTAGATGTCACTGATGTGAGATGTCTCCAAGACCACTTTCTAGTTTTTGCACTGTGTGAAACACCACATTCTGTGTCCTATGTGGATCTCAAGGACTATTGTACTCACTTAATATTTGGACTTTATTAGTCTTTCCTTCTTCTTTTCAAAGTTTTTGTTACACATATTCTCACAGCATTTTTCCTAGCGCTACATTATATTGTTTAGGCACTTGGACTACATTCTTTGGTGAATTCATCCATAAATATGACCACAAAAGAGGTAGGTATAGTGTGTATGGGTTTGGCAAATTCAGCAGATAGAGGATTGGTATCGAGGGACTTAGCGGTTGGGGGAGCGGAGGGTTCGAGTTGCGTTTGGACCCCCCAAAAAAAGCCTCTTGCACTCTGCCTGAATTTAAGGACAATAAAATTTGGACACATTTTAGGGGGTGTTAAGCGTAAGCACTACAATGGAGCAGACAAAATACAATGTTAAGTGACTAGGCTAGTTGTTTATGGGCCCAGGATAGCATGCTGGGGAGATTAGTGAAGGCACATATGCATGAAGGACAGAAAAGGAGCATTAAAAGCTTACAGCATGCATGAGGACAAAGGGGACATTCACAGCATATTACAATCATGCTACAGGCAGTCCCTGGGTTACGAACACAATAGGGACTATAGATTTGTTCGTAAGTCAACGTTGTTCATAAGTCGCAACACTGCATTTGTAAGTGTAACTTCCAGTTGGAACACTGCGTTCGTAAGTGTAACTGCTGCCTGTGCATGGATGTGGGATGTTCTGGGCACTTGTTATGTTATCTAGGGCGTAGTATGGCAGTGTGGGACAGGGGAGGGCTGACAGCCTTAGGCCTGGGGGGCAAGTCCAGTCACGTGGCCCACTTTAACCCCAAATAAGTTCACTATCTATGCCCACCTTGTATTACAAGGTTACCCATGGCTAGTGGCCAGCAGAGCCCTACAGGCCATGATAAGCTCCCAGCAGGACCTACAGGTGCATGGCCAGCTCCCAGCCTGTGGGTCCTGCTGGGCACTGGCCATAGCCAGCTCCCAGTAGGACCAACAGGCAGCGGTGGTGCGTCCATAAAGGCGCATGAGCGCTGCCCCCCTGTCACTCGCTCTCTCACATAGATAGATTGCATGAATCTATATATGGTTGCTGCTGCCGCCCCCTATTCATGTGCCTGGTCCTTTGTTGGGCGCCATGCATATGAATTACAGCGGTGGAGTTTCTTTGGAAATGCCTGATTAGAGCCATAGGCTCAAATAGGCTTCCTGATTAGAGCCATGGGCTCTAATAGGCTTCCAAAAGGGAAAACAGCGGGCACACTGCTGTGCGTTCGCCGATTACTTATTGGTGTGTTAGAGAACCGAAGACATTGCTTTCCTAACACTGACCTGGCTCACAGCCAATCAGGTTGCTCAGGTCATGTTACCTGTCACCTGATTGGCTGAAACAACAGGCGCTGCTATTGGACGCCTGATGGGAGGAGAGGACGGGAGGAAAAGAAGTGCAGGAGACGCATGAAGGACCCACTCGTTGTCACCTGCTGCCCCACAAGACAGGGCAAGTGCAGGGCAGAAGGCAAGCGGGTGGCACACTGTCACACTGGCAGCATTTGATTGGCACAGTGGCTGCGAATAATTTTTTTTTTTCACATTTTTTTCAGTTTGCCCCCCCCCCCCCCAAAATATTTTAGCACCAGCCGCCACTGCCAACAGGCCATGATTAGTTCCAGCAGGACCCACAGGGAATGGCCAGCTCCCAGCAGGACATCATGTACTGTACCATTCCCGAGTCTTTTCTGCAGGTGATCCCTCTGTGTAATGCGGGGACAAGGTCATCCAGTGCCCAGGCAAAGATAGCAAACTGCGCCCCCCCCCCCCCCCCAGGTGGAAGAGGGAATGGGGGTAATAGTGCCATAATGTTTGTGACATGCTGTGGGGTCACTGGAAGGAAAAAAAAATGCTGCTGCATTTCTGTCAGTTTGAGAAGGACTGATTGATAACTATGTCAGTGCCATCCAGTGCACTGCGATAAAATGTAGAATTACTGTATATTATTGCAGCTTACTGCACTGCACCTCTGGACTGCGCTGCAGTGTAAATGGAGCACATAGAGAACAGTTGTATTCTATGTGCTCTAGCAGTGACTGGTATTTTTCCAGTATGGAAAAATGCCAGTCACTGCACTAGTGTGAAAAAGCCCAAATTCTGTAGTATAAGTTAATGGAGAGTGAGGGGCTGCATGTGTTAGAGGCATGATTCTGACAGAACTATTGTATTAGGCAAAAGTAAGCTGGGATGGAAAGGGTGTCAGCCCGAGTACATGTGTGGAATGCCCAGAGCTGAGAGGCTACAGTGATTTATATGAGGAGAGCAGAATTACACAACAGAAGAGAAGATAAAATGAATGGGAAAAAGATAAGTGAATTGGTGCAAGGAGAGTGTGACTTACCTACAGCAAGATTGTACCGACCAGGAGAGATGAGTGCATAGAGGGAGGGGGAGGGGGATGAAGCATGAGTGAAATCAGCCTGGAATAAATGAAAGAATCTGAACAGAAACAAACGTGATGTGTCCTGAAAGGAGAGAGAGGTTATAGGAGAGCAGCCAGTAGGAGAGTTAACACAGCAGCAGGAGAATGATAGCTTGAAGTTGCTGGCTGACCGGCCCCCCTGTGAAGTGATGGGTCTCCCTGCCGGGAATAGAAGTTACCTGCTTCGATGCTCAGTTCCCTCCAGTCTCTACCCACTAGACTACAACTCCCAGAATGCAGCGCAGCAGCAACACAGCCAATCAGCGGCCGACTTCCTCAAAAAAAAAAATAATAAATATGTCAGCAAACAGCCTGTTTTGATTAAAAGTTAGACGGCCTGGGGGGAGATTTCCACCCTGCCCCCCGGCCCAGCCCGCCCCTGGTGTGGGATGTGTTCAGAAGTGCCCTGGGTTATGAACACAATATGGACTATAGGTTTGTTCATAAGTCGAAGTTGTTCGTAAGTTGTTCGTAAGTCACAACACAGTCACAAAACAGTTGGAACCCTGCGTTATTAAGTGTAACTGCCGCCTATGCATGGATGTGTGATGTTCCAGGCACTTGTTATGTTATCTGGGGCATAGCACGGCAGTGTGGGATGTGTTAGGAAGTGCTCGAAAGGTATCCAGGATCCACGTGGAGCACAAGTGGCCGGCATTTGAGGCCGTACGTAAGTAGCAGACGTTCATAACTCGGGTGTTCGTAACTTGGGGACTGCCTGTAATTAGGGAATGATGAAATAAATCCAATACATTAGCAAACATTAAATACATAGAATGTGATGTTAAAGGATAAAACTTACCTTCATATAGTCCTTCCGCAGGACCTGAATAATGGCAGAACAGGTCTTTGGAATAATGATTCCCAGAGCCTGAGGGGAAATCCCAGTCATAAACTTAATATCCTGGGGACTTATCCCCATTGCCAAGTACCACAAGGTGGCAACGAGATTGTGCTCGGGAGGGATGGCTTGCCGCATGCAGGTGTCTTGCTTGGTAATATAAGGGGTAAGCAAAGCCAACAGACAGTGAAAAACGGGGTCCGCCACCCGGAGATGATTCCTGAAATCATCAGGATTTTCTGGAGCTCCCACAGCAAAGGCATGTGAGAGAATTGGTCATGATTAAGTAACCTATTCTTGGTCCATGAACTCCTCCTCCCCCTGTTCATGGACTGGACTTGGGTCAAAGCAAGAACTCTTACACCAAGCCCAACAACGGCACAAGGTCTCCGTCAAGAACTTAACCGCAACATGGCTAGAAAATCAGAAAGGACCTGAGCTGAAAATCTGAAATGAGTGGACAAGAACGCACTGAAAAACAGAACCGAACTATAAATAGAACACACTGAAATACAGGAACGAACTGACAACATGCACTGAAGAACAGATACGAACCCACAAGCACAAACTGACAAGCAAGAGACCGACAGTGCCACCAATGGGAGAACCCTTTCCTGGCAACAACACAGCATCCTGACAGGAGGATAGCAGGGTCAACCAAGGATCGACTTGGGCACGTAATCACTGACCACAAGCTGTAGCATCGTAATCACCCAGTGTGCAGGTCCTGACGACCAACACTAATTATCGATAAATGACAACATTTGTATATACTTTATGGCACTGAGAGCACTGCGATGTGGAAAGAAATACTGCTAGGTTAAAGGAGAATCCGCCTATAGAAATATATCATCTATCATGTGACACATCACCCATCCAGTCTTTTTTCTCTATATAGGCCTACCACATTATACGGACCATTTTTCGTTTTCCAAGGCTCTGATGAAGAGGAAACCCCTCGAAACACATCAATTTTTACAATTTTATGAAATGAGAATATTGTAATTTATTTATTCATGAACACGTAGTATTTTGTTTTTGTATATACCAATTTCTTTAGAATAAACTTCTTTATTTTTATTCATGCGTTAGGTCACGCGCCTTTTTTCTTCTTTCATACACAGCATGGTGTCATAAGCCTAGGCCAATGACCAGACAAGAAGCAGGAAGTGGGCTGTATAAGGGATTTACTGGCAGAAAAAAAAAATGTTTTACTATCCAAAGAAACAACAACAAGGGCAGAAGATTTAATAGATGGAAAGTTATAAAAATGACTGAAGTCACTTATTCTTTCCTGGTGACGCCCCTCCTAATCTGCTACAGAAGTGAGGCTTGACATCCCTGCAGTATTCCCAAAACTTTGAAATGACTATTATATACTGTACCAGTGGCGGTGCATCTATAAGGGCACACGGGCACTGCCCCCTCTCTCCTGCCACCCCGTTCTATCACCAATAGATAGATTTATGCATTGCATGAATCTATCTATGACCGCCACTGCCACCCCCTATTCAGGCGCCTGGCTCATTTTCGGGGCCCAGGGCGCCTGAATTACAGCGGCGTGGAGGTTGTTTTTGAAGCACCTGATTAGAGCCATAGGCTGTGATAGGCCTCAAAAAAGGTAAACAGGGAACGCTATGCTTGGCGCTCGCAGTTCCCCCAGCTGTGTTAGAAAAGCGAATGAACATTCGCTTTCTAACACTGAACCGCCTCTCTGCCAATCAGGTGCTCGGGTTTGTTACCCATCCTCTGACTGGCTGAAACGACAGGCGCTGTGATTGGACGCCTATCAGATGTCCAATCATAGGAGAGGATGGGAGGAGAGGACGGCAGAAGAAGACATTGAGGACATCACCTGCCGCCATGACCCACTGCCCCACTGTGACAGGGTAAGTGCCGGGCAGACGGCGGGTGGGGGAGGCACAGTGGCAGCATTTGATGGGCACAGTGGGAGCATTTGATGGCACAGTGGCAGCATTTGATGGCACAGTGTCGGCGTTTGATGGGCACAGTGGCTGCGTTTGATGGCACAGTGGCAGTGTTTGATGGGCACAGTGGCTGCATTTGATGGGCACAGTGGCGGCGTTTGATGGGCACAGTGGCTGCCTTTGATGGCACAGTGGCAGCATTTGAAGGGCACAGTGGCTGCATTTGATGGCACAGTGGCTGCGTTTGACAGGCGCAGTGGCTGCGTTTGAAAGGCACAGTGGCTGCGTTTGATGGTATAGTGGCTGCGTTTGATGTCACAGTGGCTGCGTTTGATGGTACAGTGGCTGCGTTTGATGGGCACAGTGGCTGAGTTTGATGGCACAGTGGCTGCGTTTGACGGGCACAGTGGCTGCGTTTGACAGGCGTTTGATGGGCACAGTGGCTGAGTTTGATGGCCCAGTGGCTGCGTTTGACGGGCACAGTGGCTGCGTTTGACAGGCACAGTGGCTGCGTTTGATGGCACAGTGGCTGAGTTTGATGGGCACAGTGGCTGCGTTTGATGGTACAGTGGCTGCATTTGATGGGCACAGTGGCGGTGTTTGATGGGCACAGTGGCTGCGTTTGATGGCACAGTGGCAGCATTTGAAGGGCACAGTGGCTGCATTTGATGGCACAGTGGCTGCGTTTGACAGGCACAGTGGCTGCGTTTGAAAGGCACAGTGGCTGCATTTGATGGTATAGTGGCTGCGTTTGATGTCACAGTGGCTGCGTTTGATGGGCACAGTGGCTGAGTTTGATGGGCACAGTGGCTGCGTTTGACGGGTACAGTGGCTGCGTTTGATGGCACAGTCGCTGCGTTTGATGGTACAGTGCCTGTGTTTGATGGAAAACAAACGTAGCCACCCTCTAATGGGAAATGGGACCATAGCAGCAAAAAATTGAATTTGAGGATTTGGAGGAGAGTAATAGAAGGGACTTTTTTGAGTTAAGAATACATATTTGGCTATAATTTTTTTTTAAATCAGAGTTTAGTGTCACTTTAACTTTCTTGATATAAGGAGCCCCTGACATCATGTACTCCATATTCAGTAAATAAAATGCTACAGAAAATGCTCAGGGACTCTGGACATGTAACAGGAGATAGTCAGAGACTTAACACATACTATAGGAGTTATTTTAAACTGGAGAAATTCTTCAGAAGACAGTCATAGACTAGAGACCCATTACATGAGACTATTAGAGATCACTGCTATTACTGTCCATTTACTAATCAGTGATTCCACATTTGTGCTTAAAGTGGAAAAAAGTCCCCCCCCCCCCCCCCCCTCCTATCTATCTTGCCTAACCTGTATAAAGAATATGTGTTTTTGTATAAAGGTTATGCAGGAAAGGTAGGATGGGGGGGTTATGCAGACATTTTTTAAGAAAAGTTAGAATTTCTTTCCATTTTAATGACACCCTTAACAATAATCCCATCTAATATTTATTTTAACAAGACCAATTACAATAGACCTGAAAATAAAAAAATACATAAAAAAAAAAAAAAAAACAAGGATGGATGACACAGAAAAAAATAAGACAGTGTGAAAGAAACTTTATTGTCTTTAGTAAGCACCTAGGTAAGGAAACAAATATATAAAGAAAATTTCCCCAATGAGGACACAGACAGCAGTGGTTCCAACCCTTCTACACTTCATACAAAACTAGATGACTTTAGCTAATTTTTAAGTGGTCTATTCATAGATGATTTCCCACAAGAATCACGCAAACTTTATCCAAGATTCACATAATTGGATGTCCTCCTCTAGCTAGATAGGAGAACAGACGTATCATCATGATGGATGTGAAATTTGATGATGAACTTTAGGATTTCTTCTGTCGTGGTCCTCTGAGGTTTACCAGCAGACATGCTTCTCCTCAGCTACGAGGTCACCGTAGACCTCCACCTCGCACAGGGTCAGGCGTTCACTGCGCCCCGGGATCACCACGCTGACATATTGACCCTCCATTCCATTACAGCAGAAAATTGTCGTAGGATCAGAAACTTGGGTGACCGTACCGCACCTGTGGAGAACAAACAAGGATCAACGGAATGATACAGAAAATACACTTGTTTAATTGTAGGAGGTTTACTAAAGGCGCCCAAAGTGTTCATTAACCACTTAAGCCCCGGACCATGTTGCTGGCCAAAGACCAGAGCACTTTTTGTGATTCGGCGCTTAGTCATTTTAACTGACAATTGCTCATTCATACGACGTGGCTCCCAAACAAAATTGACGTCCTTTTTTTCCCACAAATAGAGCTTTATTTTGGTGGTATTTGATCACCTCTGCATTTTTTATTTTTTGCGCTATAAACAAAGAAAGAGCGAGAATTTTGAATAAAACAAATTATTTTTTACATTTTGCTATAATAATAATATTTTTTTCCCTCAGTTTAGACTGATATGTATTCTTCTACATATTTTTGGGGAAAAAAATCACTCGCAGTGAAGGGGTTAACCACTAGGTGGCAGTGTAGGGGTTAAGTGTGTTCTGGGGCGTGTTTCTTACTGTGGGGGGTGTGTGGCTATGTGTGACACGACACTGATCTCTGCTCCGATAACAGGGAGCTATGATCAGTGTGTCAGGGCTGGCTTAGCCTTTCCTTCTCTGGGCTGGCTGCTCAGCTGTCGGATAATTGCCAGCTCTCATCTCTCTCCACAGTTACCTAGCTGTTCCTGATGATGCTCGTCTGACCTGCCTACTTAAAGCTGTCCAGCTCCCTTCACCTCTGCCTTCGCCTTGGTCACATCACAAGAAACCATCTCCTGCGTACCTGGTTAAAGACGGGCTTGCTGACATCCTTTCTGGCTCCTTATCCTGCTTGCTGTTCCTTCACTTGGATCCCTGACTCTGGCCTGGCTGACTACCCGATCTGGTTATTGAACTCTGGCCTGGCTGACTATTCGATCCGGTTACTGGACTCTGGTTATGCTTTGACTATGCTTACTCTATTTACCTTATTATTTCTATTTAATAAACAAGTGTGATTTAATTGTACTTCTGTCTCGGTCTGATTCATGGTTTCTGACACAGTGACACTGTCACTAGGCAGAATGGGGAGATGATTGTTTACATTAGCATCTCCCCGTTCTTCCTCCCTGTGAGACGATTGCGGGTATCCCCGCGGCGATCATGTCTGCGGGACCCGCGATCCGACTCACGGAGGTTACAGCCGGCTCGCGCGTGTGCCACCGGCAGTGCGCACGCGATGGCACAGCTGCAAATTTAAAGGGACGCACAGGTATGCCCATTTGCCTGTCCATGCCCTTCTGCTGACGTACATCACGTGCGCCAGACGGGAAGTGGCTAACCACTTGCTTACGGGGCACCTAAACCCCCCTCCTGCCCAGACACATTTTCAGCTTTGAGTGCTGTCACTCTTTAAATGACAATTGCACGGTCATACAACACTGTACCCAAATTACATTTTTATCATGTTTTTCCCACAAATAGAGCTTTCTTTTAGTGGTATTTGATCACCTCTGTGTTTTTTATTATTTGTTAAAAAAATTATAAATATTTGTGGCAATACACATGGATCTCACATTGGGTCACCACCTGTGAAAGGCTTTGGGGTTATAATGCCTAAATCAGTAAGTTTAATATCAATGTTCCTATATAGATATTGGCTTGTGTCGGGGGTAATTCCCCTCACAGTCATCAGGGGGGAGGCTCCCCCCGGTTTGTTTGAGCTATCCTGGGGCTAAGACGTTTGGGTAAGATTCTGAAAATGTTGATATGTATTGTAAACATGTCTTCTCCAATTTTTGTTGTTGTTACTGAAGGTCACTTCATACAGTTTTTATTGATTTAATTGTGGTTTATGTATATATCCTTAGATGTATGTATTTCCTGAAGAAGCTGAGAAGCGAAACTAGTCGAAATACCTCACCTTCCCCATGAGCTATTGATTTGTTGTATTGTGAATTATTTTTATATTCAAATAAATTGAGACAAAATCTTTTTACACAATTTCTTTTCTCAATGTGTTCATATGTTTAATGCGCTGATGTGTTTAATGTGCTGATTTAATGTTCTAATGTTTTAACAGTCCCCCTGCTCGCATTCTTTCTTGATATTTCTGGTTGGAGACCAGAATTTTCAAATACCTATTCCATGTGCACAGCGAATGTCATCATTCAACATCACTGTTGCGGCTTGGAGATTTATTTTGGGAGGGAATCTCTTTATTTGTTTCTAGGATATACACTCACCGCCCACTTTATTAGGTACACCTGTTCAATTGCTTGGTAACACAAATTGCTAATCAGCCAATCACACGGCAGCAAACTGAGCATCAGAATGGCAAGGAAAGGGGGTTTAAGTGACTTTGAGTTGTTGGTGCCAGGCGTGCTGGTCTGAGTATTTTAAAAACTGCTGATCTACTGGGATTATCACGCTCAACCATCTCTCGGGTTTACAGAGAATGGTACGAAAAAGAGAAAATATCCAGTGAGCGGCATTTGTGTGGAGGAAAATGCCTTGTTTATGTCCGAGGAGAATGGGCAGACTGGTTCCAGATGATTGAAAGGAAACAGTAACTCAAATAACCACTTGTTACAACCAAGGTCAACAGAATACCATCTCAAAACATCAAACCTTGAAGCAGATGGTCTACAGCTAAGAACAGGAAACTGAGGCTACAATTCACACAGGATCATCAAACTTGGACAATAGAAGATTGGAAAATGTTGCCTGGTCTGGTTTTCAGCTGCCACATTCAGGTGGTGGGGTCAGAATTTGGCACATGGATCCATCCTGCCTTGTATCACCAGTTCAGGCTGGTGGTGGTGGTGTAATGGTTTGGGGGATATTTTCTTGGCACACTTTGGGCCCCTTAGTACCGATTGAGCATTGTTTAAATGCCAAGGCCTACCTGAGTATTGTTGCTGACCATGTCCTTCCCTTTATGACTACAGTGTCCCCATCTTCTGATGGCTCCTTCCAGCAGGATAATGCACCATGTCACAAAGCTCCAATCATCTCACCACCGGACAATGAGGTCACTGTACTCCAATTGCCTCCACAGTCACCACATCTCAATCCTGAATCTATGCCAACAAGAATTAAGGCAGTTCTGAAGGAAAAAGGGGGTCCAACCCGGTACTAGCATGGTGTACCTAATAAAGTGGCTGGTGAGTGTATATATAGTGCTAGGCCCTACCACAGTGTAAGCCCCCGTACACACGGTCGGACATTCTGCCAACCAAATCCGTCGGATTTTGTCCGTCGGATTTTGTCCGTCCGATTGTATCCGAAACTGTTGCATACACACGGTCAGACAAAGTTGTCGAAAAATCCAATCTTTCAGAACGTGATGACGTAATTTTGTTACGATGGGACTACGTTCAGGCTAGTAGCCAATAGCTTTAATGTAGGAATTTGATCTGAGCATGTGTGGCACTTTGTCCGATCGGAATTCTCTACACATGATCGGAGTATGTCCTATCAGACCAGTTTGTCGGAAAATATTTCCAACAAGTTGGAAAATTTGGTCCGACGGATATTCCGACGGAAACAGTCCAATGCATAACACACACAATCGGATTATCCGACAACACGGTCCGATAGGACACATTCCGACGGATTCTCCGACCGTGTGTACAAGGGCTTAGAAGTAAATGGCACACAGGGTTCTCTTTGATGCAAATTGTGGGGGCTCCAGAATATCTGTTCTGAGCAGAGAAAATTGTCTTTCCAGTCTTCTTCGGTTTTTATAACTCTTATGCCACGTACACACGATCGCACATTCCGACAACAAATTCCATTGGATTTTTTCCGACGGATGTTGGCTCAAACTTGTCTTGCAAACACACGCTCACACAGAGTCGGTCGGAAATTCCAAACGTCAAGAACGCGGTGACGTACAACACGTACAGAGAGCCGAGAAAAATTAAGTTCAATGGCCAGTGCTGCTCTTCTGCTTGATTCCGAGCATGCGTGGCACTTTGTGTGACGGAATTGCCTACACACGATCGGAATTTACGCAAACGGATTTTGTTGTCAGAAAATTTTAGATCCAGCTCTTGAATTTTGTGTGTTGGAAATTTCAATGGAAACTGTCCGATGGAGCCTACACGCGGCCGGAATTTCCGACTACAAGCTCCGATCGCACATTTTCCATCGGAAAGTCCGATTGTGTGTACGGGGCATTAGATTGGGTTCTGGAGTTCAGAGACTTCAAAGAGCTGAGGAAAGGAAAAAGCCTCTAACCCTGGGTTGAGGTATTAATGAAGGCCAGCAGACTGTGTCTGGGACTGACATTGATTTAGGGTTCCACCCGGGAGACAAAATGGTCCCTGTCCAGCATCAAGGGAGTTGGATAGAGAAGCAGGGAGCTGCAAGAGAAAGAGCCGAGAGGTGCAGGGCTGCACATAAGCACAGTGGTGCTAAAAGGTGATGTGAGGGACCAGACTTAAAACCTATGCTTGAGGCCTGAGAAGTAGTTCTGTAATGGGAAGCCAGGAGGCTTGATATACATTTTATTTGTGTTTAATATGATGGTGGAAACCCCTGTGAGGCCAACCCTTTTCTAAGCCCTTGTATACACGGACGGAGAATCCGTCGGAATGTGTCCTATCGGACAGTTTTGTCGGATAATCCGACTGTGTGTGGTCTCCATTGGACTGTTTCCGTCGGAATATCCATCGGACCAAATTTTCCAACTTGCTGGAAATATTTTCTGACAAACCGGTCTGATTGGACATACTCAGATCATGTGTAGAGAATTTCGATCGGACAAAGTGCCACGCATGCTCAGATCAAATTCCTACACCAAAGCTATTGGCTACTAGCCTGAACGTAGTCCCGTCGTAACGAAATAACGTCATCACGTTCTGAACGATTGGAATTTTCGACAACTTCGTCCGACCGTGTGTATGCAACAGTTTCGGACAAGATCCGTCGGACAAAATCCGACGGACAGAATCCATCGGATTTGGTTGACGGAATCACCGACCGTGTGTACAAGGGCTTAGAATGTTTACTTTCTCTTTAAATATATTCATAGGTCAAATTCAGTCATGCAGTAATGTCTCTTATTTTGGGTTCAGGGTGCTGCATAGGACCTTTGTCATTGGGCTTTTATTTGCATCAGATGTGTTTTTTATTATAATACAAGTCTATGAGAAGGCAAAACTCTCTTGAGTTCAATGCAGACCAGAAAAAGGTCACCTGTCAATGAATTCTGAATGATCTCTGAAGCCTCTCAAACTGATGCCATCGACACAAGCCCAAAGCCCATTGACACAGGTAACCGTACAGTGTCCTGTCCCCGTGGTACTCACACCGGGTTGTTATTGTCTGGAGAATTTCCAATTCGGACCTCAGCGCCCATCAACCGTTGCATTAATTCATCTGATCGTCCAGTGACTACAACGACATTCACATTGTATTTCTCTTTCAGGTCTACCTTCCACCAGGGCGATGGGTCTCTATTTGTGTGGGCACAGGAGCCATGATTCCAGATGGTATCTGTCACACCATCAATGGCGTTGTAAGCTTGACCAATATCAAAAACTGAACTCTCCGAGGCTTCCCCGCTTCTGGCGATATCTGTGGCTGAAAAAAGAAAACAAAACACACTCAGTAATTATACATCGTGTACAAAGTATTTCCATTGTTCTAAAGGGGCCTTCACAAAAAAAAGAACTGTAGACTGCAATGGTGTCAATAATTTGACTGAGACAGTGGGATAGATTTACTATAGCTGGAGAGTTCAAAATCAGCTTCCGGGTAAATTTAGGGGTATACTTATTTTAACCAAATAAAAAATATGGATCATGCAAATTAATTTTTATATTGTCGGTTTTTCCACCTTTTTCTGTAGGTACTTGAGACCCCTATGGTCTCCTTAGTCACAGAGAGGTGGCATCTGATTGCATGCTGGCATCCCATATAGCATTGGTGGACATCTTGGGCCAGGAAGAGTCTAATCAAGACCCTGGCACCCGGGTTTGGTGCGCATTTCATGTTGTGATTAGAGTAGGGACAGGTCACCCATCTGTCAGGGACAGTGATTCACATCAGGGAGAGGTTCCAGACAGGTAGGGGAAGTGCAGGAACATGCCATCCTTCCTCGAATTCTCCCCACTTGGATATGGATCAGCCAGGCCACATTCTGCCCCTCAAAACTGACGTTGTCAGCACACTGGAGACCTTACAATGCTACTCCTCGCAATTTCATCCTGTAAGTGTTGCCAGTTGCTATCACTTTTAGGTTGGCTCCGTTCCCTTGCAGGGTCCTTGGGGCCAACCTTACATGCATGTTCCCACACAGAATTGCACCTAAACGTGCCGCTACTTCACACACAGGCAGCGGAAACTGATTGCTGGTCATGCATACACTTGCATCATATGGTGCTAAGGGCAATGAGATATCTTGTGATTTTTTTTGATCATGGATACATGATTAATGCTTATAAATATGTTACTACCAGATATTACCATTTTAGAAATTGGCTCCATGGAAATGTGCATTTCTATGTATATGAGATTTTAGTGTCTGTAAACATGTATCTATGTATCATTAAATATTTTACTATCCACCGTTCTATTCATTTTGTTACCATGAGCTTCATATAAAGTCCCAACCTTTTTTGCTGCTTCTATGCTGCTTTTCCTGCTGCATTTTTGCTCCTTTTTTTCTCCTTTTCCTCTTTAAAATACCTGAAGGAGTTCTTTTGATGACCTACCTGCTGCCATAAGAGTGTATTCAGACCCTCCTCCTCATCTAGTGCACCAAAGTCATTTTTATGTACTTTTTTACCTTTATATTATTCTTACCTCCAGGTGGAGGGCTGCAGCACCAAGCCAGACCCAACGACCCCAGGAAAAGCAAAGCCACCAAAGTCTTCATTCTGGAGGAGAAACCAAGACACAAAGAGTCTGTTACTATAGTATGTTACACGAGAAGGTGATTCTGCATCTCTTCCTCAGTATCATCTCTTCTTTCTCTGGTACTTCGAAATACCTTTTCTTAGTATTAAAATAAATTCTCTTTCGATCAGATCTGTAATTTCATATATAGTGCCATGAAAAAGTATTCACACCCCTTGACATTTTCCACATTTTGTCATGTTACAATCAAAAACGTAAATGTATTTTGTTGGGATTTTATGTGATAGACCAACGCAAAGTGGCACATAATTGTGAAGTGGAAGGAAAACTATAAATGGATTTCCAACTTTTTTTTTAACTAAATATGTGAAAAGTGTGGGGGTACATTTGTATTTAGCCCCCTTTACTCTGATACCCCTAACTAAAATCTAGTGCAACCAATTGCCTTCCGAAATCGCCTAATTAGTAAATAGAGTCCACCTGTGTGTAATATAATCTCAGTATAAATACAGCTGTTCTGTGAAGCCCTCTGAGGTTTATTAGAGAACCTTAGTGAATAAACAGCATCATGAAGGCCAAGGAACACACCAGACAGGTCAGGGGTAAAGTTGTGGAGAATTATAAAGCAGGGCTGGGTTATAAAAAAATCTCCCAAGCTTTGAACATCTCATGGAGCTCTGTTCAATCCATCATCCGAAAATGGAAAGAGTATGACACAACTGCAAAAATACCAAGACATGGCCGTCCACCTAAACTGACAGGCCGGGCAAGGAGAGCATTCATCAGAGAAGCAGCCAAAAGGTCCATGGTAACTTTGGATGAGCTTCAGAGATCCACAGCTCAGGGGGGAGAATCTGTCCACAGGACAACTATTAGTCGTGCTCTCCACAAATCTGCCCTTTATGAAAGACATTGTTGAAAGAAAGTCATAAGAAGTCCTGTTTGCAGTTTGCAAGAAGTCATGTGGGGGCCACAGCAAACATGTGGAAGAAGGTGCTCTGGTCAGATGAGGCCAAAATTAAACTATTTGGCCTAAAATCAAAATGCTGGTGGAAAACTAACACTGCACATCACCCTGAACACACCATCCCCACCATGAAACATGGTGGTGGCAGCATCATGTTGTGGGGATGCTTTTCTTTAGCAGGGACAAGGAAGCTGGTCAAAGTTGATGGGAAGATGGATGGAGACAAATACAGGACAATCTTATGCTGCGTACACACGACCGGACTTTCTGGCAGACTAGGTCTGATGGAATCAGTCCGTCGGACAATCCGATCGTGTGTGGGCTAATCCGAAATAGAACATGTTTCAAATCTGTCCACAAGACTCAATTCCAATGGGAAAACCGTTCGTCTGTATGCTGGTCCGACGGACCAAATACGACGCAAGGGAAGCTATTGGCTACTGGCTATTGAACTTCCTTTTTTAGTCCCGCCTTACGTCATCACATTCAAAACTAACGGAGTTTCGAACTGACTTAGTCCGTTTGTGTGTGGCCAAGTCTGTTCATTCGGAAGGTCCGTCGGAACTCCGGCGAAAGGCGGTCGGGAAGACCGTCGGATCTAGTTTGTCGGAAAGTCCGGTCGTGTGTATGCGGCATCAGAAGAAAACCTGTTAGATTCTGCAAAAGACTTGAGACCGGGGTGGAGGTTCACCTTCCAGCAGGACAACGACCCGAAACATACAGCCAGAGCTACAATGGAATGGTTTAGATCAAAGCATATTCATGTGTTAGAATGGCCCAATCAAAGTTCAGACCTAAATCACATTGAGAATCTGTGGCAAGACTTGAAAATTGCTGTTCACAGACACTCTCCATCCAATCTGACAGAGCTTGAGATATTTTGCAAAGAAGAATGGCCAAAAACTTCCTTCTCTAGATGTGCAAAGCTGGTAAAGACATCCCCAAAATGACTTGCAGCTATAATTGCAGTGAAAGGCAGTTCTACAAAGTATTGACTCGGGGGGCGCCATACAAATGTACCCCCCCCACACACTTTTCACATATTTATTTGTAAAAAATGTTGAAAACCATTTATCATTTTCCATCCAATTCACAATTATGTGCCACTTTGTGTTGGTCTATCACAAAAAATTCCAATAAAAGACATTTAAGTTTTTGGTTGTAACATGACAAAATGTGGAAAATTCCAAGGGGTATCAATACTTTTTCAAGGCATTGTATATGACACAACTGAAAGCAAAGCAAATAAAAAAAAAAACATTAATTTTTTCTAAGTTTGTGATAAACTAGATGGAACTCAGAGGAGTCCAGCTAATCTTTGGGTCTACAGGTTCCTCCACCCCAGGTGTAATGGAAATCTGCGTTACATCAGAGGGGGGCGGGGTCAGGTGACGGGTGGCCCCGCCCTCCTCATATAAGAAATGTCAGGCGCCAGGATCCCCGCAGTGTCTCCTCCGGTGGAGACAGACGATGGATGGATTCGCTGTACTGGAGGGAGAGATCACCCATCGCTGGAACAGATCAGCCATCGCTGGACCCTGAGAGATGATCGTCCGTCGCTGGATAGCAAGAGTGGATTACCACAGCTGGAATCTTTTTTAAATTTTTTTTTTTAATAAAGGACTTTTTCAAAAGTGTGTTTGTCTTTTTTAAAATTTTTTACACTTTCTTTGTGAAATGGTAGGGGTACTTTTGTACCCCCTTACCATTTCAAACAGGGGGGGGCCGGGATCTGGGAGTCCCCTTGTTAAAGGGGGCTTCCAGATTCTGATAAGTCCCCCGCCTGCAGACCCCCACAACCACTGGCCAGGGTTGTGGGGATGAGGCCCTTGTCCCCATCAACATGGGGACATGGTGCTTTGAGGGGTCACAGACCCCCAAAGCATCCTCCCAATGTTGAGGGCATGTGGCCTGGTATGGTTCAGGAGGGGGGGCGCTCTCTCTTCCCCCCTCTTTTCCTGTGGCCTGCAAGGTTGCGTGGTCAGATAAAGGGTCTGGTATGTAATTTTTTGGGGGACCCCCACGCCATTTATTTTTAAAATTTGGCGTGGAGTTCCCCTTAAAATCCATAACATGGATATTTAGGGGGAACCCCACGTCATTTTTTTTTTAATTGACGTGGGGTTCTCCTTAATATCCATACCAGACCTGAAGGGCCTGGTAATTGAATTTGGGGGAACCCCACGCTTTTTTTTTTTATCAATGACCTCTCTGTATTACGGGGAGCCGACAATTCATTATAGCCACGAGTGATTTTAAATTACTTTTTTTCCTGCAGAAATGACACTTTGTGCAGGGACAGTTCTAAGCACAGGAAACATGCGCCCCTTTACAGGCATACTATAGACACCCCCCAGGTACGAAATTTAAAGGAATATTACACTTTTATTGTTTCACTTTAAGCGTCATTAAAATCACTGCTCCCAAAAAAACAGCCGTTTTTTTTTTTTTTTATCACAATAAAGTTTATTAAAGAGAATATAGTAAATACAAAGGAGTGGAAGCGTTACAGAAAATATATAACAAAAAGTAAATTATGGACATTATAGACATTAATATTTGTCGAAACAAGAACTTAGAGGTGAATCTTATGAGTACAATCACAACAGTAATTAGGTAATAACAACCAGAATATAATTATGAGCAATGATGAGTATGATCATATTATTGTGTTGTAATAGTCTGGATATGGATGGATTGATGATTCGGGTATTATAGTGTAAAGTATATGCAGCAGAGTGGGGCCTGTAATATGCAGTATAATGGAACTTTCCCAATAATATTCTATTATGGAAGTAGGAAATAGTCATGTGTACACATCATGTTATGAGATTGTGGTAGAATTGTGTCTTGCAGAAATTACGCCAGGGTACCCACATATGTCGAAATTGAGTGATAGAGCCCTTTTTGATGGCAATAATTTCTTCCATGTCATAAATATGATGGATTTTACGGAGCCAATCTCTAGTTGAAGGTAGAGAGCTTGAGTTCCAATGTAGTGGGATCAGATTTTTGGCTGCGTTGAGGAAGTGTCTAATCAAGGATTTTTTATATGAACCATATGAGAGGTTGTTTATGTGCAATAGACACCAGGCTGCGTCAAGGTTTGAATGTGAGCCTATGATGTGGTTGGTCCAATAGCGGACTTGGTTCCAGAAGGGTCTCAGGAGTTTGCAATTCCACCAAAAATGTAGAAAGGAGCCCGTTTCGGAACCACATCTCCAGCAGGTTCTGGGATTTTGAGGAGTCCAGTTATGTTTGGTGAGAGGTGTAATGTACCATTGTGTGCGTATCTTATAAGAAATGTCTTGCATTTTTGTACTGAGTGCACATTTGTGTGTGAAGAAATTTGCTTTTTCCCATTGTTTTGTGGAGAATTGGGTGTTAAGATCTTTTTCCCATTTGATTTTATATTTGTCTCTTTCAGTTTTATTTTGACATAGAAGCCATTTGTATAGTAAAGAAGTTGTTTTTCTAGTTGGAGTTTTCTTTAAATATGTGAGTTCAAATGTGGACAAGGGTCTAAGGAACTGGTCTTTGTGTTTATTGTTAGTTATGAAGTCATGTATTTGTCTGTATGACCATTCTGATAGGGGATGTGTTGGGAGTGATTTGTTTAGTTCCTGTCTAGATTTTAGGTTGTTATTGTGGATGCAATGAGTTATTAGTAGAGGATCAGAGGGGAATGTAGTGTACATCTTTGGGTTGTTAAGACCGGGTATGAAATCTGGATTATTGGCTAGTGTCGAGAGGGGTCCCGTGTCTGTTGATAATCCTAGTGGGATTGCAACTTTTTTTTTAAATTTTAGTGTATTATTAATAGTGGGGTGTTTTTTGATTGAGAGGGGTAGATTTGAATAGGTAGACCATGGTAGATGTGGAATGTCTAAGGTGGAGTGGGCTTTTTCTAGGTTTACCCAGTCCTTGTGATTGGCATGGCAGTGCCAATCTATAATTCTGGATAATTGTGCCGCTTGATAATATTTTCTGAAGTCTGGAAGTCCTATCCCTCCTTCTTGTTTTAATCTATAAAGGTATGTAAGTTTGATTCGTGGTTTTTTATTTGCCCACAGAAAATTTCTTTGTATGCGGGAGAGACGTGTGAAGAAAGATTCGGGTAGCTCTATTGGGAGGGTATGAAATAAGTATAATAGTCTTGGCAGGATTGCCATTTTTAAAATTGCGGCCCTGCCAAACCATGAAAATTTCCCTTTCGTCCATTTTTTTAGGTCTGTTTCTATTTTCGTCAGGAGAGGGAGGAAATTAAGTGAGAATAAAGAATTTGGGTCTTGGGATAGACGAATCCCCAAATAGGTCAGGGAGTTTGGTTCCCATTTAAATGGGCAATTGGATTTAGTCAATTTTTCAGTCTGTGTATCTAGGTTCAGACCTAAGGCCTCACATTTTTTTTGATTAATTTTAAAATTGGAAAGATGGTTAAAATCCTGGAATGTTTTCAGCAGGTTGGGAATTGAAATATGTGGCTGCGTGATGTAAAAGAGCAGGTCATCTGCATATGCTGCAGTTTTGTATTCCCTGTTCTGGACCTTGACTCCGTGAATCGCTTCATGTTTGTTTATGGTTCTGATTAGGGGTTCGATCGACAGGATGAAGAGTAGGGGTGAGAGTGGACAGCCCTGTCTTGTACCATTTTTGATAGAGACTTTTTTTGATAATGAGCCGTTCACTTTAATGTTAGCACTAGGGTTTGCATAAATAGCATGCATCCATTTCAGTAGATTTTGTCCAAATCCCACGTATTCACAAACTTTGAACATGAAATCCCATGCGACTCGGTCGAAGGCCTTCTCCGCGTCAGTTGACAGGAGAAGGCCTCCGACACCCTCTCTCCTCATCCTGTGTATCAGATTAATGGACTTAGTGGTGTTATCCTTAGCCTCTCGGTTAGGCATAAAACCTACCTGCTCAGGTCCAATAAGTTTATGTAGTAATGGTCTTAGTCTGTTGGCAATAATTTTAGTTAAAATTTTGAGGTCTAAGTTGAGGAGTGATATGGGTCTATAGTTTGTGCACTCTGAGGGATCTTTGTTAGGTTTGGGTATGACTGTTATGTGAGCTGCTAAAAATTCACTTGAAGGTCTACTGCCTGAAGTAATTGAGTTAAATGCAGCGGCTAAATGTTCTGATAAGGTGTGGTCAAAGATTTTGTAGTATTGGGCTGTCAGGCCGTCTGGGCCGGGACTTTTCCCATTTGTTAGGTCGCGGATAGTCTTGGAGACTTCATCTGTGGTGATCTGTGTTTCTAGGGAGTTAGTATCAGTTAGAGGTAGGGATGGCATTGTGCATTCTGTTAAATAAGAGATGATTGCTTGATCTCTAGTGTTGAACCCAGGTTGCATCCTTGTTTGTGTAGGTATGTTATATAGAGTTGAGTAGTAATGGTGGAAAGTGTCAGCTATCTTTCTAGTGTCGTGGGTAATAGAGCCTTGTCTGGTATTGTTGAAGTTCATAGTGTCTTTAAGTGCTCTCGCTAGTAGTTTCCCTCCCTTATCCCCATGTTCATAATACAGGGAATTTCGGAAGAACAAATTCCGTTTAGTTTTATTATCAAGTAGGTCTTGGAGTTCTTTCCTAGCTGATGTGAGTTCTGCTAGGCCTGAGAGAGCTAAGGATCTTTTGTGTGTTAGTTCAAGTGTGTAGATTTTTTGTGCAAGGTCAGTTATATGTTTTTCTTTCTCCTTCTTTTTTCTGGCCCCCCATCTGATCAGTTCTCCTCTTATGACGCTTTTGTGAGCTTCCCAGACCGTTATTGGGGAGGTTTCACAGGAGATGTTCTCCGAAAAGTAATCTTTTAAAGTTTTGAGGATCTGGGCCTGAATAGCTGGGTCTGCCAGAAGTGAAGGATTTAGCCTCCAATTAAAGGAGGAGGGATGGTTATCGAGTAGGCTGAGATGAGATGCAATTGGAGCGTGGTCTGAAAAGCCAATAGATCCAATTTTAGCCTTTGTCAAATTATGTATATCTCTTTGTGTGATGTAGAGGTGATCAATTCTGGTGTATCTGTTGTGGACTGCGGAGTAGAACGTGAAATCCCTTTCTGTGGGGTGCATTAATCTCCATGTGTCAATAAGAGCAAGAGATTGTAAGAGACTTTTAATTTTTTTTAAGATGGAATAGGCTATACATGATTTGCCCGAGGAGGTGTCAAGGTGTGGTTCTAATGGAATGTTGAAGTCTCCTCCCAGTATTATACATCCCTCTGCAAAGCTTTTAAGTTCGTCTACTACTAGTTTACAAAACGTTACATGGGAGGAGTTCGGAAAATATACGTTTGCCAAGGTGATCGGCTTGTTGCCTATTGTCCCTTTCAAGAATAGATATCTACCTTCAGGATCAATTAGTTGGTGATGAACATCTAGTTTAAAGTTTTTGTTTAGGAGGATTGAAACTCCTTTCGTTTTAGCCTGTGGGTTTGTAGCGTGGAATGCTCGTGTGAAAAGGTTATTCGTCAGTTTGGGGACTTGCGAGCTTTTGAAATGTGTTTCTTGTAAGAATATTATCTGCGAATTGCTTTTTTTGAGTTCATGTAATAATTTATGTCTTTCTGTGGGAATGTTTAAACCATTAACATTGTGTGATATTATGGTGGGTGCCCTACCCAGTTCTAAATATGCCATAATCAACAGCTAAGAGTTTAAAGAGGAAGAGAGAAGAGTATAAAGAGGGGGGGAGAGGTTATGTCTGAGTAAAGAGTATAGAGGCGGAGGGGGGAAAAAGAAGGTGGGGTTACAGAAAAGAGGGGGGGGGAAGAATTCAGAAAGTGAAATAGGGGTAACAACGTAGATGACGTAAGCGTTGTAACAGTCGTCTTTACGTCTATACAATTGTGAGAAAAAAAAAAACGTATAAAAGGATGAAATCCGTAAATATGCGTGGTAAAAAAGAACGTTTCTCTGTGGGAGCGTGGCGTGAACCCACTGAGAGCAGATACCTATTGATATTTACCAAATATGAGATAATTATAAGTAAAACAAAACTGTGAAATATCATAAAAATAACCGGCTCTCAATTAGAAAAAGAAAAAGTTAGATCCGGGTGGACTAGTAGCTCAGGGCCCTGAGCAACTCCACCGGTCCGGGAGACCAAAAGGTTAGCCTGTGAGTTAAACATGTGCAAGGAAAAAATGTCATGTGGACAGGTTATGTTAAGGAAAATAGAGTTATTTCCTTACAGTCTTAAGATGCGGGTGGATCCTCCGTATCAGTATGGATAAAGAATAGTAGAGATCTATAGTTCCTTTAGGATTGGGTTGTAATATGCTTCATTATCAGGTCAAGTGATCTCTTAGCTGAGAGCAATCGACCGTAACCGGGCTTTAGAAAATTGGATGGTTAGTAATGTCCTAGGGCCAATGTCTGAAAAAAAGAGAATTATCAAGGGTAGTCTTTACCTTGTGAGCTGTTGGAAGTTCTGTATAGTTGGTGGGGTAACTCGAACAAACTTTGTGTGAGACGTTGCGTCATCAGCAGGGAGAGCCGGGTTGCCGGTTGGCTGGACAACAAAGCTCCGGTTGTCTGATGTTGTTCTTCTAGTTGGTGTGTAAGTCCTCGGTGAGATTCCTTAGCTCAGTTTGCAAAGACAGAAAAAAGTAAAATCACTTATTCTGTTAAACATCATAAATAGCATGGGTGAGAGTTTGCCAATCCTTTTATGGTAAAATGCTGCCATCTTGTGGTTGAAGCAAGAAAGGTCAAGCTTGTAAAAAACAAAAAAAGTTAAGACATGGTACAGAGGTACTCTATGGCTAAGGAAAATGTTTAATCACAGGTGATCTTTGTAAGTCAGTAGGTTCTGGTCCTCGGATCAGTAAATTGCACAACTGCTTTAGCGGCTGTCTCTGATTTTACTGGATTTGTGCGGTGGGGTGGAAAGGTTAAAGTTATCGTATAGTTTCTGTTTCTTTCCGCCCAAGCCTTTCACAAAAGGCGATTTACTTGGTGAGACTCGTAAGGGGGAGGCTGGAGAGGTAACCGGGGGAGGGAGCTTGAATTCCTGATACCATTCTGGTAATTCTATTTGGTCAATTTGTAAGAAATTACAAAAAGCAGGCAGTTCATCTGGTGTGCGCAGCATGTGGTTTTTCCCATTGTAAGAAACCTGTATAGCGAAAGGAAATTTCCATCTATACTGTATGCCTTTTTCTCTGAGGACATCAAGCAGTAGTTTGACAGCTCTCCTATTTCTCAGAGTGATGGGAGAGAGGTCTTGAAACAGTTGAATTGATGTGTCATTGAAAAATATCTGTTCATTTTGTCTCGCTTTTTGGAGAATTTCCTCTTTCAATGTAAAGCTTGTGAGACAGCAGATGATATCTCGGGGTGGAGCAGGTTCAGGGGCTCTAGGACGTAGCGCCCTGTGTGCTCTGTCGAATTCTATGGGGGATTCTTGGGGCCTTTCTAGCAGCTTGTTAAAAACTGAACAGAGTACTGATCTGATTTGGTCGGGGGTGATCGTCTCCGGTATTCCTCTGACTCTAATATTTGATCTCCTTCCTCTGTTGTCAAGGTCCTCTAAATGTCTGTTAACATTTATCAGATGCAGGGAGTGTTGCTGTGAGACTTCTTCTAGCCTTTGGAGCGCTCTATCTCTCTGCTTGCCTGCCCTCTCCCCTGCTGCCATCTGCTCAGTCAGCATAAGTAAATCTGCTTTAAGGTCTGTAATGGCCGTGGAGAAGGACGATTTAATGTCTGCAGCTATCTCCATCATTGCTGCATGAGTAAGAGGGTGGTTTGAGGTGGAAGAATGTCTTACCAGCTCCTCGGAGTTCACCAGGGATTCTGTGTCAAAGTCCTCCTCCTCCTCCTCCCTTGTGTCAGCCTGCGCCATCTTAGCTTCCGACGGGCCTCTCCTTCCTTGGCCCTGGGATAGAAAAATATCGGGGATCGCCTTGTTTTTGGCAGCTCCCGGTGTCCTCGTGTGGTTGTGCTGGGGTCCCCCCTTTGAGAGTCTGCCCATGGTGCGTTGTGTCGTTCCGGAGTGCTGTTAAAGCCGTCGCTCTGTACCGGAGCTCTGTCTCAGGCTTCCATCACCCTCGTGCGCAAGGCCACGCCCCCCAACAGCCGCCCCTTTACAGGCATACTATAGACACCCCCCAGGTACGAAATTTAAAGGAATATTACACTTTTATTGTTTCACTTTAAGCGTCATTAAAATCACTGCTCCCAAAAAAACTGCAGTTTTTAAAACTTTTTTTTGCATTGATACATGTCCCCTGGGGCAGGACCCGGGTCCCCAAACACTTTTTAGGACAGTAACTTGCATATTAGCCTTTAAAATTTGGACTTTAGATTTCTCTCATAGACTTGTACAGGGTGTTCTGCGGCTTTTCGAATTTGCCGCCAACACCCAAAATTGTTCACTGTTCGCCATCATATGACTGGTGTGGTGGTGGTCAGGGACACTGATTGGTGGCAGTATGTAAAAAAAATAAAAAAATAAAAAAATTATTTTTTATTAAATTTTTTTAACCAGTTCCGGACCAGCCACCGCAGTTACACTGCGGCAGGTTGGCCCAGCTGGGTGAAGCGGTCATAGCTATATGTGGCATGTGCAGCCGCCTAGGGAGCAATGATCGGATTCACTTCGGAACCGATCAGTCTCCAGGCCCTGGCCTGGACCTGGTGATCGGTCCTGGCAAATTAAATCCGTCCCCAGCATATGTAAGTATAAACACAGCAGAAGAAGTGATGTCATCTCTACTCGTGGAACTCTTTTCCGTTCCAGAGAGAGGAGAGGCGACATCTCACAGTAGGTGCACCAACACTACACTGACACCAGTTCACATAGGTACACTTGTCACGCCCCAATCCCCCCCCAGTTAACCCCTTCACCCCCTGTCACTGAGTCACTGTCAGGTCACCTTGAGGCGAGGTGACAGATGCACACCGTAGGGATCAGGAGTGCACCACAAGGTTGTGGACCCTACGGCTGACTGCTGCGGATGGGAGACAGATCCCACTGGGGTTAGAAAGTAAGATTCCCTGGGGCGCGGAGTCTAAGAGCCAGCAGGTGTTCGCCAGCGCCTCTAGTGGTGAGGATGGACTTGGCTGCAACTGGCTCCAGGTTGCGACCCCCAGGGTCCCCCAGCTCACACCCACAGTTGGCAACAGGAGGATAGGGATAGTGAGGGACAAAGCCAAGGTCGGGGCCACAAGCAGACAGGAATAGTCAGGGACATGCCAAAAGGTCAGGATCACAGGCAAACAGGGATAGTCAAGGACACGCCAAAGTCGGTAACAGAACAACAGACGAGCACACGGCAGGTAACAGGAAGCTAACACACAAAGGTTGATCAGCAGGGCTGGCCTGCAGTGCACAGGTTAATATAGAGCTCTCTGATAGGAGCTAGGGTGGAGTCATGCCAGAGGATGGATTACAAAAGCAGTCAGGTGAGGGTCGGCTGGTCTCTAGAGATGAACACATGGAAACAGGTAAGCAAACTATTGCAAAACCATGACAGTCACCCAGTGGAGTGTTCATATTTTTTCTTTATCGTACATCACAGGACACAGAGCACCATAATAATGACTAGGTTATATGATACCTTTAGGTGAATGGACACTGGCAACCAATAGAAAGAAAGTTCCCCCCATGTCAACCCCTCCCATACAGGAAGTACCTCCGTTTTTTCGCCAGTGTCTTGAAGGTCATGGTCATAGCTGTTTGAAGCTCTTCAAAACATAATGATGTCCCAGTAAAGGGCGTTATGATCAGATCCATTCGGATGGAATGAAGACTAAAATGGATGGAACCCAAGCCTCATGGGAAAGAGAGAAGATTACTTGAGGTTTTGCCTGTAATGCAGCCTTAAGGCGTGGGACCCTGCATGATGGAAGCCTATGCTTTGTTCTGACCAAGGTGCTTTCCTGCAGGGTGCTATACTGGTCCCCCTCAATCCCCCAGATTGAGGGGGACCAGTCTCTGAAGGTCTTTATGACAAAGCTCACCATGATATGTGAATATTGGACTCCTGTTGTGTTCAGAATCCTGCAGCAGGAATGGTAAGTCTGCATTTGTTTGCAGTTTCTCTTTTTTTTTTTTTTAAAAGAGATAGAGAGAAACCCGACTGTCTGTTCTCCTGGTGGCCACTGGGAGCAGTGTGCTGTTTATTCATGCTATGTACTCTTACTCATATGGACTGCGGTTTATCCTCCAGTCACTAGAAGACACGGGTCGCTCAGTAAGGCCAATTTTTATATAGGCAGGAAATGGAAGGGTGGTCATGCCATGTGGCAACAGGTTCAGTTGACCTCTGAAGACATAGCAGCAGCCTAAAGATACTAACAAAGTGTAAGTACTTACTATGGGAGAACTATGTGTAGACAAGTCATGATTTTATACTGCATATTTACTGCTTATCCGGGGGGACTGTACAACTGAAAGTTTAAAACACCCCTGGATGGTTAGCAGTTCACTTAAAGTGTTGACTGCTCTATAAGCAGGTGCAGCATAGTATACATGCTTGCAATCTTGTTGCTTAAATGCATGTTTAAATATATACGTTTGTGAAAACATGGGCAGGTCTAGTTGGGCCCAACTTCCGTTAAGCAGGTGCTTGCAAAACCTGCTGAAACAGCACGGTTGCTAAAAATGCATGGTTACACAAGAATGCATGATTGCACAAAGATGAATGTTTTGCATAAATATACATGGTTATACATGTTTGCATAGTGATACATGATCATGGTTGCACAGAATGCATGGTTGCTTAAGCATGCACGGATGCACAAAGATGCATGTTTATTTGTGTTTGCAGAAATGTACAAGAATTTACATGTTTGCATGGAGATACATGTTCATGGTTGCATAGAATGCATCATCACATAGAGATGCATGGTTATTAATGCTTGCATAAAGATGCAGGTTTGGACATGTTTATATAAATGGACATTGATTTTACATAAAGATGCATGGCCGCATAAAAAATACTTGATCGCATGAAAATGTTTGATTGCATAAATATACATGTTTGCTTGAATATACATGGTTATACATGTTCACATTGCACTGCGGGTGCACTTGATATGAAAATAGGGGAAGCTCTGCTGATTTTGTCATCCAGTCATGTGCAGGCTGAAATGCTGTTTATTAGTTTCCTTGCATATCCCCCACGGATCTCTGGCGACTTTACTTCCAAGTGCACTTGCGGTACACTTGTGGTGCAGGGTGGGTTTGCGCTTGGTGAATAACCCCTGTAGTTGCATAAGAATACTTCACTTAGACCTGCTTGGTCACATAAAGCTGCTTGATCGTATAAAATTGCTGGATCGCATAAAAATGCCGGATCGCATATAGATGTTGGATCATATAAAAATACATGATCGCACATAAACATCTATGGTTTCATAAAGATGCATGTTTATATATGTCTACATAGATACATGTTGCATAAACAAGTTTCATAAAAGCATGCTTGTTTATTGCAAGAATGCCTGTTTCCTTGGGCACGGGTTGCATGAATGCGTGTATATAGCTCACATATTCATTCACATATTCATATCTCATATTTGCCCAAATGCATATTTGCATGAACACATGCTTGCATGGAAGCATATTGCTTAAACACATGCTGGCATGTTTTAATTTGTACTGCATTAAGAGAAGAGGACGTATTTACAAGGAGGGTGGGACTTTATATGAAGCATCGGGCAGCAAGAGAGTACTAGGATGAATATTATTAGAAAGCTAAATTGAGAACATGCATATTCCTGGTAACAATAATAAACAGTTACATACATATAATGATTAGACCATTGGGCGCAGTCCATATAAGCATATAGTAATAACAATGATATGCAATGAACAAGATACTAACAATGAAGTTAATGATAATCTTTCATGGTATAAACTCATTAAATTCCTTAATTCACCTCAAAGAAAATAGATATAGAAATAAATTCAAATGATATTGCCTGCAGAACCTATGGCCTCACTGGACCCGGGGGGATAAAATTACATAGTCGCTTGAAGAGTCTTGATAAGATTGGCATGGACACGGCAACAGTAACAGTATCTCTACGCGTTTTGTGGCTTAAATGCCACTCGTCAGGAGCTAAAAGTTATTGTAGAGATAAGAGGAGAGATAGAAAATATATGAAAAGGCAAGGTTGGGGGTGAAGTATAAAACCCCCATAGCCAGGGCTTACTCACTGAGGTTTAATCTGTTGCTGGTGTGGTGGTAGGGCCCTGCAAGCCGTCCGGAAGTGGCTCTGTGTTTATTACATTAAGCTGTTCATATGTACTTGTTTTCTCCGGGACTATTTACCTATGCACTTATTTACTTAGGACTACATGCATATGGGCCTATTTTCCGGGGTGCATGTTTGCCTAAGGGTACATACGTATGAGCGTATTGACACTGTACTGCATACATGAGTGCATGAATGGCAAGAGCACTTGTATACCTGCATGTTTGCATGCCTAGGGTTTGCATACCTAAGGGCTTGTATAAAGGTAAACCATCTTTGGTTTAGGCCTGTATCCTTTGAGGACTGTTTATTGGGATACCTGTTATCAGGCCTGGACTGGGACAAAAAATAGGCCCAGGCATTTTGGATTGAGCAGTCCATGACATGTTAACCGGTCCCTTCCCCACTCTCCACCCTGACAAATCCCCTGAGAGAGTGGAGGGGGGAACCCAGCAGAGGTGTGGGTGGGGGGGGGAGGTGAGGTGGGACCAGGAAAGAGCATGGGGGGATGGAGAGCACAGGGAAGAACATTGACAACATGGGGTGGGGTGAAAGCACAGGGAGAAAGAGAACTGCACAAGGGGCAGTGGAGAGCATGGGGGGAGGTGGAGAGGACAGGGGGCAGCAGAGAGCATGGGGGGAGGTGGAGAGCACAGGGAGGGCGGTGGAGAGCATGGGGGGAGGTGGAGAGTGCAGGGAGGGTGGCAGAGAGCATGGGGGGAGGTGGAGAGCACAGGGGGCTGGTGGAGAGCATCGGGGGAGATGGAGAGCGCAGAGAGGCAGCAAAGAGCATGGGGGGAGGTGGAGAGCACAGGGAGGGTGGTGGAGAGCATGGGGGGGAGGTGGAGAGCACAGGGAGGGTGGCGGAGAGCATGGGGGAGGTGGAGGGCACAGGGAGGGTGGTGGAGAGCACAGGGAGGGCGGTGGAGAGCACAGGGAGGGCGGTGGAGAGCACAGGGAGGGTGGCGGAGAGAATGGGGGAGGTGGAGGGCACAGGGAGGGTGGTGGAGAACACAGGGAGGGCGGTGGAGAGCATGGGGAGGTGGAGCTCACTGGGGGGGTGGCAGAGCGCATGGGAGAGGTGGAGCGCACTGGGGGGTGGCAGAGAGCATGGGGGAGGTGGAGCACACTGTGGGGGTGGCAGAGGGCATGGGGGGTGGAGTGAACTGGGGGGTGTCAGAGGGCATGGGGGAGGTGGAGCGCACTGGTGGGGTGGCAGAGAACATGGGGGAGGTGGAGCACACTGTGGGGGTGGCAGAGAGCATGGGGGAGGTGGAGTGCACTGGGGGTGGCAGAGAGCATGGGGGAGGTGGAGCGCACTGGGGGGTGGCAAAGAGCATGGGGAGGTGGAGCGCACTGGGGTGTGGCAGAGAGCATGGGGGAGGTGGAGCGCACTGGGGGGGTGGCAGAGGGCATGGGGGAGGTGGAGCGCACTGTGGGGGTGGAAGAGAGCATGGGGGAGGTGGAGTACACTGGGGGGGTGGCAGAGGGCATGAGGGAGGTGGAGCGCACTGGGGGGTGGCAGAGGGCATGTGGGAGGTGGAGCGCACTGGGGGGTGGCAGAGAGCATGGGGGAGGTGGAGCGCACTGTGGGGGTGGCAGAGAGCATGGGGGAGGTGGAGCTCACTGGGGGAGTGGCAGGGGGTATGGGGGAGGTGGAGCGCACTGGGGGGTGGCAGAGAGCATGGGGGAGCTGGAGCGCACTGAGGGGGTGGCAGAGAGCATGGGGGAGGTGGAGCGCACTGGGGGGTGGCAAAGAGCATGGGGAGGTGGAGCGCACTGGGGGGTGGCAGAGAGCATGGGGGAGGTGGAGCGCACTGGGGGGGTGGCAGAGGGCATGGGGGAGGTGGAGCGCACTGTGGGGGTGGCAGAGAGCATGGAGGAGGTGGAGTACACTGGGGGGGTGGCAGAGGGCATGAGGGAGGTGGAGCGCACTGGGGGGTGGCAGAGGGCATGTGGGAGGTGGAGCGCACTGGGGGGTGGCAGAGAGCATGGGGGAGGTGGAGCGCACTGTGGGGGTGGCAGAGAGCATGGGGGAGGTGGAGCTCACTGGGGGAGTGGCAGGGGGTATGGGGGAGGTGGAGCGCACTGGGGGGGTGGCAGAGAGCATGGAGGAGCTGGAGCGCACTGTGGGGGTGGCAGAGAGCATGGCGGAGGTGGAGCTCACTGGGGGGGTGGCAGAGAGCATGGGGGAGGTGAAGTGCACTGGGGGATGGCAGAGAGCATGGGGGGGGTGGCAGAGGGCATGGGGGAGGTGGAGCGCACTGGGGGGGTGGCAGAGAGCATGGGGGAGGTGGAGTGCACTGGGGGGGTGGCAGAGGACATGGGGGAGGTGGAGCGCACTGGGGGGGTGGCAGAGAGCATGGGGGAGGTGGAGTGCACTGGGGGTGGCAGAGTGCAAGAGGAGGCAAAGAGTATGGGTGGTGTAGAGAGCCCGGGAGGGGGGGGCAGCAGTAATAAGCAGGATATGAGGAGCGGTGGGGGCGGCTGCATATAGAACAATCATTCTCTCCATCTTCATCCTGCAGTCTTCTGCTTCTCCTCTACCTCTCGCAGGCATTCTGATACTGCAGGAGGAAGATGGAGAGATTGTTCTATCTGCAGCCGCTCCCACCGCTCCTCATATCCAGGTTATAAGGGGGTGAGCACAGAGCACGGGGCGAAACTCATGTTTTCTGTTATCCGGTGTTCTGCCAGGACTCAGCAGCAGGTGTCTGCTCTGGCTCCTCACCCTTCACAGTCACGCCCCCCTGGCAGGCTGGCACTGATGGCCGACCTATACGGGCAGCCGCGGAGAAGCCGAAGGCTTCTCATCTAGCTCCACCCCCTCTATGTTTACATCCCCTCGGCGCCGATGGGCTGAGTTTACCTGGCAGCTCCGCAGCCGCGGAGAGGCTGCATGAGCAGCACAGACTCAAAGAGCCTTGTGCCCCGCATGTACATGCAGCATGGCAGCCCCGGAGGCCGCGGCCCACCGGGAAATTGCCCGGTTTGCCCTATGGCTGTTATACCCGTTAAACGGTTTAAAAAATAAAAGAGAGAGGCAGGCTGGGGAAGCAGGAGCATCGCTCTCAGGTTCAGTGATCTGGCAGGTATCCACATCCCACAATGGACAGTGGTTTTGGGTGCATCGGAACCACTATGGTGTTTGGCATTGCAGGGTGTCCTGGCGCATGAATTTTTCGGCAGACTGCGGCCACATCACCTTGTTCATGCCTGATCTCGGTTGATTGAAGCCTAAACAGGATCAAGCCTGGTTAGTATACAGATGGGAGACAAAATTCTGTAAGCTATTCCCCACCGGGGTAAGGGAAGCATCTGAGGTTGCTGTTTTTTTTTGTTTTTTTTTGAGAGTATCTCAGTCCAGTCAGACTTAGGGCAGTCTCTGAGGCGGTTTTGTTCCATCTTTTGCCAGCAGAAACCTGGTAGATTAAGGGGACTTTTTGGGACTGTCTGGGTCTGACATGCATAGATTTGCTCTTGGAGCAGAAGTTATGGGCTCATTCTTTTTCAGACAATTAAATGGTGGCAGTTCCAAAGTCAAGTAGGAACATGAGGTCTAGCTTAAGATCTCAACCCGTTGAACATCCTTCTTACTTACTGTTATACTGTAATGTTACTTTGTTTTATTGTTATCCATCATTTGCTTAGCAGGTACGTCATTCAGCTGCAGCACAGATTTGTTTATCTTGACAGCAACAGCGTTTGCTCCCATGATACGTAAAGACATGACTCTAGTGCTGTCGGAGGTGATTTCACCACCACAGTTAAAAAAAAAAAAAGGTGCATGTATGCCCATCATTAGAAGTGGGTGGATAAAGGGCATTATTCTAATGGTGGGTATACCCACCGGTCAATCTCTTTTTTTTGTTTAGTCCACAGGCTGCAAGAAAAAAAGAACATTACAATGTATGCAACAAGGACCGGCGATGTACTGGTATGTAGCTGGATTTTGAGTGGTTATACCAAAATGATGCCTGCTGGTTTAGGTATCATCTTGGTATCATTCTTTTCAGCCAGCAGTCGGCTTTTATCTAAAAGCAACCCTAGCAGCTATTTAGCCTCTAGACTGCTTTTACAAGCAATGGGAGGGAACGCCCCCCCCACCGTCTTCCATGGTTTTCTCTGGCTCTCCTATCCCAAAAGGGAACCCAAGAATGCAACCGGTGGTTCCGCCAGCTTACCATAGAGCTGATCAGAGACCAGAACGGCTCCAATCATCTCTATGGCCTAAGAACTCGGAAGTTAAGAGCATTTCATGACTTAGATTTTGCCGGATATACACAGTGCCATTGGGAAAGCATTTTATCACACCGATCTTGGTGTGGTCAGATGCTTTGAGGGCAGAGGAGAGATGTATTGTCTAATAAACCCCATTTTTTTCAAAAAAGAGTAACTGTCACTAACTATTGCTATAATAGGGGATATTTATATTCCCTGAGATAATAATAAAAATTATTAAAAAAAATGAAAAGGAACAGCTTAAAAATAAAATAAAAAGGCAAAATAAATATAAAAAAAAAGCACCCCTGCAATTGCACCATGCACTTGAGGTATCACCGCGAGGGTCAGATCGAGGGCAGTAATTGTAGCAGTAGACCTCCTCTGTAAATCTAAAGTGGTAACCTGTAAAGGCTTTTACAAATGTATGTAGTTTGTCGCCGATGCACGTTTGTGCGCAATTTTGAAGCATGTCGTGTTTGGTATCCATGTACTCAGCATAAGATCATCTTTTTTATTTCATCAAACATTTGGGCAATATAGTGTGTTTTAGTGCATTCAAATTTTAAAAAGTATGTTTTTTCCAAAGAAATTGCTTTAAAAAAAATCGCTGTGCAAATACTGTGTGAAAACAAAAAATGGCAACACCCACCATTTTAATCTGTAGGGCCTTTGCTTTAAAAAAAAAAATATATATATATAATGTTTGGGGGTTGAAAGTAATTTTCTTGAAAAAAATAAATAAAATTTAATGTAAACAAAAAGTGTCAGAAAGTGCTTTGTCTTCAAGTGGTCAGAAGAGTGGGTGAGACATAAGCTTCTAAATGTTGTGCATAAAATGCCAGGACAGTTCAAATCCCCCCCCCCCCCCAAATGACCCCTTTTTTGAAAGTAGACACCCCAAGCTATTTTTTTTTTTTTTGCACAAAGTCATCACTAAATGATATATTGCTCAAACATGTTATGGGCACATGTGGAATTACACCCCATAATACATTCTGCTGATTCTCTTGAGTACGGGGATACCACATGTGTGATACTTTTTGGGAGCCTAGCAGCATACGGGACCCCCGAAAACCAATCACCACCTTCAGGCTTTCTAAAGGTGTAAAATGGTTCACTTCCTCACTACCTATCACAGATTCAGATGCCCTGAAATGTCCAGATATCACAACCCCCCCAAATGACTAAATTTTGGAAAGTAGACACCCCAAGCTATTTGCTGAGAGGCATAGTGAGTAGTTTTCAGAGCTCGCTTTTTGTCACAAAGTTTTGAAAATTGAAAAAAGAAAAACATTTTTTTTTTCTTTACTTCATTTTCAAAAACAAATGCAAGCTGCAAAAATACTCATCATGCCTCTTAGCAAATACATTGGGGTGTCTACTTTCCAAAATTGGGGTCATTTGGGGGGGGGGGGGTTGTGCTATCTGCATATTTTAGGGCCTCTGTAACTATATGATAGGTAGTGAGGAGTAAAAATCACCAGTTTACGCCCTTAGAAAGCCTGAAGGCGGTTATTGCATTTCGGGGTCCTGTACGCGGCTAGGCTCCCAAAAAGTCTCACACATGTGGTATCCCTGTACTCAGGAGAAGCAGCAGAATTAATTTTTTGGTGTAATTACACATATAACCATGGTATGTTTGAGCAATATATAATTTAGTGACAACTTTGTGCAAAAAAAAATAATTTTATTTAATTTTCCCCCAATTTGTGGCAAAATATAAAATATTCCACGGACTCAACATGCCTCTTAGCAAATACCTTGGGGTGTTTGATTTTAAAAATGGGGTCATTGGGGGGGGGGTTGTGCTATCTTGTCATTTAATGGCCCCCGAAACTGTGATAGGTAGTGAGGAAGTGAAATCACCATTTTACGCCCTACTAGGTCCACAAAGGTCCTTTTAAGGACTGGTGTACAATATACAGGGTGCTGGTGCAGGACTGTGCTGCAGATTACTGCTGGTTTCTGCAGCAGTCTTTTATCAGTGTAGGGACTGAGGTACAGTCTGAAAATCACTAGCTACTAGGGCCACAAAGGTCCTTGTAAGGACTGGTATAGGTGTACAATCCTGAAGGCAGTGATTGGTTTTCAGGGTCCCATACGGTGCTAGGCTCTCAAAAAGTCTCACACATGTGGTATCCCTGTACTCAGGAGAAGCAGCAGAATTAATTTGTTGGTGTAATTACATATATAACCATGGTATGTTTGAGCAATATATAATTTAGTGACAACTTTGTGCAAAAAAAAAAAAATATTTAATTTTCCCGCAACTTGTGGTAAAATATAAAATATTCCACGGACTCAACATGCCTCTTAGCAAATACCTTGGGGTGTCTGATTTTAAAAATGGGGTCATTTGGGGTGGGTGGGTTGTGCTATCTTGTCATTTAATGGCCCCCGAAACTGTGATAGGTAGTGAGGAAGTGAAATCACCATTTTACGCCCTACTAGGTCCACAAAGGTCCTTTTAAGGACTGGTATAGGTGTACAATATACAGGGTGCTGGTGCAGGACTGTGCTGCAGATTACTGCTGGTTTCTGCAGCTGTCTTTTATCAGTGTAGGGACTGAGGTACAGTCTGCAAATCACTAGCTACTAGGTCCACAAAGGTCCTTGTAAGGACTGGTATAGGTGTACAATCCTGAAGGCAGTGATTGGTTTTCAGGGTCCCATACGTGGCTAGGCTCCCAAAAAGTCTCACACATGTGGTATTCCCGTACTCAGGAGAAGCAGCAGAATTCATTTTTTGGTGTAATTACACATATAACCATGGTATGTGTGAGCAATATATCATTTAGTGACAACTTTGTGCAAAAAGAAATTATTTAATTTTCCCGCAACTTGTGGCAAAATATAAAATATTCCACGGACTCAACATGCCTCTCAGCAATTTCCTTGGGGTGTCTACTTTCCAAAATGGGGTCATTTTGGGAGGGGGGGTTTGTACTGCTCTGCCATTTTAGCACCTCAAGAAATGAGATAGGCAGTCCTAAACTAAAAGCTGTGAAAATTCCAGAGAATGTACCCTAGATTGTAGATGCCATAACTTTTGCACAAACCAAAAAAATATACACTTATTGACATTTTTTTTTTAACAAAGATATGTGGCTGAATACATTTTGGCCTAAATGTATGACTAAAATTGAGTTTATTGGATTTTTTTTATAACAAAATGTAGAAAATATCATTTTTTTTTCAAAATTTCCAGTCTTTTTCTGTGTAAAAAAAATAAAAATTGCAGAGGCAATCAAATATCATCAAAAGAAAGCTCTATTTATGGGGAAAAAAAGGACGCAAATTTCGTTTGGATACAGCATTGCATGACTGCACAATTACCAGTTAAAGCAGCTCTATGACAAATTGTAAAAAGTGCTCTGGTCACTGAGTAGCTTAATCTTTCCGGGGCTCAAGTGGTGAATGACATGCCGGTCTTAGTCCGTAGGGTTCAGTATTGAGTTGGCCCACCCTTTGCAACTATAACAGCTTCACCTCTTCTGGGAAGGTCGTCCGCAAGGTTTAAAGACATGGATGAGTGAGATTGGGGTGAAGGAACCTGACTGGCCTGCACAGAGTCCTGACCGCAACCCGATAGAACACCTTTTAGGATGAATTAGAGTGGAGACTGCAAGCCAGGCCTTCTCGTCCAACATCAGTGCCTGACCTCACAAATGTGCTTCTGGAAGAATGGCCAAACATGGTCAATGGACACACTCCTAAACCTAGTGGACAGCCTTCCCAGAAGAGTTGAAGCTGTTATAGTGGCAAAGGGTGGGCCAACTCAATATTGAACCCTATGGACTAAGACTGGTATGCCATTAAATTTTATGTGCGTGTAAAAGCAGGTGTCCCAATACTTTTGGTAATATAGTGTATATTAGCAGTTTGGCCCACAGTCATATATAAGTTGTGACCTTTATTATATGGAATGGTATACCTAGGATGTTCATTTGTGCTTATACCTTTGCAATATGTCTAATATGTCCCTCATTTTGGAGACGTCTCCTCTCAATTTCTGTTGTGTCTACCGGAATGAGGTGAAAAGAAATGTCTAGAACCGAGGTCTCCCAACTGCGGCCATGTGTGACCCTTTGCTTGCCTTTATCTGGCCCTTAGAGCACTATTCCTCCCACTGACACCAATGATGGGGCACTATTCCTCCCACTGACACCAATGATGGGGCACTATTCCTCCCACTGACACCAATGATGGGGCACTATTCCTCCCACTGACACCAATGATAGGGCACTATTCCTCCCACTGACACCAATGATGGGGCACTATGCCTCCCACTGACACCAATGATGGGGCACAATTCCTCCCACTGATACCAATGATGGGGCACTATTCCTCCCACTGACACCAATGATGGGACACTATTCATCCCACTGACACCAATGATGGAACACTATTCCTCCCACTGACACCAATGATGGGACACTATTCCTCCCACTGACCCCAATGATGGGAAACTGTTCCTTCCACTGACACCAATGAATGGGCATTATTCCTCCCACTGACACCAATGATGGGGCACTATTCCTCCCACTGACACCAATGATGGGACACTATTCCTCCCAACTGACACCAATGATGGGACACTATTCCTTCTATTATGACCAACAATGGTGCAGTTACCCTCCAGGTAATACCAATGATTTGGCATTGTTTAATCCCCATTGACACTAGGTCATTTTCTACTCCCAATGGCCACAGTCTGGCCTCCTCAATGTCTGAAGAACAGTAAAGTGTCCCTTTGTTTAGAGAGTTTGGAGGTCCCTGCTGTACAATATGGCAGAGATAGCCCCCCCCCCCCCCCCCAAAAAAAAAGTGAATGGAGCTTTAACTATTCCATTCTAGAGCCTCTTAGAAAATTTTAAAAAAAAACTGTTTTGGTATTAGGTACACTTTAATATCATAGATGACTTTGAGTGCCATGTGCTGTGCACCCTAAGTAGTTTCTATTATTATTCCCCCTCCCCCTATAAACGCCAACTGGTATTACTGCATAAGAAGGTGCTTACCTGTACAGAGTCCTGCAGCTTTTGAAACTTGACCTGCCTCTGCTGTGTATTTATAGAGCAATTTGCATTTTATATTACCTCCCGAAACCACATTCCCTCCACACTGAGGGTTGGGAACCAGCAAAGAATTAGAGCCATAATCCAGGCTTATCTTGAGGAGAGGTGGGGGGAATTATTATAAAAAAGTTTTTTTCATGGGAAACAGAAAACCATACTATCTAGTTACATGACCAACTCTGCACTCAAAATAAGTAAACTAAAATTAGATATGTCCAAATCTTGCAGACTTCACCTCCGAAAACATCTCCAAAATACACCCCTTTCTAACCGTTGACACCACTAAGCAGCTTTTCTACTCCCGTATTATCACTCGCCTTAACTATATTGTGACTCCCACCTTGTAGGCTTCCCTCTCTGCAGGCTATCCCATCTCCAATCTATCATGAATGCCCCTGCTAGACTCATACACCTTACCAACCATTCAGTGTCCTCCACCCCTCTCTGCCAGTCCCTCCACTGGCTTCCCATTGCCTAACGAATACAATTCAAAACAATAATATACAAAGCCATTCGCAACTTTGCCCCGAGCTACATCCCCAAACTTATCGCCAAATACCACCCAAACCATCCCCTCCGCTCCGCCCAAGACCTTCTGCTCTCTAGCTCCCTGGTCTCCTCCTCCCATGCTCCTCTCCAGGACTTCTCCCGTATTATCTCTCGCTTTAACTATTGTGACTCCCACCTTGTAGGCTTACCTCTCTGCAGGCTATCCCATCTCCAATCTATCATGAATAAGTTGTGACCTTTATTATATGGAATGTTATACCTAGGATGTTCAATTGTGCTTATACCTTTGCAATATGTCTAATATGTCCCTCATTTTGGAGACGTCTCCTCTCAATTTCTGTTGTGTCTACCGGAATGAGGTGAAAAGAAATGTCTAGAACCGAGGTCTCCAAACTGCGGCCAGGTGTGACCCTTTGCTTTCCTTTATCTGGCCCTTAGAGCATTATTCCTCCCACTGACACCAATGATGGGGCACTATTCCTCCCACTGACACCAATGATGGGGCACTATTCCTCCCACTGACACCAATGATGGGGCATTATTCCTCCCACTGATACCAATGATGGGGCACTATTCCTCCCACCGAACCCAATGATGGGACACTATTCATCCCACTGACACCAATGATGGGACACTATTCATCCCACTGACACCAATGATGGGGCACTATTCCTCCCACTGACACCAATGATGGGACATTATTCCTCCCACTGACACCAATGATGGGACACTATTCTTTCCACTGACACCAATGATGGGAAACTCTTCCTTCCACTGACACCAATGATGGGGCATTATTCCTCCCACTGACACCAATGATGGGGCACTATTCCTCCCACTGACATCAATGATGGGGCACTATTCCTCTCACTCACACCAACAACTGGTCACTATTCCTCCCACTGACACCAATGATGGGAAACTCTTCCTTCCACTGACACCAATGATGGGGCATTATTCCTTCCACTGAAACCAATGATGGGGCATTATTCCTCCCACTGACACCAATGATGGGAAACTCTTCCTTCCACTGACACCAATGATGGGGCATTATTCCTCCCACTGACACTAATGATGGGACACTATTCCTCCCACTGACACCAATGATGGGACACTTTTACTCCCACTGACACCAATGATGGGAAACTGTTCCTCCCACTGACACCAATGATGGGACACTATTCCTCCCACTGAAACCAATGATGGGGCACTGTTCCTCCCACTGACACCAATGATGGGGCATTATTCCTCCCAGTGACACCAATGATGGGACACTATTCCTCCCACTGACACCAATGATGTGGCACTGTTCCTCCCACTGACACCAATGATGGGACACTATTCCTCCCACTGACACCAATGATGTGGCACTGTTCCTCCCACTGACACCAATGATGTGGCACTGTTCCTCCCACTGACACCAATGATGGGGCACTATTCCTTCCACTGACACCAATGATGGGGCACTATTCCTCCCACTGACACCAATGATGTGGCAATATTCCTCCCACTGACACCAATGATGGGGCACTATTCCTTCCACTGACACCAATGGTGGGGCACTATTCCTTCCACTGACACCAATGATGGGGCACTATTCCTCCCACTGACACCAATGATGGGGCAATATTCCTCCCACTGACACCAATGATGGGGCACTATTCATTCCACTGACACCAATGATGGGACACTATTCCTCCCACTGACACCAATGATGGGGCACTGTTCCTCCCACTGACACCAATGATGGGACACTATTCCTCCCACTGACACCAATGATGGGACACTATTCCTCCCACTGACACCAATGGTGGGGCACTATTCCTTCCACTGACACCAATGATGGGGCACTATTCCTCCCACTGACACCAATGATGGGGCAATATTCCTCCCACTGACACCAATGATGGGGCACTATTCATTCCACTGACACCAATGATGGGACACTATTCCTCCCACTGACACCAATGATGGGGCACTATTCCTCCCACTGACACCAATGATGGGGCACTATTCCCCCCACTGACACCAATGATGAGGCAATATTCCTCCCACTGAAACTAATGATGGGACACTATTCCTCCCACTGACACCAATGATGGGGCACTATTCCTCTCACTCACACCAACAACTGGTGACTATTCCTCCCACTAACACCAATGATGGGGCACTATTCCCCCCACTGAAACCAATGATGGGGCACTGTTCCTCCCACTGACACCAATGATGGGGCATTATTCCTCCCAGTGACACCAATGATGGGACACTATTCCTCCCACTGACACCAATGATGTGGCACTATTCCCCCCACTGAAACCAATGATGGGGCACTGTTCCTCCCACTGACACCAATGATGGGGCATTATTCCTCCCAGTGACACCAATGATGGGACACTATTCCTCCCACTGACACCAATGATGGGACACTATTCCTCCCACTGACACCAATGATGGGGCACTATTCCCCCCACTGAAACCAATGATGGGGCACTGTTCCTCCCACTGACACCAATGATGGGGCATTATTCCTCCCAGTGACACCAATGATGGGACAATATTCCTCCCACTGACACCAATGATGGGACACTATTCCTCCCACTGACACCAATGATGGGACAATATTCCTCGCACTGACATAAATGATGGGGCACTATTCCTTCCACTGACACCAATGATGGGACACTATTCCTCCCACTGACACCAATGATGGGGCAATATTCCTCCCACTGACACCAATGATGGGGCAATATTCCTCCCACTGACACCAATGATGGGAAACTCTTCCTTCCACTGACACCAATGATGGGGCATTATTCCTCCTACTGACACCAATGATGTGGCAATATTCCTCCCACTGACACCAATGATGGGGCACTATTCCTTCCACTGACACCAATGATGGGGCACTATTCCTCCCACTGACACCAATGATGGGACACTATTCCTACCACTGACACCAATGATGTGGCAATATTCCTCCCACTGACACCAATGATGGGGCACTATTCCTTCCACTGATACCAATGATGGGACACTATTCCTCCCACTGACACCAATGATGGGACACTATTCCTCCCACTGACACCAATGGTGGGGCACTATTCCTTCCACTGACACCAATGATGGGGCACTATTCCTACCACTGACACCAATGATGGGGCAATATTCCTCCCACTGACACCAATGATGGGGCACTATTCATTCCACTGACACCAATGATGGGACACTATTCCTCCCACTGACACCAATGATGGGGCACTATTCCTCCCACTGACACCAATGATGGGGCACTATTCCCCCCACTGACACCAATGATGAGGCAATATTCCTCCCACTGAAACTAATGATGGGACACTATTCCTCCCACTGACACCAATGATGGGGCACTATTCCTCTCACTCACACCAACAACTGGTGACTATTCCTCCCACTGACACCAATGATGGGGCACTATTCCCCCCACTGAAACCAATGATGGGGCACTGTTCCTCCCACTGACACCAATGATGGGGCATTATTCCTCCCAGTGACACCAATGATGGGACACTATTCCTCCCACTGACACCAATGATGTGGCACTATTCCCCCCACTGAAACCAATGATGGGGCACTGTTCCTCCCACTGACACCAATGATGGGGCATTATTCCTCCCAGTGACACCAATGATGGGACACTATTCCTCCCACTGACACCAATGATGGGACACTATTCCTCCCACTGACACCAATGATGGGGCACTATTCCCCCCACTGAAACCAATGATGGGGCACTGTTCCTCCCACTGACACCAATGATGGGGCATTATTCCTCCCAGTGACACCAATGATGGGACAATATTCCTCCCACTGACACCAATGATGGGACACTATTCCTCCCACTGACACCAATGATGGGACAATATTCCTCGCACTGACATAAATGATGGGGCACTATTCCTTCCACTGACACCAATGATGGGACACTATTCCTCCCACTGACACCAATGATGGGGCAATATTCCTCCCACTGACACCAATGATGGGGCAATATTCCTCCCACTGACACCAATGATGGGGCACTATTCCTCCCACTGACACCAATGATGGGAAACTCTTCCTTCCACTGACACCAATGATGGGGCATTATTCCTCCTACTGACACCAATGATGTGGCAATATTCCTCCCACTGACACCAATGATGGGGCACTATTCCTTCCACTGACACCAATGATGGGGCACTATTCCTCCCACTGACACCAATGATGGGACACTATTCCTACCACTGACACCAATGATGTGGCAATATTCCTCCCACTGACACCAATGATGGGGCACTATTCCTTCCACTGATACCAATGATGGGACACTATTCCTCCCACTGACACCAATGATGGGACACTATTCCTCCCACTGACACCAATGGTGGGGCACTATTCCTTCCACTGACACCAATGATGGGGCACTATTCCTCCCACTGACACCAATGATGGGGCAATATTCCTCCCACTGACACCAATGATGGGGCACTATTCCTTCCACTGACACCAATGATGGGACACTATTCCTCCCAATGACACCAATGATGGGGCAATATTCCTCCCACTGACACCAATGATGGGGCAATATTCCTCCCACTGACACCAATGATGGGGCACTATTCCTCCCACTGACACCAATGATGGGGCACTATTCCTCCCACTGACACTAATGATGGGACACTATTCCTCCCACTGACACCAATGATGGGACACTTTTACTCCCACTGACACTAATGATGGGAAACTGTTCCTCCCACTGACATCGATGATGGGGCACTATTACTCTCACTCACACCAACAACTGGTCACTATTCCTCCCACTGACACCAATGATGGGGCACTATTCCTCCCACTGACACCAATGATGGGACACTATTCCTCCCACTGAAACCAATGATGGGAAACTGTTCCTCCCACTGACACCAATGATAGGGCACTGTTCCTCCCACTGACACCAATGATGTGGCAATATTCCTCCCACTGACACCAATGATGTGGCAATATTCCTCCCACTGACACCAATGATGGGGCACTATTCCTTCCACTGACACCAATGATGGGGCACTATTCCTTCCACTGACACCAATGATGGGGCACTATTCCTCCCACTGACACCAATGATGTGGCAATATTCCTCCCACTGACACCAATGATGGGGCACTATTCCTCCCACTGACACCAATGATGGGGCACTATTCCTCCCACTGACACTAATGATGGGACACTATTCCTCCCACTGACACCAATGATGGGACACATTTACTCCCACTGACACCAATGATGGAAAACTGTTCCTCCCACTGACATCGATGATGGGGCACTATTACTCTCACTCACACCAACAACTGGTCACTATTCCTCCCACTGACACCAATGATGGGACACTATTCCTCCCACTGACATCAATGATAGGGCACTACTCCTCTCACTCAGACCAACAACTGGTCACTATTCCTCCCACTGACACCAATGATGGGGCACTATTCCTCCCACTGACACCAATGATGGGGCACTATTCCTCCCACTGACACCAATGATGGGACACTTTTACTCCCACTGACACCAATGATGGGACACCATTCCTCCCACTGACACCAATGATGGGTCACTTTTACTCTCACTGACACCAATGATGTGGCACTATTCCTCCCACTGACACCAATGATGGGGCACTATTCCTCCCACTGACACCAATGATGGGGCACTTTTACTCTCACTCACACCAACAACTGGTCACTATTCCTCCCACTGACACCAATGATGGGACACTATTCCTCCCACTGACACCAATGATGGGGCACTATTCTTCCCACTGACACCAATGATGGGACAATATTCCTCCCACTGACACCAATGATGGGGCACTATTCCTTCCACTGACACCAATGATGGGGCACTATTTCTCCCACTGACACCAATGATGGGACACTATTCCTTCTATTATGACCAACAATGGTGCAGTTGCCCTCCAGGTAATACCAATGATTTGGCATTGTTTAATCCCCATTGACACTAGGGCATTTTCTACTCCCAATGGCCACAGTCTGGCCTCCTCAATGTCTGAAGAACAGTAAAGTGTCCCTTTGTTTAGAGAGTTTGGAGGTCCCTGCTGTACAATATGGCAGAGATAGCCCCCCCCCCCCCCCCCAAAAAAAAAGTGAATGGAGCTTTAACTATTCCATTCTAGAGCCTCTTAGAAAAAAAAAAAACTGTTTTGGTATTAGGTACACTTTAATATCATAGATGACTTTGAGTGCCATGTGCTGTGCACCCTAAGTAGTTTCTATTATTATTCCCCCTCCCCCTATGCACGCCAACTGTTATTACTGCATAAGAAGGTGCTTACCTGTACAGAGTCCTGCAGCTTTTGAAACTTGACCTGCCTCTGCTGTGTATTTATAGAGCAATTTGCATTTTATATTACCTCCCAAAACCACATTCCCTCCACACTGAGGGTTGGGAACCAGCAAAGAATTAGAGCCATAATCCAGGCTTATCTTGAGAAGAGGTGGGGGGAATTATTATAAAAAAGTTTTTTTCATGGGAAACAGAAAACCATACTATCTAGTTACATGACCAACTCTGCACTCAAAATAAGTAAACTAAAATTAGATATGTCCAAATCTTGCAGACTTCACCTCCGAAAACATCTCCAAAATACACCCCTTTCTAACCGTTGACACCACTAAGCAGCTTTTCTACTCCCGTATTATCACTCGCCTTAACTATTGTGACTCCCACCTTGTAGGCTTACCTCTCTGCAGGCTATCCCATCTCCAATCTATCATGAATGCCCCTGCCAGACTCATACACCTTACCAACCATTCAGTGTCCTCCACCCCTCTCTGCCAGTCCCTCCACTGGCTTCCCATTGCCTAACGAATAAAATTCAAAACAATAACATACAAAGCCATTCGCAACTTTGCCCCGAGCTACATCCCCAAACTTATCGCCAAATACCACCCAAACCATCCCCTCCGCTCCGCCCAAGACCTTCTGCTCTCTAGCTCCCTGGTCTCCTCCTCCCATGCTCCTCTCCAGGACTTCTCCCGTATTATCTCTCGCTTTAGCTATTGTGACTCCCACCTTGTAGGCTTACCTCTCTGCAGGCTATCCCATCTTCAATCTATCATGAATAAGTTGTGACCTTTATTATATGGAATGGTATACCTAGGATGTTCATTTGTGCTTATACCTTTGCAATATGTCTAATATGTCCCTCATTTTGGAGACGTCTCCTCTCAATTTCTGTTGTGTCTACCAGAATGAGGTGAAAAGAAATGTCTAGAACCGAGGTCTCCAAACTGCGGCCAGGTGTGACCCTTTGCTTGCCTTTATCTGGCCCTTAGAGCACTATTCCTCCCACTGACACCAATGATGGGGCACTATTCCTCCCGCTGACACCAATGATGGGGCACTATTCCTCCCACTGACACCAATGATGGGGCACTATACCTCCCACTGACACCAATGATAGGGCACTATTCCTCCCACTGACACCAATGATGGGGCACTATGCCTCCCACTGACACCAATGATGGGGCACAATTCCTCCCACTGATACCAATGATGGGGCACTATTCCTCCCACTGACACCAATGATGGGACACTATTCATCCCACTGACACCAATGATGGAACACTATTCCTCCCACTGACACCAATTATGGGACACTATTCCTCCCACTGACACCAATGATGGGACACTATTCCTCCCACTGACACCAATGATGGGAAACTGTTCCTTCCACTGACACCAATGATGGGGCATTATTCCGCCCACTGACACCAATGATGGGGCACTATTCCTCCCACTTACATCTATGATGGGGCACTATTCCTCTCACTCACACCAACAACTGGTCACTATTCTTCCCACTGACACCAATGATGGGTCACTATTCCTCCCACTGACACCAATGATGGGGCACTATTCCTCCCACTGACACCAATGATGGGACACTATTCCTCCCACTGACACCAATGATGGGACACTTTTACTCCCACTGACACCAATGATGGGACACTATTCCTTCCACTGACACCAATGATGGGACACTATTCCTCCCACTGACACCAATGATGGGGCACTGTTCCTCCCACTGACACCAATGATGGGGCATTATTCCTCCCAGTGACTGTTATATTCTTAATATCTAAATTTTAATTGGCTTTATTATACTTTATTCAGAATATAATCTTTCCATACTGTGTGAAAGAAAACTTTGAGTCAGTTGATTCTATGTTGTGACTTGCGATAATTGAAAAAGTAAACATTTAAAACCTGTCAGGATTTTGATAAATGTTGTTTATGTACAAATTCTACAGTTCATTATATATATGCTTTTAGAAATTTAGCCTATGTAATTGAGAAGCCCTATGTAAGTGAGATGAAATTTTTCTTAGAGTCTGAAATTCTACCTTCCCCCCTATTTCCTGCCATTTCATCAGAAGGTAGAATTGTGTTTTAAAGTGGTTGTAAACCCTTACAAACCACTTTGACCTACAGGTAAGCCTAGATTAAGGCTTACCTGTAGGTCCAAGCAATATCTCCTAAACCTATATGGTTTAGGAGATATTTGCCCGAAAACGGGCACCTCTGTCTACGGCGCATGCGCCGTAGACAGCGGCGCGCAGGCGCACTGAGCGCGGCATTTCCAAGAATGGAGCTGCCGCGCGTGTCGACTCCCGTGCGCATGCGCTGGAGTGACGTCATCGCGGCTTCACCGAATGACAGCGGCGGAGCTGCGCGACCCCACCAACAAGATGGATGCGGCGGACTACAAGGGACAGCGGCGATTTCGCTGGCTCCTGTGTCAGGTAAGTGACACATAATGGGCTACTATGCGATGCATAGTAGTCCATTATGCTTTGCCTTTGCAGGGAATGAAAGAGGAAGTAAACTCATCAGGGTTTACTTCCTCTTAAAGTGTTAACATATGGTAGCTTTACTATAGTAACCACTCATTAGCCCACACTTTTGTAAAGGTGGAGTTATCTTTCGGGCGGGAGATTAGAGCCTGTTGATATAGTCGAAAGAGTGGGAGCAAACCTTCTCTTGAAGATTCAGCAGCCTAGAAGAAAGACACATCTCATGCACACAGAGCTTTCCAGCATACAAAGAGTTACAATTTTAAAGATATTAATGATTATCATTGTACTATTTTTGTAAGTATTCTTTTCTATTTAAATGTGTACAAATAAATACACATTTTTGAATTACGCTGACTCAGAACTAATTAAGGAAATTCGTCTCACAATCAATCGGTCTCACCATATATACTTAAGACTTTGAAATATTTGAACAATATTTGAACATTGCAAGCGATTTATTACATTGGCAAAGTCATCCAGTCAATCATAAGTCGGAAGTTTTTTTTCAACTTCCATCCTTTGATCAGAGGGGACAGAAGTGATGAACAGAGATTAACTTCGCAAAGATTGAAAAGAACCTAGAAGAAAATTTGATCGATTGATTGTGAAAGACCGGAGAATTTCAGATATACAGAAGTCTTGAAAGACGGTGGACAGCGGGAAAACTGACGAGTTTTATATTTGGTGAGTAGAAAAGTAATATGGAATTTGTAGATGTTTTAGCTGATGAAAGTACTTTAGAATTTAAAGGTTTAGCGAAACAGGTTTCTGATGCTGTTTTATGGAAATCAATGTATGATCAATGCTTTCAGGCAAATGCTGACATTGAGAAGGATAGATTCTAATTAGTTAAAACAAAGAAAAAGTACGTAATGTAATGAAGCTTGTTAAGATTTATAATACTATGGTGTTTGATATGCCAGGAAAACAAAGTCAAAGTGTAACTGAAAATGTACTTTTTGAACCTAGTTGTTCAAGTTGTGAAACTTTTTGTACGTATATTGAGCATTTAGAGAATACAATAGAAATTGCAGCAAAGCAGGAGAAGAAATATACTGAACAATTATTGATTGAAAAAGTTGAATTGGAACATAAAATGAATGCATTATTGCAATCCTTTAAATAATATGAAAGTCAAATTACTTTTTTGACTCAGGAAAAGATTGCACATGCTCAGTGCTTAAAAATGGAGGATGGTGAACATGTGACAAAGGCAGACGTAAGCGTCATATCTTGTGATGAGTCAAATGTTAATATTTGCTCAGACAATGAGAGTGGGAAGTCAGTTGACTTAAATAATACTAAAATTAAGCATAAATGTAGATTTTCATCGCCATATGCTCAGAGGAAAGTTTATACAAAGTTAACTAATAATAATAATGATATACAAAAGAGGTTGTATTATCCGAAAACTTTGCCAAGATGTCATGAGGTTTATTCTGTACGTTGGAACAGTAATTTGAGGTATAGAGGTCATAATAATCAAATTTATTTTTCTTCTAAGACCCAAAGACAAAGATTGCAAACTGAAAATAGTCCATTAAGACAGGAAAGGTTTCATTATGTAGCATATAACACTCTGAAAACAGTTAGCAGTTTTTAAATTAATTGCAGATATGGTAGAATTTTCTGGTTGATGTTTACTGGCTATAAGGATTATAAAGGATTGATTTGAGTTTATAAAGATTTGGTTTTGACGTTTGGAATATTATTGAGGACTTTGATATAATTTTAATATTTTCAAGGATAATCCATTGGATTATTATTTTTTATCAATGTTTCATTGGCATGAGTATTAAGTTTTTATTTTTGTTTTGTTCTGGCTGAACATTGAAAGATTTAGTTCACTTGAAAAGAAGAGTAAAGAATAGTTTTGTATTCAGTAAATGAATACATTTTCAGCATGGTACTCAATTAGCAACTGAATGAATAAGACAACAAAGAGAGACAGGGAAAATTGATGAGCCTGTATTTGTTGATGGTTCAAGATATTGTATGTCAGGCAATTATTGCAGTAGATATTCAATTTGGTATCCAAAACGTAATCTTGCCATACAACACAAGTTGCCAGGACATTTTCAGCTCAACGAGCAGAACTTGAAGCAGGAAAAATTGCATTGATTATTGACAAGAAAGAGAAGAGAGGTTCACTAGTGATTTATAGTGATAGCTCATATGTTGTACGCTCTCTCACTGATTACTTACCTATTTGAAAAGGTAGAGGTTTTGTGGATTCATCCAATAAGACTCTTGTACAGAAAGAGACATTAGAAGCAGTTTTTGACCTTGCAGAGAGTAATCCTCTTGCATATGCCATTGTAAAAATTCCAGCACATAAAAAAAAGATAGTGAGTTATCTGTAGGTAATAGAACAGCAGATTCATTGGCAAAGGAAGCAGCTTTGCATGGGAAGTTAGTAGTTCAACCTGAAATGGTATAAATTAATGTTGTGAAGAAAATAGACACACAGATTCCTTTAATTTCAGAGGAAAAAAAAGTCACAACGCTTTTTTTAGTCTTCATAGGTTGCCACAAAGTTATTATTTGGGTCATTAGACCATAAGTTTGTGTCATGACTAAAAAGGATTTTTGTGTTTTTATAAATCACAACACCTACAGGTGGGATTCACTAATGATGATGCTTTAATTATTGTTTAGATGTTGATTAATCATGTTTTTCTAGTTTGGGGTATATCAGCAAACCTCAGTAGTGACAGAGGATGTGTAAAATCTTGGGAATAGAACAGAGATTTCATGTATGATAGCATCTACAGTCTGCAGGTATTATTGTGAGGATGTATCGGAGAATTAAATCTAGGATTGAAAATAAATGTTGTTGGACAAAGGAAATATTTGGGTGATGTTGTTCCAGTTATTTTTAATGGATGTAAGAAGTACAATTTCTGATGCTACAAAGTATTCTTCTTTTGAGTTTAAAAGAGAAAGGAAAATGGCGTTTGTATTGCCTCGTGAAGTCAAAATTGGTTGCAGATGTTATACAAAATGGTTTCTCTATACGTTTTCAGTTGAGAAAGGAAGTTAATTCATGATAAAAAGTGTCATTGTGTTAGTTAAAAATATAAGTTTTTATATTACAATGTTTCTTGATTAAGAGATTATTAAGAAATAATTTGTATATATATTGATAAGGTAAAAAGGTTTGTGTATGTTTAAAATGTTTTTATACAAAGGGTTATTCATAGCAACCCTTAGGAATTTAGAATGAGTAACACCCATTTTTTTAGAAAGGTGGGAGGGAAAATGCTCATTCTGTGGCACTGTCCTTCTCAGAAGAACCTTAGGAAAATAAGGTAGGGGCTGTTTTTTTGTTTAGGAGTGATACACAGACAATTAATGGAGTACACACATTCCAGTGAAATTTTCATTCCAGTACACATAAGACATATATATATCATGAAGAATTGTTATTAAATCCATGCACATATCTGATTTAATCTTCATTGTAAGAATAATCTATTTTTGATATTCTACAATTGATATTGTTTTTTGTAACATTTTGTTATTTTGTTGTTAAACCAAAATTATCTTTTGTACAAGATAAGCGTTCTATTAAGTTGACCAGGAACAGAAAGGTTTATTTAAAATAAAATTAGATATTGTTGACACAAGTCTAAGACAGAAAAGATAAAAGATGATTAAAGAATTGTTACATGTGAGGTCACACCCAGAGATGGTGAAATGCACGTCACACAGTTTCAGGAGATGATACATTGCAAAGTAATTATGAAGGTCCATGGACATTTTGGAATGTTCAAGGGGTACAAATACTTTCTCAGTTCAGTGAAACAAGCATGTAGAAAGAAAATGTGGATATAACAAATTTTATATTCCGAGATAATGATGCTGCATTCCTTTTTTCAGGAATGAATTATAAAAATCTAATCTGGAGGAATCATGGATCTCAAAAAGATGAAAAGATGTCGGATCAACAAAAGAAAAGTTTTAAAGAGAGAAAATGTATCATCATCACAGGATGCATCTTTCCCCTAGTGACAATTTTATTTGTGATAAGATATATCAAGAATTGCTCAAGTTAGGCAAAGACTAACAGGATTGAAGAATTACACAACAAAGATCATATGTTATTCAGAAATAAGAGAGATGTAGACATTGATATCAATGCAGATGAACCGAAAAATAAGAACATTGAGATCATTACAAAGGACAAAAATGATAGAGTTATTGATATAAATGCATATGATAAAAATCATAATTTTAGAGATGTTGATATTAATACAGCAGAAGATTTGTATGGATTTATATGTTTAGGACAGGGATATGATTGTTGTTTACAATTGTATTTCATTCACAGCAATAATATTGAAATCAAAGTTAAAATAGAATCCAAAACAAAGTTTGTTAAAATGCAGGGATCTTATAGACTAAATAACAAAACCGGAACTTTTGAATGTAACATATTGTTGAGGAGTTTCTGGTCTATATATTTAAAAGGTAATGAGTCAACAGTGTGGTCTGGAGATGTTACTAATATTATGACAAGATCTGGGAAAATACTTTATTCCTTTGAGCAATTTTATTATCTTTTTCAAAGTTTTGTAAAGATATTAATATCCAAAATATTTAAACATCATTAGAGATGAAAAAGGAGATGTTGTAAGAACATGGGATTTTAAAGTAACAAGGAGAAACTCAGCACAGCACAGGGATGGTGTGATCCCCTCATAATAAGAACCCCCAGGAGGAAGTCAGCACAGCACAGGGATGGTGTGATCCCCTCATAATAAGAACCCCCAGGAGGAAGTCAGCACAGCACAGGGATGGTGTGATCCCCTCATAATAAGAACCCCCAGGAGGAAGTCAGCACAGCACAGGGATGGTGTGATCCCCTCATAATAAGCAGGCCCAGGAGAAACTCAGCACAGCACAGGGATGGTGTGATCCCCTCATAATAAGCAGGCCCAGGAGAAACTCAGCACAGCACAGGGATGGTGTGATCCCCTCATAATAAGAACCCCCAGGAGGAAGTCAGCACAGCACAGGGATGGTGTGATCCCCTCATAAGCATCCCCAGTAGAAATATGACACCACTCAACCTCTTCAAAGAGGAGGGTAGGGGCATATAGTACGCTGTGCTTTTTTGGGACAAGGAAGTGAGCCAAATGAAGAAAGAAGGTCTGTGTGCTTGATTAAAAAAATTGTTTATAGACATATACATGGTCTACTGGTCACATGTGTTGAATTCCTCCGAGATCCATGCCTCATTCATTTTGAGAAATGTGAGGTAGTTAACACTGTCGTGAGCTAGGCGAGTACGCTTATCGGTCAAGATCCCCCCTGCTGCGCTGAACGTCCTTTCGGACAGGACACTGGAAGAGGGGCAAGCCAACAGTTCGATTGCAAATTGGGCAAGCTCTGGCCAGAGGTCAAGCCTGCCCACCCAGTAGTCCAGGGGTTCATCACTCCTCAGAGCGTCCACATCGGCCGTTAACCCAATGTAGTCGGACACCTGATGGTCTAGGCGTTCCCTGATGCTGGATCCGGATGACACCTGTCGATGGGTCAGCTGAAAGAATGACCTCATATCCGAAGTCACCAACACATCTTCAAACCGGCCTCTTCTTGCAGGCGCTGTTCGATTGGTACCCGCAAATTCTTCTCTGGGAGTGGGAATTGCTCCTCTGCCAGCGCACGCAAAAGCAGAATGCAGCATTTCTCGAAGCAAGGCCTGGAAGTGCTGCATTCTGACAGCCCTCTGCGACGGCGGTAACATTTCCGCCATTTTGTGTTTGTACCGGGGGGTCCAAGTACGTTGCCACCCAGTACTGGTCCTTGACCCTTATGCTTTTTATACGGGGGTCCCTATTAAAACACTGGAGCATGAAGGCCCCCATTTGCACTAAAGTGGAAGCGGTGTGGTGGCCTGGCTCCTGCTCATCATCCAAGATAATGTCGTCCTCTTCATTCTCCTCTCCCCATCCACGCACAACAGGGATCCCAGAAAGGTTTAAAGCATGCTCTTCTTGCTCCTCCTCATCTGCCCCGGCACCATCCTCCTCTGACTCCTCTTCAGACTCCTGTTGTTGACTTGTCTCAGATAGAGTAGCCTCCCCTGGGAATTCATCCAGCATTGCGACTTCCTCATCTTCCCGCTCCTGCTCCTCCACAGCCTGATCAATGACACGACGCAATGCACGCTCCATAAAGAAGTCACTGATGGCGCCATGGCTGCGACTGACCAGTTTGGTGATCTCCTCAAATGGCCGCAGAAGTCTGCATGCATCGCGCATGAGCAGCCACTGGCGCTGTGAAAAAAACCCCAGCTCCCCAGAACCGTTTCTTTCGCAGAGTTCATACAGGTAGACGTTAACTGCACGTTTCTGCTGGAGCAGCCTATCAAGCATATAGAAGGTTGAGTTCCATCGCGTCGGGCAATCGCAAATAAGACGTCTGACCGGCAGATGGTGTCGCCGCTGAATGTCAGCAAGGCGAGCCATGGCCGTGTAAGATCTTCTGAAATGGGCCGAGATTTTCCTTGCCTGCCGCAAGATGTCCTGGACCCCAGGGTATTTGACAAGGAATCGCTGCACGACCAAGTTTAAGACGTGTGCCATGTATGGCACGGCGTGATTTTGCCATGTTTCAATGCGCTAAGCAGATTGGCACCGTTGTCACACACCACTTTACCAACTGTCAAATTGAGCGGTGTTAGCCACTGATCTGCCTGTGAACGCAAAGCTGAAAGGAGTGCCGGGCCAGTGTGGCTCTTGGCTTCCAGGCACAACAGACGCAGCACGGCATGGCAACGTCTCACCTGGCATGTGGAATAGGTTCTGGGGAGCTTGGGCGGTGCAGCGGAAGAGACGCTAGCAGCAGAAAAGGAGGAGGTAGCTGAGGAGGAGAGGGAGCAGGATGGAGTAGGAGGAGGAGGAGAAGAAGAGTCAGGCCTGCATGCAATCCGTGGCGGTAAAACCAAATCTACACGGGTGCCACGGGTTACATGCTTGACGGCCGTCAGAAGGTTCACCCAGTGGGCAGTAAAAGTGATATACCTTCCCTGCCCGTGTTTGCTAGAACACGTGTCTGTGGTCAGATGTATCTTGGCACCGACACTGTGTGCCAGAGATACATTCACTTGCCGCTGAACATGGCCATATAGCTCTGGGATGCCCTTCTCTGAGAAATACTTCCTTCCTGGGACCTTCCATTGTGGTGTTCCAATGGCCACAAATTTGCAAAAGGCCTCCGAGTCCACCAGTTTATATGGCAGTAGTTGGCGGGCTATGAGTTCTGACAAGCCAGCCGTCAATCGTTGGGCAAGAGGGTTATCCGGCGTCATCATTTTTTTACGCTCGAACATTAGGCCCACGGAAGCCGGCCTTTTTGCAGAAAAATGTGAGCTTGGCGTGATGGAAGGTGGAGTGGAGGACAATTGTGAGGAGAGAGGAGAAGGAGAAGTAGAAGACGAGGCTGGACGGTGAGAGCCTGCAGTGTGGCTTTGTGTGTTCCGTTGCTCCCACTCGGCTCGGTGATGGCTGCCCATGTGCCTTCTTAAGGCGGTCGTCCCTAGGTGAGTGTTCGGCTTACCGCGACTAATGCGTTGACTGCAAAGATTGCAGATGGCAACGCTATTGTCAGCAGCGGACACGTTAAAAAAAGCCCACACTGCGGAGCCATGTGCCGGTGTCTTGGGAGCGCTAGATGTGACCGTACATGGTCGATGACTCGCTCCTGATACATTTGCAGTCTGCTTTGTCCCTCCTGTGCAATGTAAGTTAGTCCTGCTTCTCCTCCCCATCTGCTGGTCCATATCTCCCTCTGAACTCCCCTCCTCTTCCTCTCTTGTGGGCACCCACGTGACATCACTAGACACGTCATCATCAACATCACCTTCCCCACCGCTATAAGTAGAGATCTCGGAGTAGGCAGCAACACCGGGGACCAACCTCCTCCTTGGGCTGATCTGGGTACTGTCGTCAGACTGCTGAGTAGCGGTTGTTGCTACCTCCTCTTCCTGATCCAATACCAAGAGTGGCTGCACATCAGAAATGTCCTCTTGATATGGATCGGAAAATAATTCCTGTGACTCAAGCGGAAGGTATGTGGTGGTGGTGGTGTTGTTGGTGGTAGTGTCTTTGGGGGTGCACATAGCAGAGAGTGAAGAAGAGGGTGCAGAAGAGTAAGGCTGAGTGAGCCACTCAACCAAGTCTGGTGCGTCCTTTAAAGTAATTGAACGCACCTTCTGCAACTTCCCACTTTGGCTCAAGGCTGGTGCTCCTGCCCTACCCATACCACCCCTGCGGAAGGGCCTGCCTCTTCCTCTGCCTGTCATTTTTTAAGTCACCCTTTGACAAAACTCTTAGTCCCTATACCGATGAAGGACTGCTGCAGTATAGGGCAGCGGTCAGCAGTGGTGCACCTCAACCCTATCTATTGTGTACCGATAGCGGTTCTTACAGAACAGCAGACTGTACCGCACTCAACCCTATGTACTGTAGCACCCTTCACCAAGTTACCAGTCCTTATAAGGACCTTTGTGGAACAAGTAGGTTCTGTGTGACTGATTAGCAGACTGTACGTCAGTCCCTATACTGCTGAAGGACTGCTGCAGTATAGGTCAGCGGTCAGAAGTGGTGCACCTCAACCCTATCTATTGTGGACCGATAGCGGTCCTTACAGAACAGCAGACTGTACCGCACTCAACCCTATGTACTGTAGCACCCTACACAGACCAAGTTACCAGTCCTGATAAAGAGCTTTGTGGAACAAGTGAGTTGTGAATGATTAGCAGACTGCAGCAGAAGGGCAGCAGTCAAGTATAATATTCTTTCTATATTTGGAAGAAAGAATATTATACGTGTACAAGCCTATTACCATACCACTGATACCAGTCCTGAAAAGAACCTTTGTAGAACTAATAGTAACAGCAACTGTTTAAACTGACCCTCACTGCCTGACACACTGCTTCCTTCCTTTCCCTATACAAACTGGCAAAACAGAGGAGACTGGAACAATTACTGGTTACTCGAATACCTCTTTTGTGGACCTGATAGTAACAGCTAATGATGATGATGATGATGATGACTAATCTGGCTGTCCCTAAAATAGCAGCAGACACAGCGCTCTGTCCCTTTCTCTAAACTGACAAAAGACACTCAGGCTGCTGCAACAATCAGTAGCACAGCAAACCTATATACACCTAACACCTATACCAGTCCTGAAAAGAACTTTTGTGTACCAAATAGCTAGTGGTTTATCTGTCCCTGCTCCAAACAGCAACCTTTCCCTATAGTGACAGAAGAAAGAATGTAAAATGGCCGCCGCATCGGGGTGTATTTATAAGTTAGGGGGAATGTCCAAGTGTCCATGTGCTGTCATGTCTCAATTGGCTGTCCTGTACCCCATGATGGATGTGTCATCATAGGTCAAAGTTCTTTTACACATTAAACACGTAAGTCCTCCGGGGCAAACGTCGCCAATAGTCCGCCGAACGAACGGACCGCGAAGACCGAAATTCGCTGCGAAACGACCGCCGGGCGAACCGTTCGGCCATCACTATTCTTAATATCTAAATTTTAATTGGCTTTATTATACTTTATTCAGAATATAATCTTTCCATACTGTGTGAAAGAAAACTTTGAGTCAGTTGATACTATGTTGTGACTTGCGATAATTGAAAAAGTAAACATTTAAAACCTGTCAGGATTTTGATAAATGTTGTTTATGTACAAATTCTACAGTTCATTATATATATGCTTTTAGAAATTTAGCCTATGTAATTGAGAAGCCCTATGTAAGTGAGATGATATTTTTCTTTTTTTTCTTTTCTTTTCTTCAGAGTCTGAAATTCTACCTTCCCCCCTATTTCCTGCCATTTCATCAGAAGGTAGTGTTGTGCTTTTTAAGGAAATTTTCACGCACAATATTTACTAAGTAATTTTTAACGAAGATATTTATAAGATACAGAATCAGTCTATATGACACAGTCTATATATGTGAAACTTATTCACGGAGACAAGTGATCATACAAAATAGTTACATTTATTGGTTGACAGAAAACAAATATTTACATGAAATATTAAAATACAGATTGCATTACTTGATCATTTTGACAATTAATAGAAACACCCTCAAACTGGGCGTAGTAGTACCTTGGACACAATTATCACCATTTTCACTTCTCGGTAGAATCAATAACCTTTTGATAATTGACAATTAAACAGAATGTCTGTATTTCCCACGTCCAACCATTACTATACTGCAGGTAAGTAAGTGGTTAACAATGTGAAATAAATTAGACATTTGTTTGTCAATAAAATTGGCATCTATGCAAAAAGAAATATAATGAAAAAATGTAATTTAGAGAAAAATCTAAAAGGGCGGTTATTGATTCGGGAGAAGTATTTCAATAATAGAATATTCAAAAACATCAATATTTAAGAGAACATAGAATAGATGATAAACATATATTTACGCATTTCCAATATGGCTATTAATGTGGATTGTTGGTTACCAGGAATTTTAAGATGGCTGCCGTGGCTTTCAACATGGATTCTCTTAAAGAGGAATTACTTGGTGTGACCTCCGAGTTCCAAGGAGCAGGGATCTTCGTGAATGTAAAAATGTGTATTCATGCATGTCTTCCAGTGTCCCTACTCAGGGGGGGGGGGGGGTCCCTAAGCTTCCCCTTTTCCCCTTGACTCTCTCCCCCCAGCTCTCCCCGAGCTTTCTCCTCCTTCCCTTTTCCTCTCTCTATGGCCATCTTAAATATTCTCTTAAACAAAAAGATCATAAAATTATACTAAGTTCTGCCCAGAGGGTATGTGTTCCCTCCTCATTGGCCGGCAACATATAATGGTTAGCTTTCCCGGGAGTCTCGTGATTTTAAGGTAATAGCACCTTCAACCACCAGGTGTCTCACATGTGTTTGGTGTTTTATTTCTTTAAGTTAATATTTTTTATTTCTGTAATATGCGTTCGTTGTTTATATATGTTCTAACGAATATATCTCGAATGTTCAAGAATTATGGCATAATATAAGATACGCTTTAACATAATTTTCAATAATCACTTGCATAAAATGGTGATATATATGTATATCAATGTATATCTGTTAATCTTTAGTCCATTTAGAAAGGACACAGGTTAGAGATATATCAAACAAATCACATACAATTATTATCTATATGGATACACGTATAATTCGGGTATCCAATCAATATTTGTTTATCTAAACCTAGGTTAAATTCTTATACAATTATAATCATGATTATATGTTTTTTCATAATACTAATTTGTTGCTAAAACACTTCTACTTATGATCACATTTTCATATATAATCTCTCCATGACAAATTTCCCCAGATCACTAGGTACCAAACCACAATATCTCCTTGTTGACCCACAAATATCACATACAGTTTTAATCACTTGAAGTATTTTTGAAATATGTCTGATTTGTATCTTCCTCTCACACCATGTTTTGAGACATTTGTACTATAGTAAGATATCATATCCCTGCTTCTAATATACGTATATTCATGATGTAAAAATATATACAATTTTCAATGTTTCCTCGTAGTGTCTTCAAATGAACATTGAACATTCAGGATACAGTCCCATTGTTTACTTTTCTAATGGAGGTGTCTTATTTGCCCTGTTGGGGTAGATCTCCACTTCGTATCTTAGTCATTGTCTCATGAGAAGCTAGGACAACACTGACTACTTGGCTTACTGATCTCTCACTTTCTGAGGCAATGGGATATTTGTTCTGGTCATTCAGGTTTAATGGCTGTTGGTCACAGGTACTCCAAAGTATAGCCCAACCCTTGCCATATATATTTGCATGGTTGTATACTATCCAAACAGTCTTTTTACTTACGCACAATGGGGTTTTCTAGTTAAAGGTTATTTCCATGCTATAAATACTTATGCAAGTTTGGTCTTCTCACTACAACCAACAAGATAAGTAAACAGCTTTTTGTTTGGTGACAGAAAATACCATTGTTTCAGCGAGTTTCTGTCCCAATGCATGCTTGTAAAAGTTTTCAATAGTTGATGTAGTGAACATGTCATCATGTATTTTGTGTTCTTCAAGAGGGTAATAGTTCAACGATAGCAAAATCGTGGTTCATCTGTTCCTGAGGCCTAAACAAATCTCACCTCTCTGACAGTAAATATTAAATGTATTATTATTATTTTTTTTTCTTAATGAATTCACAACAAAGCCCCCCTTGTGAAGTGTTCAAATGCCGGAAGTCGTTTGAAAGACTTCACCAATGCAACAGGTTGAAGAAATATGGCTTCGCTCGGGCCTTGTAAGTTGAGTTGTGAAGATGGATCCAGATTGTGGATATATATATTGAAGAGGTATAGACACCTGCAGATGGGTGTAATTCTTTGAAAAACAAAATGGGTTTGTGATCGATGTGTGCATCTCAGGGCCGTCATCCGTTGTTTGACGGGAAATGGATCATTCCGGGCACCTTTAATCTTGGCCGTCCTGGTGGGTTTTGTCCATGTAGACTGGCCATCAGTGGTGTCCCTGGATCCCCCATACGGTTCCTTCTCTGGATGTTTCACACATGTTGGACTCTCGGTTCGGTTGACCGGCTCATGGACATCTTAGTCCTGTAAAGGAAAATGGATTCCATGAGAAAAGATATATAAGTTTTTTTATTTTTTTTACATGATCTGTGTTTGAGATCTCAGTGTCAAGTTGGTATCCTGGGCACTGTGCCTTGGGGGACGGGAGGAGTCGCTGACACGTAGCAGCCGTCGGAGCGGCTTGCGTCCTCCTCCCCCATCATCCCCGCCTACAGCCCTCCGTATCGCCGGCACCGCCAGCACCGCCTACCCGCCGTCAGATGCTCGCATGCACGCGGCATAGCGGACGCTCTGGACGGAGAGAGAGGGGCAGAGAGAGCGCTCCGCTACGAAGCAGGGATATAGCGGCTGGATGGCGGCTCTGTGCGGAGCTCTGCTTACCCCCCCCCTCATCACTGAGCTGACATGGCTATATGACACCTCCACCCCTGCATATATTGGTAAGGTCATGGATTAGACAGTAGTGGCAGAGCTGAGGAGCAACGGAACAGCCAGGTGAGCAAGGAATGTGGATGAAAGGAGGGTGGACGGACAGTTGAATATCTACCATATCTACCATTATTACTGACGAAACTATCACTGAAATGATCACTCTCCGAAAAGTGGTAAGGTGTATACACATAAGCCTGCTAATAATTGCTATTAACGTGATGCTCACTATTAGACCATCAGTCTGATACCAGCGCTGCCTGATCAATTGGATATAAACCCAGTAGGGGGAGAAGTGACGGGAGGTGGATGGATATGTGAAGGACTGAAAAGCAGCAAGACAGTGCGGAATTATCAGTTTTTTTTTTCTTCTCTTACACACATGTTTTATATTGAGGTTTAAAGCAGCGGTGTTGATTCACGCCCACCTGCAACTGTTTACCCTTCTGTTTACCTTACCCCACTGTCTGCCCAGCACTCTCATCCTGACTTTCTGACAGCGACTCTGCGGGCAGACACAGGGGGCGAATGCTGTAGTGGATTTATGACCTACATTTGTGGCTAAAAAAAATAAAAAGCCCCATTCAGCACTCCTCCTATTTACGGGAAGTGTCAAGCCCTCCGGAAAGTGATGTAATCAATTCATCCCCCACAAGAGTTATAGGAAAGGAAACGGACATTGGCTTGGGAAAAAAAAGGGAGGTTTTTTGGGCCTTGGAGCTAACCTATTACAAAGGGAGAATGCGGGGAAGGCGAATAAAAGGGGAGGAGCGGGGCCTGCTAGCCCTGGGGGGATACAACGATACTTGGTGGGGGAGACAAGTATGATGGAAAGCAGCCAGGAAACCCCCAGTCAGAAGACACTAAGGAAATCAGGCACGGTTATCAGCAAAACTATGGAGATGGGAGAAGGGCGGGGAGCGGAAAGGTCTAAGGATCTGTGCCCAACTCGCACTAGGATGGGGGGGTAAGCTCCCGAGAAGAAGATAAAATCAAAAGAAGGGAAGAATTGGGGAGGAAAGGAGAGGCCCCCCCCAACCCAATGCCCATCCAGAATTAGAAGAAGGAGACCTAGAGTTGGCGGAACTACAAGTGAATCTGAGTATGTTGAGAGAGATATTCACAGAGGCACTGGCTAAGGTTGAAATCTCACTTAAATCCGATATAGCTGGGATAAGGGCAGACATTGGCCGAGTACTAGGTAGGGTGGAAGATTTGGAGGAAAGAATGAATGGCTATGAACAGAATCTGAGGGACCTAAGAGAACAAGTGAAATCAGCCCAAAAAATAAATAGATCGATCCTATATAAAATCGAGGATCAAGAAAATCGGGGGAGAAGGAAAAATTTAAGGATAAAAGGTCTGGAAGAAAAATTTAAAAATGAAGAGCTCCCCAAGGTGATGCAGGACTTGTTCAATCCCATTCTAGGAAGGGCGGAGGATGAAATATTAAAAATAGACAGGGTACACCGAGTCGCGAGATACCGGCCCCAAACCACAGAAAAACCAAGAGATGTAATAATTCGATTTCATTTTTATGAGGAAAAGGCGCGAGTATTGGAAAACATCCGAAGGATGGACAGGATTCTGTTTCAAGATTCGGAGATACAGATATTCTCAGATCTGGCAGGGGAAACATTGAGGAGGAGAGGGCTCCTTAAACCCCTGACAGATCTGATGAGGTCATTGAATGTTTCCTATCAGTGGGGATTTCCAGCATGCCTCAGGGGAAGGAGAGATGGCCGTACCGCAGTACTAAGGTTCCCAGAGGACTTAATGGACTCTGCAATAGGTTAGAAATCCCTCCACCAGCATTACCAGGATGGGAGGTGGGGTTGGGGAATGAAGGAAGCAGTGGGGCCACGCAGTGGTTTCGGGACGGGGATAGGGGAGGGAGAGATGGGGTGTAATTACCATCACTGGAGGGCGAGGGGGTGGCGTGGTGCGTGGGGGGGGGTGTGAGCACTCTGATAGATTGTGAATGAGGCGATCCTCCCGAAGAACGCTAGGCGGGCAAAAGGTGACCTATGGGTCACCGGGACACCTACGCGAGGAACAAAAATGGGAATTGTTCACTCCCCTGAATAGAGGAGGGGGGGAGGGGGGAGGGGGAGGGAGGATGGGAGGGGGTTGGAGGGGGGGAGGGAGGAAGTAGGGGGGTGGGATGGAGGGGAATCTCTCTCTCAAACAGGGTATGTGTGCTCTCTCTCGCGCTCTCTCGCCTCCCCCTCCTCTCTCTCCCCATGCAGACCCCCGGCGCGGAGGGGGCATGTCGCCCCCCCCCGGTGGGGGGGGGAGAGGAGGGGCAGGGGTTGAGTGAGATATAGCAAGATTGAAAGTGATAACATATAATGTGAGGGGTATAAGTACTCCCCAAAAAAAGTTCAGAGTAAATAAGGAGTTGGAATTGTATGTGGCGAATGTGATCTGTCTGCAGGAAACACATATGTCACACGAGGTTAAAGGGAGATTTACGTCTTGGAGGTTCCCTACATGGTTCTAACGGTGACTCTACTACATGTTATGCCAGAGGGGTAGCAATAGGCTTCGAGAGAAGTGTTAGGTTTGAAGTTGAGAAACAAATGGCTGATCCGGAGGGGAGATTTTTGTTCATAAGGGGAAGAATCTTGGATGGAGTATACACCTTTGCGAACATATATTCCCCAAATAGGGACCCAGATAAATTCCTAAAGAAGGTCCTGGACTTACTGGTAGAGTTTAGAAAAGGTAAATTGATTGTGGCGGGGATCTGAATATGTGCATTGACCCTCGGGCGGACTCCTCAACGGGGTCCCCTCGATGGTCGGGGCCTCGACATAAAAAGATAAAGGCGCTGCTCTCAGAATTTCAGTTAGTTGACGCTTGGAGGATTAAACATCCGAATAGCAGAGACTATACTTTCTATTCATCGGTGCATGGGACATTCACCCGAATTGACTATGTACTGATTGAACATCAAATGCTCCCAGCACTCAAAGATACAGTAATAAAATCTATCTCCCTGTCCGATCATGCGCCAGTCATGGTGCAGCTGGAACTAGTAACAGATCAGGCCAAAAGAGAGACATGGAGACTAAATGAAGCGTTGATACAGGAACCAGAGATTAGAAGTAGGGTTGAAACAGAGCTGGAGGAGTTCTTTATGAGAAATTACTCCCCAGAGGTCACGAGGAGTACGTTATGGGAGACCCATAAAACATTTATACAAGGAATTTTGATAAGTATCGGGACAGGGAAAAAAAAGGAAATAGGGAAAAAGCTACAAGATTTAAATAAGGAGATTTGGGAATTGGAGCAACAAACAAGACCAAAGGGGATCCCGGAGAGAGTAGAGCTGAAAGATAAGAAGCTAGAACTGGAAGGACTTTTAGAGAAGGAAAGGGTTCGAGTTAACCATTGGGCAGAGAGTATAAGGTACCAGGAGGGGAACAAACCCGGGAAATGGTTAGCGAGAGTAGTACGGGAGAGAAGAAATGCGTCCTTTATATCAAAAATTAAAAATGAAAAGGGGGAAATGAAGCATTCCACCCCTGAAATAGCGACGGTCTTTCACCGCTACTATACTCAGCTATACAAGGTAGGACAGGGAAAGGAGAAAAGTAGAAATAAGGAAGACATCACCGAGTACCTAAAAGGAACAGATCTCCCTACAGTCCCAGAGGACGAGCTGGAGAGGTTGGAGGCCCCAGTAACGATAGATGAGGTTGGGCGGGCAATAAGGGGAATGGCAATTGGGAAGAGTCCAGGCCCGGACGGGTTCCCAATTCTATATTATAAAAAGTTTGAAAAAATACTAGCGCCCAAATTATGCGAGTATATGAACGCAGTAGCAGAAGGGGAATAACTAAGGGAAGAAGCATTGATGGCTTTTATAACTCTGATATTGAAGGAGGGGAAGGATCCAACAACCCCTGGGAGTTATAGACCAATCTCTCTTCTGAATACGGACGTGAAGATATTCTCAAAAGTGATAGCAGAAAGGTTGAAACCATTGCTGCCCCAATGGGTCCATGGTGACCAAACGGGGTTTGTTGCGGGAAGGGAGGGCAGGGATAGTTGCCTTAAAACCCTCATGTTGATTCATGGAACGGAAAGCAGTGGTTTCCCGGTTGCCCTGTTATCTGTGGATGCTGAAAAAGCATTTGACAGGGTAGACTGGGGCTTCATGTTCGAGACCTTAAGATATCTGGGGCTGAAAGAAAAAACATTGCGGTGGATAAAGGCATTTTATTCCCACCCAACGGCAAAAATCTAAATTAACGGTAATCTTTCCCCGGTAGTGGAGCTACATAATGGAACCAGACAAGGGTGTCCTCTATCCCCAATGCTGTTCGTATTGGCCTTGGAACCCCTGTTGGCCTCCATCAGGAAAAATGGAGACATAAGGGGGATGAGAATAGGTGGAGAGGAGTATAAGGTATCCGCGTATGCAGATGACATATTATTTTATGTTTCAGAACTCAGGGTGACTCTGCCAAACATAATTAAGGAGATCCATAGATATGGGAAGTTGACAAATTTTAAGATCAATATGTCTAAAACTGAAATTCTGAACATAACAGTACCTAAAAAAGAACAAGAGGAACTTCAGAAGTCCTTCCCTTTTATCTGGTGCAGGGAAGAGCTGAGCTATCTAGGGGTAAGAATTACACCCACATTGTCATCTGTATACGCGGCCAATTATACGTATATATTAAATAAGGTTAAAGAATGCACCAAAAATATGAGACATAAACCCTTGTCATTAATAGGGAGAGTAAACGCGTTAAAAATGTTCATTTTACCAAAACTGACATATGTGTTCCAAATGATCCCAATAAAAGTCCCGCAGGAGTTCTTCACGAAACTTAAAACCCTAATTCTAAAATATATATGGGGACGTAGGAATCCCAGGATTTCTTATGCGACTCTAGAAAGGAGGAAGATAGGAGGGGGATTAGCAGCCCCGAAGATATTACCAGGCAGCAGTAATCTCACGAGTGGTGGAGTGGGTGTATGATAAAGGGGATAAAGGGTGGGTAAATATAGAGAAAACACAAAGTGGAGTTAACCTAGGAAAAAGAATTTGGATACCACGGAACTATCGTGATTTGGGGAGCAGCACCAACCCACTAACTATCAATCTGTTTAAAATATGGGATAAAGTAGGAGAATTAATTCACTGGCAGTATAATTCACCTTTAATTTCATTATTAGACACAAGTTTTTTTAAACCAGGGAAGGAGGAATTTGTTTATTTTTCTAGATGGGCAAAAAAGGATGATACCGTATATACTCGAGTATAAGCCGAGATTTTCAGCCTCTTTTTTTAGGCTGAAAGTGCCCCCCTCGGCTTATACTCGAGTCACCGCCATCTGTCTACCCGATCAGCGTGTCGAGCAGACAGACGGCGGCCATTCCCCTTTTCAAAAGCCGCGCATCCCTGTCTTTGATAGGCGGAACACTCAATTTCCCAGCAGTCAGTGGTCCGCCTATCACGGACATCCGCTCATCCTCATACTACGGACGAGGATGAGAGGATGTCCGTGATAGGCGGAACACAGACTGCTGGGAAATTGAGTGTTCCGCCTATCACAGACGGAGGCGTGGCTTTTGAACAGGGGAATGGCCGCCGTCTGTCACAGACGAGAAGAGGTGCGGCGATCCTGGCATGGCCGCTGTATGTGCAGAAGGACACAGGCTCGGGACACAGGCTCGGGACACAGGCTCAGGACACAGGTAGGCTGGACACACAGGGCTGCACACACAGGGCTGGACACACAGGGCTGGACACACAGGGATGGACACACAGGGCTGGGCACACAGGACTGGACACACAGGGATGGACACACAGGGATGGACACAGGGATGGACAGGCATGTCTCACCCTCGGCTTATACACGAGTCAATACGTTTTCCCATTTTTTTTTTTGGGTAAATTAGGGGCCTCGGCTTATATTCGGATCGACCTATACTCGAGTATATACGGTATTCGGTTGAAAGATGTGATGAGTGGGGATAGACTCTGCACTTTAGGAGAAATAAGACAAAGATGGGGATGTAGGAATTTAGATAGTTGGAGATATGCACAAATTAAACATTTTGCTCAGACCCTGCCTCGGCCACTTCGTGCGGAAGGAGATCTTAGACCAATGGAGAGAATGCTTTCAGACCCGAGCTGTAAGAAAATTTTTTATAAAATCCTAGATGAGGAAAAGGAACCAGGCGAACCATCATTCCTGAAAAAATGGGAAGAAGAATTAGGTGATTTGGGGGATAAGGAACGTAGAAAGAAGATTTTAAGAATAGCAGGTACAATATCTAAGGATAATATGTCAGTGGAGATGTAATTTAAACGAATGGCTAGGGATGAGCTTCGTGTTCGAGTCGAACGTACGTTCGACTCGAACATTGGCTGTTCGGCCGTTCGCCGAATTCGGAACGTTTTGGCCGTTCGCGTCAAAATTCGAGTGATGCGCGCGCGGACCACAATGCACTGCGGTGGCGCAGTGCATTGCTGCCCCATGATTGGCCAAGCATGCACTGTGACCCCGCATGCTTGGCCAATCGCAGCGCCGGCAGCGAGGAGAGCCATGATTGGCCACAGGCATCCTGCCTGTGGCCAATCATAGCTCAGGCTGTGTAGTGCACGCCCCACACTATATAAGGCCGCCTTTGAGGCGGCCTCCTGTAGTGTGTTACTTAGCATCTGAAGCAGTGGGTGTTCTGTGTACCTTCAACACAGTACACACCAATCGTTTTTGGCTGATTTCCTATCTTGCTGCTGTGTAGTGGTTGTTGTCTGTGCCCTGACTGCAGTATACACCACTATATTCACCTCACCTATATAGCTAGTGATCTAGCTTTAACCACTTAACTGCCCATTGCCGATTAACGGCTTCAGGGTGGTTGTTTAACTCTGAGAGGCCGTTAATTAACGGCCTCCCAGAATTCTGCTCTCGCGTGCCCCGAGGTGCGCGCACTCGAGAGCATCCGTGACCGCCGCATCACGGATCACGGTAAACGGCCGCTCATATCGGCCGTTTACCACGTGATTGCTCCGTCAAATGACGGAGTGATCACTTGGAAACAAACCGGCGTCATGTTATGACACCGGTTCCTCCCTCCCCTCTCTGTACCGATCGGTACAGCGGAGGGGAAAGAGATCGGTGTCAGCAGCGATGTGGGCTGCATCTGCAGTGCCCACATCGCTGCTCACCGAATTTAACCCCTCAATTCCCTGCCAATACTCTGCAATACCAGTGCATACTCTGCAGTACCCTGCCATTACTCTGCAGTACCCCGCCATTACTCTGCAGTACCCCGCCATTACTCTGCAGTGCAGTACCCTGCCATTACTCTGCAGTACCCTGCTATTACTCTGCAGTACCCCCCATTACTCTGCAGTAACCCCCATTACTCTGCAGTAACCCCCATTACTCTGCAGTACCCCCCAATACTCTGCAGTACCCGCCATTACTCTGCAGTACCCGCCATTACTCTGCAGTACCCACAATACTCTGCAGTACCCTGCCATTACTCTGTAGTACCCCCAATACTCTGCAGTAAACCCCATTACTCTGCAGTAACCCCCATTACTCTGCAGTACCCCCCAATACTCTGCAGTACCCGCCATTACTCTGCAGTACCCGCCATTACTCTGCAGTAACCCCCATTACTCTGCAGTACCCCCCAATACTCTGCAGTGCCCGCCATTACTCTGCAGTACCCGCCATTACTCTGCAGTACCCCCAATACTCTGCAGTACCCTGCCATTACTCTGTAGTACCCCCCCAATACTCTGCAGTACCCTGCTATTACTCTGTAGTACCCCGCCAATACTCTGTAATACCCTGCCATAAATTGCCATACCCAGCCATACTCAGAGATACCCAGCCATACTCGGTGATACCCTGAAATACCCAGCCATAGACGCCCCCCACCCCTCACCGCCCTCCGGTGCTTCTACCAACTCGCCAGTACGATCAAAGCCAGAATCTTTTTTTTTATTTTTTATTTCAGGCTTCCCAGCCTAGAGGTGAGATGTGGGGTCATATTGACCCCCCAGATTTCACTGTAAAGAGGACCTGTCACCCCATATTCCTATTACAAGGGATGTTTACATTTCTTGTAATAGGAATAAAAGTGATCAAAAATATATTTTTGGGGAAAAAAATGTCAAACTAAAATAAATAAAGTAAAATGAACAATAAAAAAATAAAATAAAAATTAAAGCGCCCATCTCCCCATGTGCTCGCATGTGCCACACATGTGAGGTATCGCCGAGAATGTTAGAGCGAGAGCAATAATTCTAGTCCTAGACCTCCTCTGCAACTCAAAACATGTAACCAGTAAAAAGAGCTTGCAGTCAGTAGTGTTAGGAGATAGTGCGTGCTGTCTGCGTGCTCTGTACCCAGTACATACCGCTATAATATAGGGCAGGCCCCTACTTTCAAACATCCAACTTACAAACATCTCCTACTTGCAAACGCAAGGAGACAGCAGCAAGTGAGATGAAAAAAGATGGACGACAAAACAAATTATACAGGGGTGATAACCCTTCCCTATGTTTTCCAAAAAGCTTAAAAATAGTTTTTTTGACTGGAGCTACACTTTAAAAATGTACCGGTTGAAAATGACAAACAGATTCAACTTAACACAACAAACCTACACAGTCCCTGTCTTGTTTGCACCGCCTGTATACTGCTGTTCTGAGTATATAGGGCCTGGGGGCCACACGCATTTCCTTTTTTTAATATGGGTACGGGGTTCCCCTTAATATGCATACAAGACCCAAATAGGCTGGTAATGGGCAGGGAGGGCTACCCATGCCATGTTTCTCAATGATTTTCAACCATATTGCAGGAACCAGATATAACATTAAAACCGCAAGCAGTTTTAAATGGTGTTATTTCCGTTTAATGTCATTTTGTGCAGGGACTGTTCTAAACACGGAAAACACGTGGCACTTCACAGGCATACTACAGACACCCACCAGGCACCATATTTAAAGGAATATTTCACTTTTTTTTTCACTTTAATCGTCATTAAAATCAGTGCTCCCACCAAAACGGCAGTTTTTAAAACTTTTTTTTGCAGTTACCCATGTCCCCTGAGGCAGGAGGCAGGTCCCCAAACCCTTTTTAGGACACTATCTTGCATATTAGCCATTAAAATTAGCACTTTCCATTTCGAACGTTCGAGTCCCATAGACTTCAATGGGGTTCTAACGTTCGTACCGAACGCGGGGGTCGTTCGCAAGTTCTGGTGCGAACCGAACCGGGGGGTGTTCGGCTCATCCCTACTAATGGCAAGATGGTTTATTGTCCCACAAAGAGCACACAAGAGAAGAGCAGATACATCAGCATTATGTTGGAGGGGATGCGACAATGTGGGAACCTTCGCACATATCTGGTGGGAGTGCGGGAAGATTGGCCCATACTGGGAGAAAATAATAGAAAACATCTTCCGGATAACAGGGGAACAGGTAAAGAAGGAACCGTGGACATGCCTGTTTCATGATACTGACAAAACATTAGGGGAATACAAAAACTCGTTGACTCCTCACTTACTGATAGCAGCAAAAATCCTGATCCCAAAGAGATGGGGTACTCCCGAACCCCCATCTGTGAGGGAATGGTTAGGCAAAATAGAGTGGTTAAGCTCAATGGAGGAGTCAATATTTAGAAGAGGAGATCAAGTGGAAATTTACTATAGTAAATGGGGAAAATGGCTGGAGTTCAAGAAAACAAGGGAATATCTCAGAATGAGTAGACCTGAGGGGAAGTGAGAGGAAGAGCGAGAGAGAGAGAGAGAGAGAGAGAGAGAGAGAGAGGGGAGGGAGGGGGAGAGAGATTGGGGGGGAGGGAGGTTGGGGATATATAAGGGAATAGGAAGTATATCTTTGTAATACATTCCTTCTCTGTTTTTTTTTTTCATAAACTTTAACAAAACAAATAAAGAATAAAATAGAGGAAAATGTTGAAAAGGATTGCATGTGATGTGAAAGTAGCACTGCCAACAGGCAAAACGGTGGCGATGAGTTGAAGGGATAAGGGCGTAAAGTTTGCCACAATTTGTTGACGAGAGTTTAAGGCGTGCTATATACTGATGCAAAAAAAAAAAGAAAGTTGGTATCCTGGGCTTACTCAGAGCCCTCCTCTTTCCCATTATGTTATCAGTCCTTAAACTAAACACTCTGGAAATCAAGACAATGTATGACACATTTGCTATGGGAGATCAAGCTCCAGGGCTCATTATCATGAGGCCATTTATTAATATCTGTGGATACCAGACATTTCTGACTGACTTATGTTCTTCAGAACCATTTTTTTTTATAGCTTAATTGTAGCGGTTCTGGAATAATAACAATTAAAAACATTTCAGTTTGACATGTGACACTTACTGTCAGTAACAAAATATTTGACATCATAGTCAACCTTCTACTTGGGAGGAATAAAACAGATAAAATCTCCCCCTTTTGGGGTGTCAATACAACTCATTTGAGCCAATCAAACTACCTTATGCGGCTGACTCCTCATCTTTTACCAAAATATCAAACCATTTAGGCCTCCTGATATTTATGTCTTTAGGATTCGGTCTTCCTCTGGAATTACCGTCTTCGGGACTTCTTGAAATTGGGCTGTTGGAGCGACCTGTTTATGTCAGAGGAATGAAGTGACCACTGAAAAATAGGAGAATAATTAATATCTAATAACCACAATCCCTCGGTAGAACCTCTGCTCCCTATATCTTTATTCAGTGCATTCCTCTGATTTATTTTAACATAGGTGCTTAAAAGGCTCCGTGGCCCTTGGGCTGGCCACAGGATTTGCCCCTTGAAGAAGTGTTATTCTCATTCCATATAGCAACGAAACCGTGTAATATATTCATAATTTTGTCTATTTTGGTATTATTGCTTACAGGCTGATCAGAATTGGGTCGTGGGACCCGGTTTCTGTACTTTCTGGGGACTACTGGCTCAGTTTGATCAGACATATCACCATCAGAAACATTGTCTTGATTCTGGGATAGTTGTCTGGGCCTTAGTTGTTCCCTATTGTTCTGGGGATTTTGGGGTGTCTTACCCTGTATTTTCTCCCTATTTACCCGTGTAGGCCCCCGAAGCCAATTACACCGGTAAAGGTGAGGGTGTCTACCCTTAGGTTTAAATCTGACCCGTTGGAGATATACCCTATAGTTTCTCCTAAACCTCGGGTCTGGATCCTTTGGATGAGACTCCTGAGGTGGTCTTTGAACTCCCCCTCTAAAGGGTGGTCTCTGCTTCCCCCTTCTGATGGGTGGGGACATTGGTCTCCCGCTGGGGAAACTCGGTAGCATCTCTCCTCTGACTATATCAGCGTATCTCTTTTTCTTGGATTTGGACTGTAATGATTGAGGAGATACATAAACTTCTTCCTCAAATTTCATTATAGGGCTTTCAGGCCTTCCATTGTTTTCACCAGTTTGTTGGATAGAGTACAAATTGTTACTCTCTTTTACCAAAGACTCCAGTGAACACCCCCCTTTGTAGTCTTTCGCTAAATTCACTTTTATGTGGGTAGGCGGGGCCTCGAAAAACATGGGTTCAAATCCAAGTTTATTATAACTTGGCTCCTTTTCTGCTAAGTGGACAGCACCTTTGAGCACAGCCATAACTTCGGTGGGGCTTTGATCACTGGTACATGTGATATTGTGTATATCCACTCTAGCTGCATTAACATTTTTGTGTGGGACAAATCCTGTATGACAGGCGTTTTTAATTGCTTGCCAGGCAGTACCCAACAGACTTTTTACATCTTCGCAGAATGGACGGAGTTTAGGTTCAAATACCCACGGTAAGAAATTAATCCTAGATTGGTCATCATTTAGGCCTAAAACTGATAAAGCATTTTCATAGATTTCAATGTGGTCAATAATGTGCATGGATCCCTCTTCCTTAAACACCGGGACAGCATCTTTTAAAAATTGTATTATTTCTGAGGCGTCCTGTTTAGGGGTGCCTGTATTTTTCTCTGATCCCAAGGAAAACTGATTAGGCATACTTTCATGTGGTGGTTCAATTTTTACCCCCCTTTGCTCTACCGGTGGCTTGGGGTAGAATATGGTTTCTTTTTCTAATTCTTTTTCATTATGTAACTCCCAAATTTTAGGTTGAGAGTCAGATTTTGGAGTATTGTCAGACTCTATACTTTCAGGGTTAAGCATCTAAGCCAGGGGTGTCCAAACTACGGCCCTCCAGTTGTTCAGGAACTACAATCCCCATCATGCCTAGTCATGTCTTTGAATGTCAGAGTTTTACAATGCCTCATGGGATGTGTAGTTCTGCAACAGCTGGAGGGCCGTAGTTTGGACACCCCTGATCTAAGCATTATCCTGAGGCATAAACTCCCCTTGTTCTTTTAATTCTTCTGGTTGCTTAATTAGGGATTCCTGTCCTGACCTAAGCTGATTTGTTTCTTCTTTTAAATTTCCACTGCATATTACTCGGCAACTTTCGTCAGGAGACTCGTTTTCCTGCAGAAAATTTTCCCTCTCCTCTCTTATATTGTTTATTATTTCTTTATTTGATTGGTAACATTTGTACAGCATTAATATTGTATTATTTTGCATCTGTTCTGCTTTAATTAGGGTTTCCTGTAAAAACCTCTCCTTCTCTCTTGATTGTTTATACTTTTTATTTAATTGGTGATATTCGTCCAGCATTATTGCATTATTTTGCAACTGTTCTGTTTCATATTTCACCATTGTCACTATAGACTCACCATAATAATCTGCCTTATCATTAACCTCCTTTAGCTTTTTAGTGAGCTCACATTCCCCTTCTATTAAATGGGATTGGGATTCTAAGATATCACTCTCTTTTTGGGTATATTGACGTTTAAACTTACTACAAAGATACATCAGTTTAGTTCTTAATTCAAAATGCATGTGATCAGGCCTTTCTATTTCCTTTGTCTCAGATGAGCTGTCTGTGAGTTCAACGCTTTGACCTTCCACGTTCCACACGTCTTTTATTGATTGACGGGTGTGGTTTATAAGGCTTTCATTGCATGTTTCTAGACCAGTCTCGTTAGACAAACTTTTTTCGGCATGATTTATAATGTAAATTTTTGCCATTATATCCAACATTTCCTGTATTTGTATCCATTTTGTCTGAGTACTCATATTACCACTAAGGGCTGACTCTTGACAATCCCCATCAACATAAAATTCACTTTGACCAGACATTTTTCTTGGCAAAAATATATATATATATATTTTTTAAAAGTTAATAATTAATAATTTCATGCAAAATATTATTTCTGTCCCCACCGTAACTATGATTGATCCTGTACAAAATATCGACGTTATCTCAGCAGTGCCTCCATTTATATATGTTGTGCTTTTTAAGGGGAAAGTGCTTTTTGGGGAAAAAAAAGTCCGGTGGAGCCTACACACGATCGAATTGTCCGACGGATTCCGGTCCGCCGGAAAGTTTGATTGTGTGTATGCGGCATAAGACGTACTCAACTTAGAGTTATGTCCTTTATTTGGAGTACCACCAAACCTCGTATACCTAAATCCACATTATCCCTTTCAAGACTAAGCCTATTTTTGGCATTTGGTGTTTACAAGTTATAATCCATATTTTTTGCTATAAAATTACTTGGAACCCCCAAACATTATATATATATTTTTTAGCAGAGACTCTAGAGTAGGGATGAGCTTTGTGTTCGAGTCGAACATACGTTCGACTCGAACATTGGCTGTTCGTCCGTTCGGCGAAGTCCGAACATTTTGGTCCGTTCGCGCCAAATTCGTGTGGCGCTCACGGCCCACAATGCACTGCGATGGCGCAGTGCATTGCTGGCTCATGATTGGCCAAGCATGCACTGTGACCCCGCATGCTTGGCCAATCGCAGCGCCAGCAGTGAGGAGAGCCATGATTGGCCACAGGCAGGATGCCTGTGGCCAATCATAGCTCAGGCTGTGTAGTGCACGCCCCACACTATATAAGGCCGCCAGCGCGGCGGCCTTGTGTAGTGTTTTGGCGTCTGAAGCAGTGGGTGTTCTGTGTACCTTCAACACAGTACACACCGATCGTTTTCGGACGATTTTCGATCTTGCTGTTGTGTAGTGGTTGTTGTCTGCGTGCCCTGACTGCAGTATACACCGCTATATTCACCTCACCTATATAGCTAGTGATCTATCTTTTATAATAGAGCTTGCAGTCAGTAGTGTTAGGAGCTTGTGCGTGCTGTCTGCATGCTCTGTACCCAGTACATACCGCTATATCCACCTACATAGCTGTTCTCTATTTGAGCCCACTTGCCATCTGCAGGAGTTATTGGAAGTTGTGTGTGCCTCCAGCACAGCACAGTATACATCTGTATATACCCCTTTATCTCTGGTGTTCTATAATAAAGGCATCTGCAGGAGTTAGTGGGTGTTCTGTGTACCTTCAACACAGTACACACTGATCGTTTTCGGACGATTTTCGATCTTGCTGTTGTGTAGTGGTTGTTGTCTGCGTGCTCTGACCGCAGTATACACCGCTATATTCACCTCACCTATATAGCTAGTGATCTATCTTTTATAATAGAGCTTGCAGTCAGTAGTGTTAGACTTGCCATCTGCAGGAGTTATTGGAAGTTGTGTGTGCCTCAAGCACAGCACAGTATACATCTGTATATACCCCTTTATCTCTGGTGTTCTATAAAAAAGGCATCTGCAGGAGTTAGTGGGTGTTGTGTGCCTCTAGCACAATATACACTACCCAACTGCTTTTTTACCCAACTCCCTTCAGGCCATTACCATGTCTGGAAGGCCAGCAAGGAGAGACAGACAGGTGCGAGCCGATAAAAGAGAGCAAGCAGGCTCTGTGTCTAGAGACAACAGTGCTGGTCGTGGACGCGGCACATTGTCATCAGCACGTGGCCATGGGACACGCTTGTCCTTCTTTTCGGCAGCTGGACATGTTGAGCTGCAACATGCCAACGACTTGGTAGAGTGGATGACCAAGCCCTCTTCATCCTCCTCATCCTCTCTCACCCAGTCTCAGGGTACTAGCAAAGCAGCTGCCAACGCATCGTCTTCCCTCCTCTCAATGTCATCATCAGTGACTCCTTCCCTAGACCCACCACGTCATCCTGAGGAGTCTCCTGAACTCTTTGAGCACAGTGTTGGGTACATGCTCCAGGAGGATGCCCAGTGTTTTGTAGGCTCTGATGATGACACTCAGCTAGAGGAAGGCAGTAGCGTGAATGCAGAGAGAGGGGATGCTCAAGAAGGACAGCAATCTGGCAGTCATGTTCCACAAGCTGCAGCATACTGCCAGGTTTGCTACAGCGATGAAGAGGGAGGGGATGATGAGGGCACTGACTCCACGTGGGTGCCTGGTAGGAGAGAGGAGGAGGAGGAGGAGGAGGCACATGTCCAACGAGGCAGGATGCCCTCCAGGGGCCAGCTTAGGGGCAGCACACCGACTGAATCACACCGCAGAGCTCCGCCTGTGCAGGGCACTGCCTCTGCACGTTATTCTAAAAGTTCTTTGGTGTGGGCCTTTTTTGAGACGAGTGCATCAGATCTCACCGCTGCTATTTGCAACATATGTCTCAAGCGTATCTCGTGTGGCCAAAACATCAGCCGCTTGGGCACCACATGCTTGACCAGACATATGTTGACCTGCCATGCAGCTCGTTGGCAAGCGTACCTCAAAGACCCACACCAAAGAACAAAGCGGCCCTCTCCTTGCTCCTCATCAGCTGGCATCTCCAACCCCACTAGACCTTCAGTCCTCTCTGAAACCTGCTCTGAGAGGAATGAAGGTGTAGAATTAGGTGTGTCACAGCCAAGTGTTTCCGGGCACTCTGCTAGCAGTACACCCACGTCCGATTATAGCAGGCAAATGTCCCTGCCCCAGCTGCTGGACCGGCGAAAGAAGTTCACTCCCAGCCATCCACATGCCCAGCGGTTGAATGCTAGCTTGGCTAAATTGCTAGCACTTCAACTGCTGCCTTTTCAGTTGGTAGACTCAGCCCCCTTCCGTGAGTTTGTACAATGTGCGGTTCCTCAGTGGCAGGTCCCCAAACGCCAATTTTTCTCACGGAAGGCGATTCCGGCTCTCTACCGTCATGTGGAAGGCAATGTCCTTGCCTCGCTGGACAGGGCAGTCAGCGGTAAGGTGCATATTACCGCTGACTCATGGTCCAGAAGGCATGGACAGGGACGTTACCTGTCTTTCACGGCCCATTGGGTCACTCTTCTGGCAGCTGGGAAGGATGCAGGACAAGGTGGAGTAGTGTTGGAGGTTGTTCCGCCACCACGCCTCCAAAATGCTACTATTGGTTGTGACACACCTCTCTCCTCCACCCCCTCCTCTTCTTCTTCCTCCATGGCCTCTTCCAGTGCTCTGTCCTCAGAACCAGCGGTGCTCCGTAGGCATTCCAGGGGCTACGCAAGTACGCAGGCAAAACAATGCCATGCCGTGCTTACGCTGGTTTGTTTGGGGGACAGGAGCCACACTGGGGCGGATGTTTTGTCAGCTCTGCAGGGGCAGGCCGAGAAGTGGTTGACGCCACGCCAGCTTAAGCCAGGAATGGTGGTTTGTGACAATGGCACCAACCTCCTCTCTGCCCTCCGACAGGGACAACTAACCCATGTGCCCTGTGTAGCTCACGTCCTTAACCTGGTGGTGCAGCGATTCTTGGGCAGGTGCCCCGGCTTACAGGATGTACTGAAGCAGGCCAGGAAAGTCTGTGTGCATTTCCGCCGATCATTTAATGCCTGTGCTCAGCTGGCTGAGCTCCTAAAGGAGTTGAACCTGCAAGAACCGCCTTATATGTGACATGCCCACCAGGTGGAACTCAACGTTGGCCATGCTGCAGCAGCTGCACACGCAGCAGAGGGCCATCAATGAGTACCTGTGCGACTACGGCACCAGGACAGGGTCAGGGGAGCTCGGTTTTTTCTCACCACGCCAGTGGGGCATGATCAGGGATGCATGCACTGTCCTGTCACCGTTTGAGGAGGCCACAAGGATGGTGAGCAGTGACAGTGCATGCATCAGTGACACTGTACCTCTTGTCCACCTCTTGGAGCATACGCTGCGTGGAATAATGGACAGGGCACTTGAGGCAGAACAGAGGCAGGAAGAGGAGGACTTCCTTGCCTCTCAAGGCCCCCTTTATCCAGACAGTGTTCCTGCTGTGCCACCCATCACACAGGAAGAGGATGAGGAGGAGGAAGAGGAGGAGGAGGATGATTGTGTCAGCATGGAGGTGGAGGCTGGCACTCAGCATCAGCAGCAGCAGCAGTCTTGTAGGGATGATTTACAGTCCCAAGAAACACGTGGACTTGTACGTGGCTGGGAGGAGGTAGCTGCGGATCATGTTGCATTTAGTGACCCAGAGGACTCCGGACCGAATGCCTCAGCTAACCTACGCTGCATGGCCTCCCTGATCCTGCAAAGCCTGCGGAAGGATCCTCGTATTCTTCGGATCAAGGAGAGGGACCATTACTGGCTGGCCACTCTCCTTGATCCACGGTACAAGGGTAAGGTTGCCGACCTTATCTTGCCATCGCAGAGGGAGCAGAGGATGAGACATCTCCGGAAGGCCTTGCAGAAAGGTCTGTGCAATGCGTTCCCAGAGACTGGGAGGTTACAAACTCCTGGTCCTGGACAACGTGTTGCTGAGGCATCGGTCAGAAGGAGCGGTGGAGAAGGTGGCCGTCTGACTGATGCTTTCAGACAATTTTTTAGTCCGCAGCCCCAAGGTATGATCGGTTCCAGCAACCATCGCCAGCGTTTGATTTACATGGTGCAGGAATACCTAGGGGCATGCTCAGACTTGGACACCTTTCCCACCGAAAATCCTCTGGCTTACTGGGTCTTGAGGATGGATCACTGGCCAGAGCTTGCACAGTATGCAATTGAGTTACTGGCCTGTCCTGCATCCAGCATTCTTTCGGAACGCACCTTCAGTGCTGCTGGTGGCTTTGTTACCGATCACAGGGTGCGCCTGTCCACCGAATCAGTTAATCGACTGACCTTCATCAAGATGAATCAGTCTTGGATCACTCACCGCTACCAAGCACCTGAAGCTGATGTAACCGAATAATTTTTTTTGAAATATCACATCTCTTCAAGACTGCCTATGCTGATGCTGAGTGGCTGTCCTGTTATGTTGATTGTCTATCCTCTTCCTCCTCCGCTGATATGTTGGAAGAACATTTCTGGTTCTGTTTGATGCCATTAGCCCAATTTTTCTGCCCCTGTTTAACAGGGGCGTTTAAGTACAATTTTTGATGCAATGCTTTGCAGCAGGGCTAATTCCTGCAATAAAACTAGAGTATATGGGAGAGGTTGCAGTGTCGTGGCACCAGCACCAGTGCCTAAGGCCCAATTTTTCTGCCCCTGTTTAACAGGGGCGTTTAAGTACAATTTTTGATGCAATGCTTTGCAGCAGGGCTAATTCCTGCAATAAAACTAGAGTATATGGGAGAGGTTGCAGTGTGGTGGCACCAGCACCAGTGCCTAAGGCCCAATTTTTCTGCCCCTGTTTAACAGGGGCGTTTAATTACAATTTTTGATGCAATGCTTTGCAGCAGGGCTAATTCCTGCAATAAAACTAGAGTATATGGGAGAGGTTGCAGTGTGGTGGCACCAGCACCAGTGCCTAAGGCCCAATTTTTCTGCCCCTGTTTAACAGGGACATGTAATTACAATTCTTGATATAATATTTCACAGGAGGGCCCGTTCCTGTGCCCACCCAGAGTAACTGTGAGGACTTATAGTGTTGTGGCACCAGCACCACAACCACCAAAGGTCAATTTTTCTACCACTGTTCAACAATGGCATGTAATTACAATTCTTGATATAATCGTTCACAGCAGGGCGCTCCAGCGCCCAGCAAGAGTCACTTTGAGGGCTTACAATGTTGTGGCAAAACCAACACCTTGTTCCGCCATTTCTGCAGAGCATATAGGGCAGGCCTCTACTTTCAAACATCCAACTTACAAACATCTCCTACTTGCAAACGGAAGGAGACAACAGCAAGTGAGACGAAAAAGATGGACAACAAAACAAATTATACAGGGGTGATAACCCTTCCCTATGTTTTCCAAAAAGCTTAAAAATCGTTTTTTTGACTGGAGCTACACTTTAAAAATGTACCAGTTGAAAATTACAAACAGATTCAACTTAACACAACAAACCTACACAGTCCCTGTCTTGTTGGCACCGAATGTATACTGCTGTTCTGAGTATATAGGGCCTGGGGGCCACACGCATTTCCTTTTTTTAATATGGGTACAGGGTTCCCCTTGATATGCGTACAAGACCCAAAGGGGCTGTTAATGGGCAGGGGGGGCTACCCATGCCATTTTTCTCAATGGTTTTCAACCATATTGCAGGAACCAGATATAACATTAAAACCGCAAGCAGTTTTAAATGATGTTATATCTGTTTAATGTCATTTTGTGCAGGGACAGTTCTAAACACGGGAAACACGTGGCACTTCACAGGCATACTACAGACACCCCCCAGGCACCATATTTAAAGGAATATTTCACTTTTTTTTTCACTTTAATCATCATTAAAATCAGTGCTCCCGCCAAAACGGCCATTTTTAAAAACATTTTAGGCATTGACCCATGTCCCCTGGGGCAAGAGCCAGGTCCCCAAACCCTTTTTAGGACAGTATCTTGCATATTAGCCGTTAAAATTAGCACTTTTAATTTCGAACGTTCAAGTCCCATAGACGTCAATGGGGTTCTAAAGTTTGTTCGAATTTGGGGTCCGTTCTAAAGTTCTGGTGCGAACCGAACCGGGGGGGGTGTTCGGCTCATCCCTACTCTAGAGAATAAAACTGCGATTGTTGCAATATTTTATGTCACGCGGTATTTGCGCAGTGGTGTTTTAAACGCAACTTTTTGGGAAAAGGGACACTTTCATGAATTTAAAAAAAAACGAAACAGTAAAATTAGCCCAATTTTTTTGCATAATGTGAAAGATAATGTTACACCGAGTAAACAGATACCAAACATGTCACGCTTTATAATTGCACGCACTCGTGGAATGACGACAAATTTCGGTACCTAAAAATCTCAATAGGCGACGCTTTAAATTTTTTTATGGTTACCAGGTTAGTGTTACAGAGGAGGTCTAGTGCTACAATTATTGCTCTCACTCTGACAATTGCGGCGATACCTCACATGTGTGATTTGAACACCGTTTACATATGCGGGCGTGACTTCCGTATGCGTTTTCTTTGCTTTGCGAGCTCGTGGGGACAGCGGGCGCTTTAAAAATGTTTTTTTTTAATTTATTTTAAAATTAATAAATTGTTTTCATGGTGATTCTGAATACCGTATATTTTTTTTAAAACCAGCGCCATTGGCAGCCGTGTAAACGGGAAGTGACGCCATGACGTCGCTTCCGTGTTTACTCCCGTGTTTACTCCCGATCCTCCGGCATAACAACCGAGCGTCTTTTAGCGGCTTTGGTTGTTATGGCTGGATAGCCGATCGCCCGCTGTAAAAAACGGTACCGGGATGATGCCTGCAGGTGCGGGCATCATCCCGGTATACCCCCCGGAAGCCGAGTATGCAGTTCTGCGTACGCTCGGCGGGAAGGGGTTAAACCTCAATAAATTGAGAGGAGGTTTGGGATTACCCAACTTTTCCTCTTATTTCAATGCTGCACAGATTGCACTTCTTCCCAAATATCATGCTATGGTTGAAACACCCCTATGGGTAGCTATCGAATCGGTAGATAGTGAACCTGTGTCGGTGGAAAATATGTTATGGCTTCGCCCTGCTGATAGAGTACATCTTTCCAATCCTATAACAAAACATACCTTGGCAATTTGGGATAAATTTAAGTGTTTGCATAATCTCCAATCACCACATAATCGCCTGCTTTCATTCCTTAATAATCTAGCCTTTTATCCTGCTTGGAAATTTCCAAGATCCTTCTCTGTATGGTCTACTACGAACCTGACTCACTTATACAATCTATGCTCTCCAACCACTATACATAACTTTCCTGTACTATGTGAAACCTTTGGGTTACCTAGAATGGAAAAATTTAGTTATTTACAAATTAAAAATTTCTACGAACCATTTCTTAGTACAGGCTCAACTCTCAACCAAATGACTCAATTTGAGCGGATTTGTATAAGAGACCCACACATTAGAGTGTGGGGGTCTCTCTTATCTCATTATTATATCATCAACTCAATGAGATCTCCAACAAATTTCTATCCACATACGCTATTAAATGGGCGCAGGATATGAATCGAGAGTTAGATAATAAAGTTTAGTCTAATGTATGGTTAGTCACTAAAACCTCCTCTCCAAACTGTTTTGCTGTCGAAAACAAATTACAAGGTTCTAGCACGTTGGTACCTAGTACCAGCTAGAATAGCTAAATTGGTCTCCGCATATTCACCTAATTGTATTAGAGGGTGTGACACGGCAGGTACACATTTCCTCATATGGTGGCAATGTCCAGTTGTCAAAGAATTCTGGAAGAACATATTTCTTATGGCTTCTAAAGCTCTGGAAATTGCAATTCCTCCAGATCCTGCTATAGTACATCTAAATCTTAAACCCACTACACTCACCCACACCCAATTTCAATTGTTTATTCAACTTAGTACTGCAGCTAAACAAATGATTGCCAAGGCATGGGAGTCTCAAACTCTAATTGTAGCCAAAGCTAAATACAGAATGAACAGAGCTCTCATATACGCAAAGATGACAGCTATTGAAGAGAATAAGATCAATACATTTTGCAAGATCTGGCAACCATGGGTTAAACACTACTTCCCCACCGACTTTGACCAATCTTTGTTGCTACCACACTAGGTTATATAGTATATTTACCAATTAAATGTGCATATCTGCCATGAGCCAGGACATCACCCCGGACAATTCCTTCCTTCTATCTTTCCCTTTTCCCCCTCTTTGTTATTTTCTTTTATAAATACATTATATAAAATAGGAATACTTACTCTTTATCCTTCTTTTTTACACTGCTTACCTTACAACTAGACAATTTTATTCAGTCTATTTGATTATCATTATTACTCTTACATCTTTTATTTACAGTATATATAAAGTAAACACAGTTGTAAGATGGTTCTATACTTACCACTATAATGTAAAACATTTTGAATGTATGCTGTGTATCCATGCTTTATATTATTTTATTTTCCTTTGTGAAAACTCAATAAATATATTTAACAAGAAATAAGGGCCAGTGTGTCAACATGTGTTAGCTCACATCATGGGGGATCAATGAATGTGTTTTTTCGGGGGTACAACCCTTTCCTCTCATCTACTTTAGTTGCGAGGAAGGGGTTGCACCCACAAAACGCGTACATTGATATCCCATGATGGCAGATAGCACATGTTGACACACTGGGGGTTATTTACGAAGGGCAAATCCGCTTTGCACTGCAAGTGCACTTGAAAGTGCACTTAGAAGTGCAGTCACTCTAAATCTAAGTGGTAGATCTGAAATGAGGGGAAGTTCTGCTGATTTTATCATCCAATCATGTGCAAGCTAAAAATTCTATTTTTTTTATTTTCCTTGCATGTCCCCCTCGGATCTACAGCGGCTTTACTTCCAAGTGCACTTGCAGTGCAAAGTGGATTTTCCTTTAGTAAATAACCCCCACTGTGTGTGTTTTGTGCCTTTATCAAAATAGATGTAGGGAAAAGACACACATTTTAGACATGCTGATCATGGGATCATGATGGAAATACTGATTTTGTGTCCCAATTTGTGTGCATCTTCAAAATTTGGCTTTTACAGGAGTGAAATGACCCCATCTGATGAAGGCAAAATCAACACAGTTTTTACATGCTAATGTCTCATATGGCCTTCACTTTATCAAAGTTGAACTTTGTAAGTTCCTAAGTTGGGGGTGTGGATGTTATGTTTTTAAACATGCCTGTTTAGCCATAAAAAAGGCTATGGAGGTTATTTACTAAAGGAAAATCCACTTTGCACTGAAAGTGCACTTGGAAGTAAAGTTGCTGTAGATCCGAGGGGGAGAAGCAAGGAAAATAAAAAACAGCATTTTAGCTTGCACATGATTGGATGAAAAAATCAGCAGAGCTTCCACTCATTTCAGATCTACCCCTTTTGTAAATAACCCCCTATATCTACTGTCAAACATACATGTTATACACCAAATATGTTGGTTTGTTTAAAAACCCTTTTATAACACACATGTGAATGTGCTTGGAGTAAAATGTTTTATACTCAACAATGTGTGGCTTCTTCTTAAAATGCTCAATACCATTTTATTTAGTAAGTTGTTGTAGTTACAGGGACAATGGGGAATATTTACTAAAGGCAAATCCACTTTGCACTACAAGTGCACTTTCAGGCCATTTTAGGGACTACAAGCAATTAATTCATGGAGTTTAAAAGGATGATTATTTTTATCATTAATGCATTACATACATTAACAACAAAAACATTGTGTGTATGTGTGTAGCAGACCCATAGCTCAACAGAACATAATAGTTAGCTGAAGAAGAGATTGTCACATCATGTATCAAATAAGTTATGTTTGCACTAGAAGAAAATTACCAAAAATAAGCCATTGGAGAAGCTAGGAGACAGATAAGAAACATAAGCAGTAAATCAAATGAAATACGAGTTTAGTTTTTCACCAAAAATTATTAAAAAAAGATTACCAATTGCCCCCCCTACTCATGAAATATTCTAGATATCTTTGCCGTACTTCACAGGCACTTTGGGGGGGGGGGGGCAAGCCAGGACGGCCAGCTTCAAGAGTCATAGGCCAGATAGTTGGCTGCATTTCTTCTCATAAAATTGTGCAAAATGCAGCAGCAGAGAATAATATGGTTAAGTTTGTATTCTGCCATATTTGATGTTTTGATTTGATGTTAGGAATAGCCGGTAGTTAAAAATCCTCTGGTCCGGGGTGAGGGTCCTCATTGGGAATGGCTGCATCAGATGGTCCCCCAGCGCAAATGCCTCATCTGCCACAAACACAAATGGGAGGCCTGCCACATTGTCTGCTGGAGGTGGCAAGCCCAAGCTGCCAGTCTGGAGACGCCTGTAGAATTCCGTCTGGGCGATGAATAGGGATAAGCTTGATGTTCGGGTCAAACATGAGTTCGACTCAAACATCGGGTGCTTGCCTGTTCGCCGAATATCGAACAATATGGGTCGTTTATGGGAAATTTGCAGAATCTGAATGTGCAGAATGCCCCATAATGCACTGCAAGGTTGCAGTGCATTGCTATATGATGATTGGCCAAAGCATGCACCTGACCTGTATGCTTTGGCCAAACCCACCCAAAGGCAGGGTTCCTTTGGCAAATCATGGCTCAGGGGGACTAAGTCCACGCCCCACACTATATAAGGCTGCCTGCACAGCGGCCTTGTGTAGTGTTTTTGCTGTGAATGGAGACTTAGCTTGATTTAGATTGAGCAGGCAGGTTATTCAGTTAGTGGCAGTGTATTTAATATATATAAATACATACACACACACACACATACACAGTATAGTATATATATATATATATATATATATATATATACTCTGCAGCATCCAGTCAGTGTAACCTAGAGGTCTACATTCTAAAGTACATTCCATACACACTCTGCAGCATCCAGTGTAGCGTATATATCTACAGTGCATTCTGTGGGGTACTGTTTCTACTACTTTTCTGGTGGTGTACACAGCACACAATACAGTGCAACCATAGTGCAGTTGCTCCTACTTTTCTGGTGGTGTACACAGCACACAAAACAGTGCATCCGTAGTGCAGTTGCTACTACTTTTCTGGTGGAGTACACAGCACACAAAACATTGCAACCAAAGTGCAGTTGCTACTACTTTTCTGTTGGTGTACACAGCACACAACACAGTGCAGTGTGGCATTGCCAAAAAAAAATTACATCATGTCCGGAAGGCCACCAAGAGTGGCAGATGCTCACAGGCCACTAAAAGAGGGCAAGCAGGCTCTGTGTCTACAGACAACAGTGCTGGTCATGGACATGGTGCATCCTCTGCAGGTGGCTGTGGGGCACGCTTGTCCTTTTTTCCTGCTGCTGGCCATGTTATTGAGCCAAAACATGCAGAAGAGTTGGTGGAGTGGATAACAAAGCTGTCCTCATCCTCTGTCATCCAGGCTCAGAGTAGTTTGCCTTCCAATGCAGCTGCCAAAGCACTCCACCAGCTCCTTGTCCACAGTCACTCCTTCCGTAGCCCCACAATTATGCATGGAGGAGCCCCTGAACTATTTAACCACAGTGTCGGGTACATGCTGATGGAGGATGTGCAGCGATTAGAAGGCTCTGATGTTGGTTCCCAGGTTGAGGAAGGGAGTAACGTGAGCCTAGAGAGAGGGGGTGCCCAAGAAGGACTAGAAACTAGAAGTCATGTTCCCCCAGCCACAGCATACTGCCAAGTTTGCTCCAGTGACGAGGAGGGAGGGGATGGTGAGGTCACTGACTCTACTTGGGTGCCTGATAGAAGAGAGGAGGAGGCACAACTCCAATGAGGCAGGATGTCCTCTAGGCCGAAGCGTAAGGGCAGCCACCCTACTGCTTCACACCACAGAGCTCTGCAGGTGCAAGACACTGCTATTGACTCCCCGCTGTTATTGAAAAATTCCTTGGTGTGAGCCTTTTTTTGACACGTTTGCAGCAGATCACACCATTGCTGTTTGCAACCTATGTCTGAAGCAGATAAAGCATGGCCAGAACAGCAGCTGCTTGGGCACCACATGCTTGACCAGACATATGATGACCTCTAATGCAGACCATTGGAAACAGCACTTGAAAGACCCACATCAAAGAAAAAGGCGGACATCTCCTTGCTCCTCATATGGGATCTCCAATACCACAATACCTCCAGTCCTCTCAAAAACCTGCACTGAGAGGAATGAAGGTATAGCAATAGGTGTCTCAAGTACTTGCAGCCAATCTGCTATCAGTACACCTCCATCTGATTTTAGCAGGCAAATGTCCCTACCCCAGTTGCTAAACCAGTAAAATAAATTCAGTCCCAGCCATCCACATGCACAGCATCTGAATGCTAGCTCTGCCAAACTGCTAACACTGCAATTGCTGCCTTTTCATCTGGTAGACTCTGTCCCCTTCCATAAATTTGTGGAATGTACTGTACCTCAGTGGCAGTTTCCAAAACGCCATTTCTTTTTATGGAAGGCCATTCTGGCTATCTACCAGCATGTGGAAAGCAATGTTTTGGCCTTGTTGGACAGGGCGGTCAGCAGTAAGGTGCATATTACCGCTGACTCATGGTCCAGCAGGCATGGGCAGGGACGTTGCCTTTTTGAACTGAATAGTATAGTTCAGTATTGTTGAAGCTTGTTCCGCCACCATGTCTCCAAAATGCTAGTGCCAATTCTGCCACAGCTCTCTCCTCCACTCCCTCCTCTTCTTTCTCTATGACCACTTCTTCCAATTTCTACTCTAAACCAGCAGTGCTCCATAAGCACTCAAGGGCCTATGCAAGCACTCAGGCAAAAAAAGGCCATGCAGTGCTTTAGTTGGTCTGCTTAGGGGACAGGGGCCACACTGGGGCAGAGATTCTGTCAATTTTGCAGGAGCAGGTTCAGAGGTGATTGATGCTACGCTAGCTTCTGCCAGGAATGGTTGTAGGCGACAATGGCACCAACCATCTCTCCGCCCTCCGACAGGGACACTTGACCCATATTCCATGTTTGGCACATGTCTTGAATTTGGTGGTGCAGCAGTTCTTGAGTAGGTACCCACCCACTCAATCTCCTAAAGCAGGCCAGAAAAGTCTATGGTCATTTCCGCTGGTCATACAATGCCAGTGCTCAACTGGCTGACATTCAAAGGGAATGCCACTTGCCCACCAACCACCTAATTTGTGACAGGTTGAACCCAACGTTGGCAATGCTGCAGCAGCTGCACTCGCAGCAGTGAACCATCAATGAGTACCTATGTGAGTATGGCACCAGGACAGGGTCAGGGGAGCTTGGATTTTTTTGCCACGCCAGTGGCTACTGATCAAGGATTCATGCACTGTCCTATCACCATTTGAGGAGTAGTGATGGACAAACTTCCGACGGGATGTTTCGCGAATGCAAACTGTTAACGCGGCCAAAAGTTCGTGAACCACAAGGTTCGCAGGGCGAACCCCATTGACTTTAATGGCAGGCGAACCTTAAAAACCTCCAGGTCATATTTTCAGCCACAAAATACTAGCTGTGCACACATTATTAAGTATTAAGTGAATCTGGGATTGACAACGACAAGCACTCTTTTTTTATCTGTGAAATTTTGACAATTCAGGAGCGCATGAAGGCCATGGGGGAGAGGCAAGGTCAGGGCAGGCTATGAAGGGGCTGCAGGAGATGATCATTGCCACAGCCAGGGAAGCACAGTCCTGTGCCAGTGTCCCAGTGTGCAAACCTGTGCTTGAGCCCCTCCCTCTGCCCGGGCCCTTACCCCCACCTATGCAGGGCTCCACTGTGGTGGTCCGGAGGTGCCAGTCAAGTGCTGATACTCAGCCATGGTGCTGGCACTGGGGCATCTGTTGAAGTCCTATGGGACGAAACGCGTAGGGCGTGGTAGTCATGTTCCCTGTATTGCCTTTTTTATTATGTGATCACGTTTTTATTCAATCTTTTTATTTTGTATTTGCTGATTTTATACCAATAAACAGCTACCTTTATATTTTCATCTACACTATGGGAAGCTGTTTTTCTTTTTTGTCTCAAATGTGATCCCCTACATGAGTTTGGCCTTGTTTGTTACCCCGTTTTTTTGGGTTGGAGTTGGTTCTTCTCGTCCATTCCATTGGGACCTTTGAGGAATTGGAATTTCATGGATGATACAGACTACTCCTTCTTTGACCAGAGGACCCACAGCAATTCCGGTGGCGGATAGACCTGCGGGGATTCATCTATCCATATATGCATGCATGACCTTGTGTACATACACAGGTCCGGTGGTTTCGGTAAGAGTACCCATCTTCTTTTTACCTACCTAGATGTCACTGATGTGAGATGTCTCCAAGACCACTTTCTAGTTTTTGCACCGTGTGAAACACCACATTCTGTGTCCTATGTGGATCTCAAGGACTATTGTACTCATTTAATATTTGGACTTTATTAGTCTTTCCTTCTTCTTTTCAAAGTTTTTGTTACACATATTCTCACAGCATTTTTCCTACACATACATTATATTCCAAAAACTATACACACCTCAAATATCGCCACCTATGTGTGTCAACACTGCGCCAGCCCCCACCCTCCCCCAGCTGCCACTTGTATATATATCACTCAATCAATCAGAAGGAAAATATAACCTCACACCTTCACTGTGTCAAATTACTATCACCTTGTGGGGCTAAATATGTAAGGTCGGTCCCCCTGTAAACACTTCCAAAAGTATCTAATGACAGTGTACAGAAGGGACTTTCCAACCTTTGTTCAATTTATCTCAAACAAAATATATATATATATATATATGCGAAAAAGAAAAAAACAAGCATATAAATCAAAAATCAAATGACCTTAAATCACTCAATAAGTGTATGTGCAAAAGTAAATACTATTAAATAGCACATTAAAATGTGTCCATATCCCTTAAAGAACACAGTATATTCAAAAAATATACGAAAAAAATAATATGCAAATGTGTATACCACAACTTCACATGTGTTTTTAGCATAAAAAGAAAAAAGCAATTATTTGTATATAAAAAAACAATTATTTATAAAAAAGCAGAGAAAACAAGTCCTCAAATAGAAGTGTCCCAAAGAAGAGCAGTACGTAGTGATGAATAAAAAATCAGCACACCCTTCTCCTGTGTGCTTTCTTATGAGTGTCCCCAAACGATGAAAATCCTTCACCACACCAACAGGGACCCCCTATAGATGGAGCACTCACCAGATGGATTGCCTAGCACTCTCGCACCAGGCTCAGACAAGCGTTTCAAATTACTTAATTGAGGATCACAGATGTCCGGCACACGATATTCAGAGAGTATTAATTCCTCTTTGCAGATTCCAATAGAAATATTTCCCCAAGTTCCTCAAAAAGAAAAACAGAGGCTTCCCATGGTGTAATACTATAAAACAACTTTAATAGCACACTTAAAAGCCACTGGGTAATGCACTCACATGTAAAAAAAACTTGTAACAAGCACTTAAAAGTCACTGCAATACTTCACATCAGCAAAACTTCACTCTAAGGCATTGGTGGTTACAGTGGATACTGGTTACAGTAGCACTGTCAGTGATATCTCTCACCCCTCCTCCTGCTGTATGGTACCCTACAGCCAGACTCTCAGTGACACTCTCCCTCCAGTCCTGTTCCTCGTGTTAGAGGCACACACACTTCTGCCTTGTTTGCAGAGTAGGTTCAATCAATAGTTGCCAGATAGCCACGCCCCCGACATGTTTCGTCATAGGACTTATACATTATATTGTTTAGGCACTTGGACTACATGCTTTGGTGAATTCATCCATAAATATGACCACAAAAGAGGTAGGTATAGTGTGTATGGGTTTGGCAAATTCAGCAGATAGAGGATTGGTATCGGGGGACTTAGCGGTTGGGGGGGGGCGGAGGGTTCGAGCTGCGTTTGGGCCCCCCAAAAAAAGCCTCTTGCACTCTGCCTGAATTTAAGGACAATAAAATTTGGACACATTTTAGGGGGTGTTAAGCGTAAGCACTACAATGGAGCAGACAAAATACAATGTTAAAGCGGGATTCCACCCTAAAGTGGAACCTCCACTGATCGGATCCCTCCCCCCCTCCGGTGTCACAATTGACACCTTTCAGGGGGGAGGGGGGTGGAGATACCTGTCAAAGACAGGTATTTTCACCCACTTCCAGGCATAGACTCCCGTGGGAGTCTACGCCATTTCCTGCCCTGCCACGCTGTCTGCTGGGACACACACGGGTCCCAGTGACAGCGCGGAGATTTCCTATTGCGCGGCGCGGCTCGCGCATGCGCAGTAGGGAACCGGGAAGTGAAGCCGATTCACTTCACTTCCTGATTCCCTCACCTAGAATGGTGGCGACAGCAGCCGAGAGCCGAGCGATCGATCGGCCTCGGCTGCCGGCATCGCTGGAACCCGGGACAGGTGAGTGTCCATTTATTAAAAGTCAGCAGCTGTAGTATTTATAGCTGCTGGCTTTTAATATATTTTTTTTGGTGGAATCCCTCTTTAAGTGACTAGGCTAGTTGTTTATGGGCCCAGGATAGCATGCTGGGGAGATTAGTGAAGGCACATATGCATGAAGGACAGAAAAGGAGCATTAAAAGCTTACAGCATGCATGAGGACAAAGGGGACATTCACAGCATATTACAATCATGGTACAGGCAGTCCCTGGGTTACGAACACAATAGGGACTATAGATTTGTTTGTAAGTCGACGTTGTTCGTAAGTCACAACACTGCATTTGTAAGTGTAACTTCCAGTTGGAACACTGCGTTCGTAAGTGTAACTGCTGCCTGTGCATGGATGTGGGATGTTCCGGGCACTTGTTATGTTATCTAGGGCGTATTATGGCAGTGTGGGATGTGTTCAGAAGTGCCCTGGGTTATGAACACAATATGGACTATAGGTTTGTTCATAAGTCGAAGTTGTTTGTAAGTCACAACACTGCATTTGTAAGTGTAACTTCCAGTTGGAAAACTGCGTTCGTAAGTGTAACTGCTGCCTGTGCATGGATGTGGGATGTTCCGGGCACTTGTTATGTTATCTAGGGCGTAGTATGGCAGTGTGGGATGTTTTCAGAAGTGCCCTGGGTTATGAACACAATATGGACTATAGGTTTCTTCATAAGTCGAAGTTGTTCGTAAGTCACAACACTGCATTTGTAAGTGTAACTTCCAGTTGGAACACTGCGTTCTTAAGTGTAACTGCCGCCTATGCATGGATGTGTGATGTTCCAGGCACTTGTTATGTTATCTGGGGCATAGCAAGGCAGTGTAGGATGTGTTCGGAAGTGCTCGAAAGGTATCCAGGACCCACGTGGAGCACAAGTGGCCGGCATTTGAGGCCGTACGTAAGTAGCAGACGTTCATAACTCGGGTGTTCGTGACTTGGGGACTGCCTGTAATTAGGGAATGATGAAATAAATCCAATACATTAGCAAACATTAAATACATAGAATGTGATGCTAAATGATAAAACTTACCTTAATATAGTCCTTCCGCAGGACCTGAATAATGGCAGAACAGGTCTTTGGAATAATGATTCCCAGAGGCTGGGGGGAAATCCCAGTCATAAACGTAATATCCTGGGGACTTCTCCCCGTCGCCAAGTACCACAAGGTGGCAACGAGATTGTGCTCGGGAGTGATGGCTTGCCGCATGCAGGTGTCTTGCTTGGTAATATAAGGGGTAAGCAAAGCCAACAGACAGTGAAAAACAGGGTCCGTCATCCGGAGATAAATCCTGAAATCATCAGGGATTTCCTGGAGCTCCCACAACAAAGGCATGTGAGAGAATTGGTCATGATTAAGTAACCAATTCTTGGTCCATGAACTCCTCCTCCCCCTGTTCATGGACTGGACTTGGGTCAAAGCAAGAACTCCAACACCAAGCCCAACAATGGCACAAGGTCTCCGTCGAGAACGCTACCACAACATGGCTAGAAAATCAGAAAGGACCTGAGAAGAACGAGCTGAAAATCTGAAATGGGCAGACAGGAACATACTGAAAAACAGAACCGAACTATAAATAGAACACACTGAAAGACAGGAACGAACTGACAACATGCACTGAAGAACAGATACGAACCCAAAAGCACAAACTGACAAGCAAGAGACCGACAGTGCCACCAATGGGAGAACATTTTCCTGACAACAACACAACATCCTGACAGGAGGATAGCAGGGTCAACCAAGGATCGACTTGGGAGCGTAATCACTGACCACAAGCTGTAGCATCGTAATTAGCCAGTGTGCAGGTCCTGACGACCAACACTAATTATCGATAAACGACAACATTTGTATATACTTTATGGCACTGAGAGCACTGCGATGTGGAAAGAAATACTGCTAGGTTAAAGGAGAATCCGCCTATAGAAATATAACATCTATCATGTGACACATCACCCATCCAGTGGTTTCTCTCTATATAGGCCTACCACAGTATACGGACCATTTTTCGTTTTCCAAGGCTCTGATGAAGAGGAAACCCCTCGCAACACATCAATTTTTACAATTTTATGAAATGAGAATATTGTAATTTATTTATTCATGAACACGTAGTATTTTTTTTTTTGTATATACCAATTTCTTTAGAATAAACTTCTTTATTTTTATTCATGCGTTAGGTCACGCGCCTTTTTTCTTCTTTCATACACAGCATGATGTCATAAGCCTAGGCCAATGACCAGACAAGAAGCAGGAAGTGGGCTGTATAAGGGATTTACTGGCAGAAAAAAAAAATGTTTTACTATCCAAAGAAACAACAACAAGGGCAGAAGATTTAATAGATGGAAAGTTATAAAAATGACTGAAGTCACTTATTCTTTCCTGGTGACGCCCCTCCTAATCTGCTACAGAAGTGAGGCTTGACATCCCTGCAGTATTCCCAAATTTTAGAAATGACTATTATATACTGTGCCAGTGGCGGTGCATCTATAAGGGCACACGGGCACTGCCCCCTCTCTCCTGCCACCCCGTTCTATCACCAATAGATAGATTTATGCATTGCATGAATCTATCTATCTATGACCGCCACTGCCACCCCCTATTCAGGCGCCTGGCTCATTTTTGGGGCCCAGGGCACCTGAATTACAGCGGCGTGGAGGTTGTTTTTGAAGCACCTGATTAGAGCCATAGGCTGTGATAGGCCTCAAAAAAGGTAAACAGGGAACGCTATGCTTGGCGCTCGCAGTTCCCCCAGCTGTGTTAGAAAAGCGAATGAACATTCGCTTTTCTAACACTGAACCGCCTCTCTGCCAATCAGGTGCTCGGGTTTGTTACCCATCACCTGACTGGCTGAAACGACAGGCGCTGTGATTGGACGCCTATCAGATGTCCAATCATAGGAGAGGATGGGAGGAGAGGACGGCAGAAGAAGACATTGAGGACGTCACCTGCCGCCATGACCCACTGCCCCACTGTGACAGGGTAAGTGCCGGGCAGACGGCGGGTGGGGGAGGCACAGTGGCAGCATTTGATGGGCACAGTGGGAGCATTTGATGGCACAGTGGCAGCATTTGATGGCACAGTGGCAGTGTTTGATGGGCACAGTGGCTGCATTTAATGGGCACAGTGGCGGCGTTTGATGGGCACAGTGGCTGCGTTTGATGGCACAGTGGCAGTGTTTAATGGGCACAGTGGCTGCATTTGATGGGCACAGTGGCGGCGTTTGATGGGCACAGTGGCTGCGTTTGATGGCACAGTGGCTGCGTTTTATGGTATAGTGGCTGCGTTTGATGTCACAGTGGCTGCGTTTGATGGTACAGTGGCTGCGTTTGATGGGCACAGTGGCTGAGTTTGATGGCACAGTGGCTGCGTTTGATGGGCACAGTGGCTGCGTTTGATGGCACAGTGGCTGCGTTTGATGGGCACAGTGGCTGCGTTTGATGGCACAGTGGCAGTGTTTGATGGGCACAGTGGCTGCATTTGATGAGCACAGTGGCGGCGTTTGATGGGCACAGTGGCTGCGTTTGATGGCACAGTGGCAGCATTTGAAGGGCACAGTGGCTGCATTTGATGGCACAGTGGCTGCGTTTGACAGGCACAGTGGCTGCGTTTGACAGGCGTTTGATGGGCACAGTGGCTGAGTTTGATGGCCCAGTGGCTGCGTTTGATGGGCACAGTGGCTGCGTTTGATGGCACAGTGGCTGCGTTTAAAGGTACAGTGGCTGCATTTGATGGGCACAGTGGCGGCGTTTGATGGGCACAGTGGCTGCGTTTGATGGCACAGTGGCAGCATTTGAAGGGCACAGTGGCTGCATTTGATGGCACAGTGGCTGCGTTTGAAAGGCACAGTGGCTGCATTTGATGGTATAGTGGCTGCGTTTGATGTCACAGTGGCTGCGTTTGATGGGCACAGTGGCTGAGTTTGATGGGCACAGTGGCTGCGTTTGACGGGTACAGTGGCTGCGTTTGATGGCACAGTCGCTGCGTTTGATGGTACGGTGCCTGTGTTTGATGGAAAACAAACGTAGCCACCCTCTAATGGGAAATGGGACCATAGCAGCAAAAAATGGAATTTGAGGATTTGGAGGAGAGTAATAGAAGGGACTTTTTTGAGTTAAGAATACATATTTGGCTATATTTTTTTTTTAAATCAGAGTTTAGTGTCACTTTAACTTTCTTGATATAAGGAGCCCCTGACATCATGTACTCCATATTCAGTAAATAAAATGCTACAGAAAATGCTCAGAGACTCTGGACATGTAACAGGAGATAGTCAGAGACTGAACACATACTATAATGCCCCGTACACACGAGAGGACTTATGTCCGACAGACTTCCAAAGGAGTTCCGCCGGAGTTCTGACAGACTTTTCGGCCGAACGGACTTGGCCACACACGATCACACTAAACTCCGACAGATTCGAACGTGATGACGTACGACCCGACTCGAATAAGGAAGTTCATAGCCAGTAGCCAATAGCTGCCCTAGCGTCGGTTTTAGTCCGTCGGAGTAGCATACACACGAGCGGAGTTTTCGAAGGGGACCGGGTCCGGCGGAGTTCCTTCGGGAAAATTTGAAGCATGCTTCATTTCTAAAGTCCGTCAGACTTTGGCGAATCAAAAGTCCGTTGCAGCCCACACACGATCGGATAGTCTGACGGACTCGGTCCTTCGGACTTTGGATGTTGAAAAGTCCGCTCGTGTGTACGGGGCATAAGAGTTATTTTAAACTGGAGAAATGCTTCAGAAGACAGTCATAGACTAGAGACCCATTACATGAGACTATTAGAGATCACTGCTATTACTGTCCATTTACTAATCAGTGATTCCACATTTGTGCTTAAAGTGGAAAAAAGTCCCCCCCCTCCTATCTATCTTGCCTAACCTGTATAAAGAATATGTGTTTTTGTATACAGGTTATGCAGGAAAGGTAGGATGGGGGGGTTATGCAGACATTTTTTAAGAAAAGTTAGAATTTCCTTCCATTTTAATGACACCCTTAACAATAATCCCATCTAATATTTATTTTAACAAGACCAATTACAATAGACCTGAAAATAAAAAAAATACATAAAAAAAAAAAACAAGAAAAAAAAACACAGAAAAAAATAAGATAGTGTGAAAGAAACTTTATTGTCTTTAGTAAGCACCTAGGTAAGGAAACAAATATATAAAAAACATTTCCCCAATGAGGACACAGACAGCAGTGGTTCCAACCCTTCTACACTTCATCCAAAACTAGATGACTTTAGCTAATTTTTAAGTGGTCTATTCATAAATGATTTCCCACAAGAATCACGCAAACTTTATCCAAGATTCACATAATTGGATGTCCTCCTCTAGCTAGATAGGAGAACAGACATATCATCATGATGGATGTGAAATTTGATGATGAACTTTAGGATTTCTTTTGTCGTGGTCCTCTGAATTTTACCAGCAGACACGCTTCTCCTCAACTACGAGGTCACCGTAGACCTCCACATCGCACAGGGTCAGGTATTCACTGCGCCCCGGGATCACCACGCTGACGTATTGACCCTCCATTCCATTACAGCAGAAAATTGTGGTAGGATCAGAAACTTGGGTGACCGTACCACACCTGTGGAGAACAAACGAGGATCAACAGAATGATACAGAAAATACACTTGTTTAATTGTAGGAGGTTTACTAAAGGTGCCCAAAGTGTTCATTAACCACTTAAGCCCCGGACCATGTTGCTGGCCAAAGACCAGAGCACTTTTTGTGATTCGGCACTTAGTCATTTTAACTGACAATTGCTCATTCATACGACGTGGCTCCCAAACAAAATTGACGTCCTTTTTTTCCCACAAATAGAGCTTTATTTTGGTGGTATTTGATCACCTCTGCATTTTTTATTTTTTTGCGCTATAAACAAAAAAAGAGCGAGAATTTTGAATAAAACGAATTATTTTTTACATTTTGCTATAATAATAATATTTTTTTCCCTCAGTTTAGACCGATATGTATTCTTCTACATATTTTTGGGAAAAAAAATCACTGGCAGTGAAGGGGTTAACCACTAGGTGGCAGTGTAGGGGTTAAGTGTGTTCTGGGGCGTGTTTCTAACTGTGGGGGGTGTGTGGCTATGTGTGACACGACACTGATCTCTGCTCCGATAACAGGGAGCTATGATCAGTGTGTCAGGGCTGGCTTAGCCTTTCCTTCTCTGGGCTGGCCGCTCAGCTGTCGGATAATTGCCAGCTCTCAACTCTCTCCACAGTTACCTAGCTGTTCCTGATGATGCTCGTCTGACCTGCCTACTTAAAGCTGTCCAGCTCCCTTCACCTCTGCCTTCGCCTTGGTCACATCACAAGAAACCATCTCCTGCGTACCTGGTTAAAGACGGGCTTGCTGACATCCTTTCTGGCTCCTTATCCTGCTTGCTGTTCCTTCGCTTGGATCTCTGACTCTGGCCTGGCTGACTACCCGATCTGGTTATTGAACTCTGGCCTGGCTGACTACTCGATCCGGTTACTGGACTCTGGCTATGCTTTGACTATGCTTACTCTATTTACCTTATTATTTCTATTTAATAAACAAGTGTGATTTAATTGTACTTCTCTCTCGGTCTGATTCATGGTTTCTGACACAGTGACACTGTCGCTAGGCAGAATGGGGAGATGATTGTTTACATTAGCATCTCCCCGTTCTTCCTCCCTGTGAGACGATTGCGGGTATCCCCGCGGCGATCATGTCTGCGGGACCCGCGATCCGACTCACGGAGGTTACAGCCGGCTCGCGCGTGTGCCACCGGCAGTGCGCACGCGATGGCACAGCTGCAAATTTAAAGGGACGCACAGGTATGCCCATTTGCCTGTCCATGCCATTCTGCTGACGTACATCACATGCGCCAGACGGGAAGTGGCTAACCACTTGCTTACGGGGCACCTAAACCCCCCTCCTGCCCAGACACATTTTCAGCTTTGAGTGCTGTCACTCTTTAAATGACAATTGCACGGTCATACAACACTGTACCCAAATTACATTTTTATCATGTTTTTCCCACAAATAGAGCTTTCTTTTAGTGGTATTTGATCACCTCTGTGTTTTTTATTATTTGTTAAAAAAATTATAAATATTTGTGGCAATACACATGGATCTCACATTGGGTCACCACCTGTGAAAGGCTTTGGGGTTATAATGCCTAAATCAGTAAGTTTAATATCAATGTTCCTATATAGATATTGGCTTGTGTCGGGGGTAATTCCCCTCACAGTCATCAGGGGGGAGGCTCCCCCCGGTTTGTTTGAGCTATCCTGGGGCTAAGACGTTTGGGTAAGATTCTGAAAATGTTGATATGTATTGTAAACATGTCTTCTCCAATTTTTGTTGTTGTTACTGAAGGTCACTTCATACAGTTTTTATTGATTTAATTGTGGTTTATGTATATATCCTTAGATGTATATATTTCCTGAAGAAGCTGAGAAGCGAAACTAGTCGAAATACCTCACCTTCCCCATGAGCTATTGATTTGTTGTATTGTGAATTATTTTTATATTCAAATAAATTGAGACAAAATCTTTTTACACAATTTCTTTTCTCAATGTGTTCATATGTTTAATGCGCTGATGTGTTTAATGTGCTGATTTAATGTTCTAATGTTTTAACAGTCCCCTGCTCGCATTCTTTCTTGATATTTCTGGTTGGAGACCAGAATTTTCAAATACCTATTCCATGTGCACAGCGAATGTCATCATTCAACATCACTGTTGCGGCTTGGAGATTTATTTTGGGAGGGAATCTCTTTATTTGTTTCTAGGATATACACTCACCGCCCACTTTATTAGGTACACCTGTTCAATTGCTTGGTAACACAAATTGCTAATCAGCCAATCACACGGCAGCAAACTGAGCATCAGAATGGCAAGGAAAGGGGGTTTAAGTGACTTTGAGTTGTTGGTGCCAGGCGTGCTGGTCTGAGTATTTTAAAAACTGCTGATCTACTGGGATTATCACGCTCAACCATCTCTCGGGTTTACAGAGAATGGTACGAAAAAGAGAAAATATCCAGTGAGCGGCATTTGTGTGGAGGAAAATGCCTTGTTTATGTCCGAGGAGAATGGGCAGACTGGTTCTAGATGATTGAAACGAAACAGTAACTCAAATAACCACTTGTTACAACCAAGGTCAACAGAATACCATCTCAAAACATCAAACCTTGAAGCAGATGGTCTACAGCTAAGAACAGGAAACTGAGGCTACAATTCACACAGGATCATCAAACTTGGACAATATAAGATTGGAAAATGTTGCCTGGTCTGGTTTTCAGCTGCCACATTCAGGTGGTGGGGTCAGAATTTGGCACACGGATCCATCCTGCCTTGTATCACCAGTTCAGGCTGGTGGTGGTGGTGTAATGGTTTGGGGGATATTTTCTTGGCACACTTTGGGCCCCTTAGTACCGATTGAGCATTGTTTAAATGCCAAGGCCTACCTGAGTATTGTTGCTGACCATGTCCTTCCCTTTATGACTACAGTGTCCCCATCTTCTGATGGCTCCTTCCAGCAGGATAATGCACCATGTCACAAAGCTCCAATCATCTCACCACCGGACAATGAGGTCACTGTACTCCAATTGCCTCCACAGTCACCACATCTCAATCCTGAATCTATGCCAACAAGAATTAAGGCAGTTCTGAAGGAAAAAGGGGGTCCAACCCGGTACTAGCATGGTGTACCTAATAAAGTGGCTGGTGAGTGTATATATAGTGCTAGGCCCTACCACAGTGTAAGCCCCCGTACACACGGTCGGACATTCTGCCAACCAAATCCGTCGGATTTTGTCCGTCCGATTGTATCCGAAACTGTTGCATACACACGGTCAGACAAAGTTGTCGAAAAATCCAATCTTTCAGAACGTGATGACGTAATTTTGTTACGATGGGACTACGTTCAGGCTAGTAGCCAATAGCTTTAATGTAGGAATTTGATCTGAGCATGTGTGGCACTTTGTCCGATCGGAATTCTCTACACATGATCGGAGTATGTCCTATCAGACCAGTTTGTCGGAAAATATTTCCAACAAGTTGGAAAATTTGGTCCGACGGATATTCCGACGGAAACAGTCCGATGCATAACACACACAATCGGATTATCCGACAACACGGTCCGATAGGACACATTCCGACGGATTCTCCGACCGTGTGTACAAGGGCTTAGAAGTAAATGGCACACAGGGTTCTCTTTGATGCAAATTGTGGGGGCTCCAGAATATCTGTTCTGAGCAGAGAAAATTGTCTTTCCAGTCTTCTTCGGTTTTTATAACTCTTATGCCACGTACACACGATCGCACATTCCGACAACAAATTCCATTGGATTTTTTCCGACGGATGTTGGCTCAAACTTGTCTTGCAAACACACGCTCACACAGAGTCGGTCGGAAATTCCAAACGTCAAGAACGCGGTGACGTACAACACGTACGGAGAGCCGAGAAAAATTAAGTTCAATGGCCAGTGCTGCTCTTCTGCTTGATTCCGAGCATGCGTGGCACTTTGTGTGACGGAATTGTCTACACACGATCGGAATTTACGCAAACGGATTTTGTTGTCAGAAAATTTTAGATCCAGCTCTCGAATTTTGTGTGTTGGAAATTTCAATGGAAACTGTCCGATGGAGCCTACACGCGGCCGGAATTTCCGACTACAAGCTCCGATCGCACATTTTCCATCGGAAAGTCCGATTGTGTGTACGGGGCATTAGATTGGGTTCTGGAGTTCAGAGACTTCAAAGAGCTGAGGAAAGGAAAAAGCCTCTAACCCTGGGTTGAGGTATTAATGAAGGCCAGCAGACTGTGTCTGGGCCTGACATTGATTTAGGGTTCCACCCGGGAGACAAAATGGTCCCTGTCCAGCATCAAGGGAGTTGGATAGAGAAGCAGGGAGCTGCAAGAGAAAGAGCCGAGAGGTGCAGGGCTGCACATAAGCACAGTGGTGCTAAAAGGTGATGTGAGGGACCAGACTTAAAACCTATGCTTGAGGCCTGAGAAGTAGTTCTGTAATGGGAAGCCAGGAGGCTTGATATACATTTTATTTGTGTTTAATATGATGGTGGAAACCCCTGTGAGGCCAACCCTTTTCTAAGCCCTTGTATACACGGACGGAGAATCCGTCGGAATGTGTCCTATCGGACAGTTTTGTCGGAAAATCCGACTGTGTGTGGTCTCCATTGGACTGTTTCCGTCGGAATATCCATCGGACCAAATTTTCCAACTTGCTGGAAATATTTTCTGACAAACCGGTCTGATTGGACATACTCAGATCATGTGTAGAGAATTTCGATCGGACAAAGTGCCACGCATGCTCAGATCAAATTCCTACACCAAAGCTATTGGCTACTAGCCTGAACGTAGTCCCGTCGTAACGAAATAACGTCATCACGTTCTGAACGATTGGAATTTTCGACAACTTCGTCCGACCGTGTGTGTGCAACAGTTTCGGACAAGATCCGTCGGACAAAATCCGACGGACGGAATCCGTCGGACAAAATCCGACGGACGGAATCCGTCGGATTTGGTTGTCGGAATCACCGACCGTGTGTACAAGGGCTTAGAATGTTTACTTTCTCTTTAAATATATTCATAGGTCAAATTCAGTCATGCAGTAATGTCTCTAATTTTGGGTTCAGGGTGCTGCATAGGACCTTTGTCATTGGGCTTTTATTTGCATCAGATGTGTTTTTTATTATAATACAAGTATATGAGAAGGCAAAACTCTCTTGAGTTCAATGCAGGCCAGAAAAAGGTCACCTGTCAGTGAATTCTGAATGATCTCTGAAGCCTCTCAAACTGATGCCATCGACACAAGCCCAAAGCCTATTGACACAGGTATCCGTACAGTGTCCGTACAGTGTCCTGTCCCCGTGGTACTCACACCGGGTTGTTATTGTCTGGAGAATTTCCAATTCGGACCTCAGCGCCCATCATCCGGTCCATTGAGCCGTCTGTTCGTCCAGTGACTACAACGACATTCACTTTGTATTTCTGGTTCAGGTCTACCTTCCACCAGGGCGATGGGTCCTTATATGTGTGGGCACAGGAGCCATGAAACCAGTTGGTATCTGTCACTAGTGATGGACGAACTTCCGACGGGACGTTTCGCGAACGCGAAACGCGAACGGACACAAACGTTCGCGAAAACGACCGTTCGCCGCGGGCTCCATTGACTTCAATGGGAGGCGAATTTCGCAAACCTTTAGGTCGAATTTGCGGCCACGGGGTAATTATTAGGGGGTAGCACGTAGTCCCACCACCTGGACAATAGCATAATACATGTATGAGGTGAATTTGGGATCGATAACTACAAGCATTTTTTTTTTATTTGGGAAATTGTTCTGACAATTCAGGACTATGGAGCTAATGAAGGCAATGGAGGAGAGGGAAGGTCAGGGACCAGGGTAGGCAAACAAGAGGGTGCAGGAGATACAGAGCACTGACAGCAGCACCGTAATACAGAGCACTGACATCAGCACCGTGACATACAGCGCTGACAGCAGCTCCGTGACATACAGCGCTGACAGCAGCTCCGTGACATACAGCGCTGACAGCAGCTCCGTGACATACAGCGCTGACAGCAGCTCCGTGACATACAGCGCTGACAGCAGCTCCGTGACATACAGCGCTGACAGCAGCACCGTGACATACAGCGCTGACAGCAGCTCCGTGACATACAGCGCTGACAGCAGCTCCGTGACATACAGCGCTGACAGCAGCTCCGTGACATACAGCACTGACAGCAGCTCCGTGACATACAGCGCTGACAGCAGCTCCGTGACATACAGCGCTGACAGCAGCACCGTGACATACAGCGCTGACAGCAGCTCCGTGACATACAGCGCTGACAGCAGCACCGTAAGCAGCCCCAGGAGGAAGTCAGCACAGCACAGGGATGGTGTGATCCCCTCATAATAAGAACCCCCAGGAGGAAGTCAGCACAGCACAGGGATGGTGGGAGCCCCTCATAATAAGAACACCCAGGAGGAAGTCAGCACAGCACAGGGATGGTGGGAACCCCTCATAATAAGCAGCCCCAGTAGAAATATGACACCGCTCAACCTCTTCAAAGAGGAGGGTAGGGGCATATAGTACGGTGTGCTTTTTTGGGTCAGGGAAGTGAGCCAAATGAATTAAGAAGGTCTGTGTGCTTGATTCCAAAAATTGTTTATAGACATATACATGGTCTACTGATCACATGTGTTGAATTCCTCCGAGATCCATGCCTCATTCATTTTTAGAAATGTGAGGTAGTTAACACTGTCGTGAGCTAGGCGAGTACGCTTATCGGTCACAATCCCCCCTGCTGCGCTGAACGTCCTTTCGGACAGGACACTGGATGAGGGGCAAGCCAACAGTTCGATTGCAAATTGGGCAAGCTCTGGCCAGAGGTCAAGCCTGCCCACCCAGTAGTCTAGGGGTTCATCACTCCTCAGAGCGTCCACATCGGCCGTTAACCCAATGTAGTCGGACACCTGACGGTCTAGGCGTTCCCTGATGCTGGATCCGGATGACACCTGTCGATGGGTCGGCTGAAAGAATGACCTCATATCCGAAGTCACCAACACATCTTCAAACCGGCCTCTTCTTGCAGGCGCTGTTGGATTGGTACCCGCAAATCCTTCTCTGGGAGTGGGAATTGCTCCTCTGCCAGCGCACGCAAAAGCAGAATGCAGCATTTCTCGAAGCAAGGCCTGGAAGTGCTGCATTCTGACAGCCCTCTGCGACGGCGGTAACATTTCCGCCATTTTGTGTTTGTACCGGGGATCTAAGTACGTTGCCACCCAGTACTGGTCCTTGACCCTCATGCTTTTTATACGGGGGTCCCTATTAAAACACTGGAGCATGAAGGCCCCCATTTGCACTCAAGCGGAAGGTATGTGGTGGTGGTGGTGTTGTTGGTGGTAGTGTCTTTGGGGGTGCACATAGCAGAGAGTGAAGAAGAGGGTGCAGATCGAGAGGATGAGGAGGGTGCAGAAGAATAAGGCTGAGTGAGCCACTCAACCAAGTCTGGTGCGTCCTTTAAAGTAATTGAACGCACCTTCTGCAACTTCCCACTTTGGCTCAAGGCTGTTGCTCCTGCCCTACCCCTACCACCCCTGCGGAAGGGCCTGCCTCTTCCTCTGCCTGTCATTTTTTAAATCACCCTGTGACAAAACTCTTAGTCCCTATACCGCTGAAGGACTGCTGCAGTATAGGGCAGCGGTCAGCAGTAGTGCACGTCAACCCTATGTATTGTGGACCGATAGCGGTCCTTACAGAACAGCAGACTGTACTGCACTCAGGCCTATGTACCGTAGCACCCTATACCAAGTTACCAGTCCTTATAAAAACTTTTGTGGACCAAGCAGGTTGTGTGTTAGTGTTTAGCAGACTGTGCGTCAGTCCCTATACCGCTGAAGGACTGCTGCAGTATAGGGCAGCGGTCAGCAGTAGTGCACGGCAACCCTATGTATTGTGGACCGATAGCGGTCCTTACAGAACAGCAGACTGTAACGCACTCAGGCCTATGTACCGTAGCACCCTATACCAAGTTACCAGTCCTTATAAGAACTTTTGTGGACCAAGCAGGTTGTGTGTTAGTGATTAGCAGACTGTACGTCAGTCCCTATACCAATGAAGGACTGCTGCAGTATAGGGCAGCGGTCAGCAGTAGTGCACGGCAACCCTATGTATTGTGGACCGATAGCAGTCCTTACAGAACAGCAGACTGTACTGCACTCAGGCCTATGTACCGTAGCACCCTATACCAAGTTACCAGTCCTTATAAAAACTTTTGTGGACCAAGCAGGTTGTGTGTTAGTGTTTAGCAGACTGTGCGTCAGTCCCTATACCGCTGAAGGACTGCTGCAGTATAGGGCAGCGGTCAGCAGTAGTGCACGTCAACCCTATGTATTGTGGACCGATAGCGGTCCTTACAGAACAGCAGACTGTAACGCACTCAGGCCTATGTACCGTAGCACCCTATACCAAGTTACCAGTCCTTATAAGAACTTTTGTGGACCAAGCAGGTTGTGTATTAGTGTTTAGCAGACTGTGCGTCAGTCCCTATACCGCTGAAGGACTGCTGCAGTATAGGGCAGCGGTCAGCAGTAGTGCACGGCAACCCTATGTATTGTGGACCGATAGCGGTCCTTACAGAACAGCAGACTGTACCGCACCCAAGCCTATGTACCGTAGCACCCTAGACAGACCAAGTTACCAGTCCTGATAAAGAGCTTTGTGGAACAAGTGAGTTGTGAATGATTAGCAGACTGCAGCAGAAGGGCAGCAGTCAAGTATAATATTCTTTCTATATTTGGAAGAAAGAATATTATACGTGTACAAGCCTATTACCGTACCACTGATACCAGTCCTGAAAAGAACCTTTGTGGAACTAATAGTAACAGCAAGTCTTTAAAATTATCCTCACTGCCTGACACACTGCTTCCTGCCTGTCCCTATACAAATTGGCAAAAAAGAGTAGGCTGGAACGATTAGCTGGAATAGCTCTTTTGTGGACCTGATAGTAACAGCTAATGATGATGATGATGATGATGATGAAGAAAGACTAATCTGGCTGAGCTGTCCCTAAAATAGCAGCATACAGCGCTCTGTCCCTTTATCTAAACTGACAAAAGAAACTCAGGCTGCTGACCTAACACCTATACCAGTCCTGAAAAGAACTTTTGTGTACCAAATAGCTAGCGTTTGCTCTGTCCCTACTCCACACAGGATCCTTTCCCTACAGTGACAGAAGAAAGAATGTAAAATGTCCACCGGATCGGGTGTATTTATAGGTTAGGGGGAATGTCCAAGTGTCCATGAGCTGTCATGTCTCAATTGGTTGTCCTGTAACACATGATAAACGTGTCACGAAAGGTTAAAGTTCTTGTATACATTAAACACGTAAGTCCGCCGGGGCGAACGACGGAAAAAGGCGTTCGAACCCGCGGACGGCGAAAGTCGGAAATTCGCCGCGAAACGACCGCCGGGCGAAACGTTCGTCCATCACTATCTGTCACACCATCAATGGCATTGTAAGCTAGACCAACATCATAAAGTGAACTCTCCGAGGCTTCCCCGCTTCTGGCGATATCTGTGGCTGAAGAAAGAAAAACAAAACACACTCAGTAATTATACATTGTGTACAAAGTATTTCCATTGTTCTAAAGGGGCCTTCACAAAAAAAAGAACTGTAGACTGCAATGGTGTCCATAATTTGACTGAGACAGTGGGATAGATTTACTATAGCTGGAGAGTTCAAAATCAGCTTCCGGGTAAATTTAGGGGTATACTTATTTTAACCAAATAAAAAATATGGATCATGCAGATTAATTTTTATATTGTCGGTTTTTCCACCTTTTTCTGTAGGTACTTGAGACCCCTATGGTCTCCTTAGTCACAGAGAGGTGGCATCTGATTGCATGCTGGCATCCCATATAGCATTGGTGGACATCTTGGGCCAGGAAGAGTCTAATCAAGACCCTGGCACCCGGGTTTGGTGCGCATTTCATGTTGTGATTAGAGTAGGGACAGGTCACCCATCTGTCAGGGACAGTGATTCACATCAGGGAGAGGTTCCAGACAGGTAGGGGAAGTGCAGGAACATGCCATCCTTCCTGGAATTCTCCCCACTTGGATATGGATCAGCCAGGCCACATTCTGCCCCTCAAAACTGACGTTGTCAGCACACTGGAGACCTTACAATGCTACTCCTCGCAATTTCATCCTGTAAGTGTTGCCAGTTGCTATCACTTTTAGGTTGGCTCCGTTCCCTTGCAGGGTCCTTGGGGCCAACCTTACGAGCATGTTCCCACACAGAATTGCACCTAAACATGCCGCTACTTCACACACAGGCAGCGGAAACTGATTGCTGGTCATGCATACACTTGCATCATATGGTGCTAAGGGCAATGAGATATCTTGTGATTTTTTTTGATCATGGATACATGATTAATGCTTATAAATATGTTACTACCAGATATTACCGTTTTAGAAATTGGCTCCATGGAAATGTGCATTTCTATGTATATGAGATTTTAGTGTCTGTAAACATGTATCTATGTATCATTAAATATTTTACTATCCACCGTTCTATTCATTTTGTTACCATGAGCTTCATATAAAGTCCCAACCTTTTTTGCTGCTTCTATGCTGCTTTTCCTGCTGCATTTTTGCTCCTTTTTTGCTCCTTTTCCTCTTTAAAATACCTGAAGGAGTTCTTTTGATGACCTACCTGCTGCCATAAGAGTGTATTCAGACCCTCCTCCTCATCTAGTGCACCAAAGTCATTTTTATGTACTTTTTTACCTTTATATTTTTCTTACCTCCAGGTGGACGGCTGCAGCACCAAGCCAGACCCAACGACCCCAGGAAAAGCAAAGCCACCAAAGTCTTCATTCTGGAGGAGAAACCAAGACACAAAGAGTCTGTTACTATAGTATGTTACACGAGAAGGTGATTCTGCATCTCTTCCTCAGTATCATCTCTTCTTTCTCTGGTACTTCGAAATACCTTTTCTTAGTATTAAAATAAAATCTATTTCGATCAGATCTGTAATTTCATATATAGTGCCATGAAAAAGTATTCACACCCCTTGACATTTTCCACATTTTGTCATGTTACAATCAAAAACGTAAATGTATTTTGTTGGGATTTTATGTGATAGACCAACGCAAAGTGGCACATAATTGTGAAGTGGAAGGAAAACTATAAATGGATTTCCAACTTTTTTTTTAACTAAATATGTGAAAAGTGTGGGGGTACATTTGTATTTAGCCCCCTTTACTCTGATACCCCTAACTAAAATCTAGTGCAACCAATTGCCTTCAGAATCTCATAATTAGTAAATAGAGTCCACCTGTGTGTAATATAATCTCAGTATAAATACAGCTGTTCTGTGAAGCCCTCTGAGGTTTGTTAGAGAACCTTAGTGAACAAACAGCATCATGAAGGCCAAGGAACACACCAGACAGGTCAGGGGTAAAGTTGTGGAGAAGTATAAAGCAGGGTTGGATTATAAAAAAATCTCCCAAGCTTTGAACATCTCATGGAGCTCTGTTCAATCCATCATCCGAAAATGGAAAGAGTATGACACAACTGCAAAAATACCAAGACATGGCCGTCCACCTAAACTGACAGGCCGGGAAAGGAGAGCATTCATCAGAGAAGCAGCCAAAAAGTCCATGGTAACTTTGGAGGAGCTTCAGAGATCCACAGCTCAGGGGGGAGAATCTGTCCACAGGACAACTATTAGTCGTGCTCTCCACAAATCTGCCCTTTATGGAAGAGTGACAAGTAGAAAGACATTGTTGAAAGAAAGTCATAAGAAGTCCTGTTTGCAGTTTGCAAGAAGTCATGTGGGGGCCACAGCAAACATGTGGAAGAAGGTGCTCTGGTCAGATGAGGCCAAAATTAAACTATTTGGCCTAAAATCAAAATGCTGGTGGAAAACTAACACTGCACATCACCCTGAACACACCATCCCCACCATGAAACATGGTGGTGGCAGCATCATGTTGTGGGGATGCTTTTCTTTAGCAGGGACAAGGAAGCTGGTCAAAGTTGATGGGAAGATGGATGGAGACAAATACAGGACAATCTTATGCTGCGTACACACGACCGGACTTTCTGGCAGACTAGGTCTGATGGAATCAGTCCGTCGGACAATCCGATCGTGTGTGGGCTAATCCGAAATAGAACATGTTTCAAATCTGTCCACAAGACTCAATTCCAATGGGAAAACCGTTCGTCTGTATGCTGGTCCGACGGACCAAATACGACGCAAGGGAAGCTATTGGCTACTGGCTATTGAACTTCCTTTTTTAGTCCCGCCTTACGTCATCACATTCAAAACGAACGGAGTTTCGAACTGACTTAGTCCGTTTGTGTGTGGCCAAGTCTGTTCATTCGGAAGGTCCGTCGGAACTCCGGCGAAAGGCGGTCGGGAAGACCGTCGGATCTAGTTTGTCGGAAAGTCCGGTCGTGTGTATGCGGCATCAGAAGAAAACCTGTTAGATTCTGCAAAAGACTTGAGACCGGGGTGGAGGTTCACCTTCCAGCAGGACAACGACCCGAAACATACAGCCAGAGCTACAATGGAATGGTTTAGATCAAAGCATATTCATGTGTTAGAATGGCCCAGTCAAAGTTCAGACCTAAATCACATTGAGAATCTGTGGCAAGACTTGAAAATTGCTGTTCACAGACGCTCTCCATCCAATCTGACAGAGCTTGAGATATTTTGCAAAGAAGAATGGCCAAAAACTTCCTTCTCTAGATGTGCAAAGCTGGTAAAGACATCCCCAAAATGACTTGCAGCTATAATTGCAGTGAAAGGCAGTTCTACAAAGTATTGACTCGGGGGGCGCCATACAAATGTACCCCCCCCCCCCACACACTTTTCACATATTTATTTGTAAAAAATGTTGAAAACCATTTATCATTTTCCATCCACTTCACAATTATGTGCCACTTTGTGTTGGTCTATCACAAAAAATTCCAATAAAAGACATTTAAGTTTTTGGTTGTAACATGACAAAATGTGGAAAATTTCAAGGGGTATCAATACTTTTTCAAGGCATTGTATATGACACTAGAGTAGAAAAAAGAAGAACTGCGCTAACCACAAGATACCCAATGTGATTAGGGTATATGAAAGTATCAGACCCACACTGTGGGTCTTAGTATCTAGTGTGTTAATATTGTGAATTCCCCAGACTCAATATATGTGTATCAAACTCTGTGCATAAACCCCTAAACCATAAAGATAAGAATATAAAGAATATATATTTGCTATTAGGCATAAATGACCTATCGAAAAAATACTAAATCTGTGTTCAGAGACACTCTGTCTAATGTCCATACAATCATATATCAAAAAATTGAAAAATTTAATAAAAAATAAACATAAAAAATAAATGTCCATATAGTGAATGAACACCAGTGAAACAAAAATTTCAAATGAGGTACGACAATAAAGAAAAGTTCCAAACGACTGAATTGCAAATGCACGGATTGAAAATCTTCTCCAAAGACGTGGTGTGCTTATCCCATCACCGAAATAAATGAATCAGCTCCTTACCAGATCCAGACGACCCCCCGTTACAGAGGGTCACCACAAGCAGTAGTAGTCAAAAGGGTGTCCGGATAGCGCCTCCTCCTCAGATGGTCACGAATCTTCCACACGATGGGGTTGTGGCTGTTACTCACTCCCAACACGACGTGGTGTCACTAATATCAAAAGTCATCAATTAAGCTTAAAATTCATCTTGCTCAAAGGTAATGTTGTAATGTTATACTCGTCAGTGTCAGCACATGTAGAAAAGCCAAAAAAACAAACTCAAGTCACATGTTCCGGTCACATGATCGAAATACAGTCACATGACATGTGACTGTATTTCGATCATGTGACCGGAACATGTGACTTGAGTTTGTTTTTTTGGCTTTTCTACATGTGCTGACACTGACGAGTATAACATTACAACATTACCTTTGAGCAAGATGAATTTTAAGCTTAATTGATGACTTTTGATATTAGTGACACCACGTCGTGTTGGGAGTGAGTAACAGCCACAACCCCATCGTGTGGAAGATTCGTGACCATCTGAGGAGGAGGCGCTATCCGGACACCCTTTTGACTACTACTGCTTGTGGTGACCCTCTGTAACGGGGGGTCGTCTGGATCTGGTAAGGAGCTGATTCATTTATTTCGGTGATGGGATAAGCACACCACGTCTTTGGAGAAGATTTTCAATCCGTGCATTTGCAATTCAGTCGTTTGGAACTTTTCTTTATTGTCGTACCTCATTTGAAATTTTTGTTTCACTGGTGTTCATTCACTATATGGACATTTATTTTTTATGTTTATTTTTTATTAAATTTTTCAATTTTTTGATATATGATTGTATGGACATTAGACAGAGTGTCTCTGAACACAGATTTAGTATTTTTTCGATAGGTCATTTATGCCTAATAGCAAATATATATTCTTTATATTCTTATCTTTATGGTTTAGGGGTTTATGCACAGAGTTTGATACACATATATTGAGTCTGGGGAATTCACAATATTAACACACTAGATACTAAGACCCACAGTGTGGGTCTGATACTTTCATATACCCTAATCACATTGGGTATCTTGTGGTTAGCGCAGTTCTTCTTTTTTCTATTTTTGTTTGATATATTTTTGGTATATATTTGAATTGCAGCTTCCGTTCAACACTATTTGCTTCTTTTTCCCGTAGCGCAGTTTTTCCCCTCTTTTTCCCATTGTATATGACACAACTGAAAGCAAAGCAAATTTAAAAAAAAAAACATAAATTTTTTCTAAGTTTGTGATAAATTAGATGGAACTTAGAGGAGTCCAGCTAATCTTTGGGTCTACAGGTTCCTCCACCCAAGGTGTAACGGAAATCTGCGTTACATCAGAGGGGGCGGGGTCAGGTGACGGGTGGCCCCGCCCTCCTCATATAAGAAATGTCAGGCGCCAGGATCCCCGCAGTGTCTCCTCCGGTGGAGACAGACGATGGATGGATTCGCTGTACTGGAGCGAGAGATCACCCGTCGCTGGAACAGATCAGCCATCGCTGGACCCTGAGAGATGATCATCCGTCGCTGGATAGCAAGAGTGTATTACCACAGCTGGAATCTTTTAAAAAAAAAAATTTTAATAAAGGACTGTTTCAAAAGTGTGTTTGTCTTTTTTAACATTTTTTACACTTTCTTTGTGAAATGGTAGGGGTACTTTTGTACCCCCTTACCATTTCAAACAGGGGGGGCCGGGATCTGGGAGTCCCCTTGTTAAAGGGGGCTTCCAGATTCTGATAAGTCCCCCGCCTGCAGACCCCCACAACCACTGGCCAGGGTTGTGGGGATGAGGCCCTTGTCCCCATCAACATGGGGACATGGTGCTTTGAGGGGTCACAGACCCCCAAAGCATCCTCCCAATGTTGAGGGCATGTGGCCTGGTATGGTTCAGGAGGGGGGGCGCTCTCTCTTCCCCCCTCTTTTCCTGTGGCCTGCAAGGTTGCGTGGTCAGATAAAGGGTCTGGTATGTAATTTTTTGGGGGACCCCCACGCCATTTATTTTTAAAATTTGGCGTGGAGTTCCCCTTAAAATCCATAACATGGATATTTAGGGGGAACCCCACGTCATTTTTTTTTTTAATTGACGTGGGGTTCTCCTTAATATCCATACCAGACCTGAAGGGCCTGGTAATTGAATTTGGGGGAACCCCACGCTTTTTTTTTTTTTATCAATGACCTCTCTGTATTACGGGGAGCCGACAATAGGCATGACACTTTGTGCAGGGACAGTTCTAAGCACAGGAAACATGCGCCCCTTTACAGGCATACTATAGACACCCCCCAGGTACGAAATTTAAAGGAATATTACACTTTTATTGTTTCACTTTAAGCGTCATTAAAATCACTGCTCCCAAAAAAACTGCCGTTTTTAAAACTTTTTTTTGCATTGATACATGTCCCCTGGGGCAGGACCCGGGTCCCCAAACACTTTTTAGTACAGTAACTTGCATATTAGCCTTTAAAATTCGCACTTTAGATTTCTCTCATAGACTTGTACAGGGTGTTCTGCGGCTTTTCGAATTTGCCGCCAACAACCAAAATTGTTCACTGTTCGCCATCATATGACTGGTGTGGTGGTGGTCAGGGACACTGATTGGTGGCAGTATGTAAAATAAATAAAAAATAAATAAATTAATTATTTTTTATTAAATTTTTTTAACCAGTTCCGGACCAGCCACCGCAGTTACACTGCGGCAGGTTGGCCCAGCTGGGTGAAGCGGTCATAGCTATATGTGGCATGTGCAGCCGCCTAGGGAGCAATGATCGGATTCACTTCGGAACTGATCAGTCTCCAGGCCCTGGCCTGGACCTGGTGATCGGTCCTGGCAAATTCAATCCGTCCCCAGCATATGTAAGTATAAACACAGCAGAAGAAGTGATGTCATCTCTACTCGTGGAACTCTTTTCCGTTCCAGAAAGAGGAGAGGCGACATCTCACAGTAGGTGCACCAACACTACACTGACACCAGTTCACATAGGTACACTTGTCACCCCCCAATCCCCCCCCAGTTAACCCCTTCACCCCCTGTCACTGAGTCACTGTCAGGTCACCTTGAGGCGAGGTGACAGATGCACACCGTAGGGATCAGGAGTGCACCACAAGGTTGTGGACCCTACGGCTGACTGCTGCGGATGGGAGACAGATCCCACTGGGGTTAGAAAGTAAGATTCCCTGGGGCGCGGAGTCTAAGAGCCAGCAGGTGTTCACCAGCGCCTCTAGTGGTGAGGATGGACTTAGCTGCAACTGGCTCCAGGTTGCGACCCCCAGGGTCCCCCAGCTCACACCCACAGTAGGCAACAGGAGGATAGGGATAGTGAGGGACAAAGCCAAGGTCGGGGCCACAAGCAGACAGGAATAGTCAGGGACACGCCAAAAGGTCAGGATCACAGGCAAACAGGGATAGTCAAGGACACGCCAAAGTCGGTAACAGAACAACAGACAAGCACACGGCAGGTAACAGGAAGCTAACACACAAAGGTTGATCAGCAGGGCTGGCCTGCAAAGCACAGGTTAATATAGAGCTCTCTGATAGGAGCTAGGGTGGAATCATGCCAGAGGATGGATTACAAAAGCAGTCAGGTGAGGGTCGGCTGGTCTCTAGAGATGAACACATGGAAACAGGTAAGCAAACTATTGCAAAACCATGACAGTCACCCAGTGGAGTGTTCATATTTTTTCTTTATCGTACATCACAGGACACAGAGCACCATAATAATGACTAGGTTATATGCTACCTTTAGGTGAATGGACACTGGCAACCAATAGAAAGAAAGTTCCCCCCATGTCAACCCCTCCCATACAGGAAGTACCTCAGTTTTTTCGCCAGTGTCTTGAAGGTCATGGTCATAGCTGTTTGAAGCTCTTCAAAACATAATGATGTCCCAGTAAAGGGCGTTATGATCAGATCCATTCGGATGGAATGAAGACTAAAATGGATGGAACCCAAGCCTCATGGGAAAGAGAGAAGATTACTTGAGGTTTTGCCTGTAATGCAGCCTTAAGGCGCTGGACCCTGCATGATGGAAGCCTATGCTTTGTTCTGACCAAGGTGCTTTCCTGCAGGGTGCTATACTGGTCCCCCTCAATCCCCCAGATTGAGGGGGACCAGTCTCTGAAGGTCTTTATGACAAAGCTCACCATGATATGTGAATATTGGACTCCTGTTGTGTTCAGAATCCTGTAGCAGGAATGGTAAGTCTGCATTTGTTTGCAGTTTCTCTTTTTTTTTTAAAAAAAAGAGAGAGAGAAACCCGACTGTCTGTTCTCCTGGTGGCCACTGGGAGCAGTGTGCTGTTTATTCATGCTATGTACTCTTACTCATATGGACTGTGGTTTATCCTCCAGTCACTAGAAGACACGGGTCGCTCAGTAAGGCCAATTTTTATATAGGCAGGAAATGGAAGGGTGGTCATGCCATGTGGCAACAGGTTCAGTTGACCTCTGAAGACATAGCAGCAGCCTAAAGATACTAACAAAGTGTAAGTACTTACTATGGGAGAACTATGTGTAGACAAGTCATGATTTTATGCTGCATATTTACTGCTTATCCGGGGGGACTGTACAACTGAAAGTTTAAAACACCCCTGGATGGTTAGCAGTTCACTTAAAGTGTTGACTGCTCTATAAGCAGGTGCAGCATAGTATACATGCTTGCAATCTTGTTGCTTAAATGCATGTTTAAATATATACGTTTGTGAAAACATGGGCAGGTCTAGTTGGGCCCAACTTCCGTTAAGCAGGTGCTTGCAAAACCTGCTGAAACAGCACGGTTGCTAAAAATGCATGGTTACACAAGAATGCATGATTGCACAAAGATGAATGTTTTGCATAAATATACATGGTTATACATGTTTGCATAGAGATACATGATCATGGTTGCACAGAATGCATGGTTGCTTAAGCATGCACGGATGCACAAAGATGCATGTTTATTTGTGTTTGCAGAAATGTACAAGAATTTACATGTTTGCATGGAGATACATGTTCATGGTTGCATAGAATGCATCATCACATAGAGATGCATGGTTATTAATGCTTGCATAAAGATGCAGGTTTGGACATGTTTATATAAATGGACATTGATTTTACATAAAGATGCATGGCCGCATAAAAAATACTTGATCACATAAAAATGTTTGATTGCATAAATATACATGTTTGCTTGAATATACATGGTTATACATGTTCACATTGCACTGCGGGTGCACTTGATATGAAAATAGGGGAAGCTCTGCTGATTTTGTCATCCAGTCATGTGCAGGCTGAAATGCTGTTTATTCGTTTCCTTGCATATCCCCCACGGATCTCTGGCGACTTTACTTCCAAGTGCACTTGCGGTACACTTGTGGTGCAGGGTGGGTTTGCGCTTGGTGAATAACCCCTGTAGTTGCATAAGAATACTTCACTTAGACCTGCTTGGTCACATAAAGCTGCTTGATCGTATAAAATTGCTGGATCGCATAAAAATGCCGGATCGCATATAGATGTTGGATCATATAAAAATACATGATCGCACATAAACATATATGGTTTCATAAAGATGCATGTTTATATATGTCTACATAGATACATGTTGCATAAACAAGTTTCATAAAAGCATGCTTGTTTATTGCAAGAATGCCTGTTTCCTTGGGCACGGGTTGCATGAATGCGTGTATATAGCTCACATATTCATTCACATATTCATATCTCATATTTGCCCAAATGCATATTTGCATGAACACATGCTTGCATGGAAGCATATTGCTTAAACACATGCTGGCATGTTTTAATTTGTACTGCATTAAGAGAAGAGGACGTATTTACAAGGAGGGTGGGACTTTATATGATGCATCGGGCAGCAAGAGAGTACTAGGATGAATATTATTAGAAAGCTAAATTGAGAACATGCATATTCCTGGTAACAATAATAAACAGTTACATACATATAATGATTAGACCATTGGGCACAGTCCATATAAGCATATAGTAATAACAATGATATGCAATGAACAAGATACTAACAATGAAGTTAATGATAATCTTTCATGGTATAAACTCATTAAATTCCTTAATTCACCTCAAAGAAAATAGATATAGAAATAAATTCAAATGATATTGCCTGCAGAACCTATGGCCTCACTGGACCGGGGGGATAAAATTACATAGTCGCTTGAAGAGTCTTGATAAGATTGGCATGGACACGGCAACAGTAACAGTATCTCTACGCGTTTCGTGGCTTAAATGCCACTTGTCAGGAGCTGAAAGTTATTGTAGAGATAAGAGGAGAGATAGAAAATATATGAAAAGGCAAGGTTGGGGGTGAAGTATAAAACCCCCATAGCCAGGGCTTACTCACTGAGGTTTAATCTGTTGCTGGTGTGGTGGTAGGGCCCTGCAAGCCGTCCGGAAGTGGCTCTGTGTTTATTACATTAAGCTGTTCATATGTACTTGTTTTCTCCGGGACTATTTACCTATGCACTTATTTACTTAGGACTACATGCATATGGGCCTATTTTCCGGGGTGCATGTTTGCCTAAGGGTACATACGTATGAGCGTATTGACACTGTACTGCATACATGAGTGCATGAATGGCAAGAGCACTTGTATACCTGCATGTTTGCATGCCTAGGGCTTGCATACCTAAGGGCTTGTATAAAGGTAAACCATCTTTGGTTTAGGCCTGTATCCTTTGAGGACTGTTTATTGGGATACCTGTTATCAGGCCTGGACTGGGACAAAAAATAGGCCCAGGCATTTTGGATTGAGCAGTCCATGACATGTTAACCGGTCCCTTCCCTACTCTCCACCCTCACAAATCCCCTGAGAGAGTGGAGGGGGGAACCCAGCAGAGGTGTGGGGGGGGGGAGGTGAGGTGGGACCAGGAAAGAGCATGGGGGGATGGAGAGCACAGGGAAGAACATTGACAACATGGGGTGGGGTGAAAGCACAGGGAGAAAGAGAACTGCACAAGGGGCAGTGGAGAGCATGGGGGGAGGTGGAAAGGACAGGGGGCAGCAGAGAGCATGGGGGGAGGTGGAGAGCACAGGGAGGGCGGTGGAGAGCATGGGGGGAGGTGGAGAGTGCAGGGAGGGTGGCAGAGAGCATGGGGGGAGGTGGAGAGCACAGGGGGCTGGTGGAGAGCATCGGGGGAGATGGAGAGGGCAGAGAGGCAGCAAAGAGCATGGGGGAGGTGGAGAGCACAGGGAGGGTGGTGGAGAGCATGGGGGGAGGTGGAGAGCACAGGGAGGGTGGCGGAGAGCATGGGGGAGGTGGAGGGCACAGGGAGGGTGGTGGAGAGCACAGGGAGGGTGGTGGAGAGCACAGGGAGGGCGGTGGAGAGCACAGGGAGGGCGGTGGAGAGCACAGGGAGGGTGGCGGAGAGCATGGGGGAGGTGGAGGGCACAGGGAGGGTGGTGGAGAACACAGGGAGGGCGGTGGAGAGCATGGGGAGGTGGAGCTCACTAGGGGGGTGGCAGAGGGCATGGGGGGTGGAGTGAACTGGGGGGTGTCAGAGGGCATGGGGGAGGTGGAGCGCACTGGTGGGGTGGCAGAGAACATGGGGGAGGTGGAGCACACTGTGGGGGTGGCAGAGAGCATGGGGGAGGTGGAGTGCACTGGGGGGGGTGGCAGAGGGCATGGGGGAGGTGGAGCGCACTGTGTTGGTGGCAGAGGGCATGGGGGGTGGAGTGAACTGGGGGGTGTCAGAGGGCATGGGGGAGGTGGAGCGCACTGGTGGGGTGGCAGAGAACATGGGGGAGGTGGAGCACACTGTGGGGGTGGCAGAGAGCATGGGGGAGGTGGAGTGCACTGGGGGGGGTGGCAGAGGGCATGGGGGAGGTGGAGCGCACTGTGTTGGTGGCAGAGAGCATGGGGGAGGTGGAGCCCACTGGGGAGTGGCAGAGAGCATGGGGGAGGTGGAGCGCACTGGAGGGGTAGCAGAGGGCATGGAGGAGGTGGAGCGCACTGGGGGGAGGCAGAGAGCATGGGGGAGGTGGAGCGCACTGGGGGGGTGGCACAGAGCATGGGGGAGGTGGAGTGCACTGGGGGGCAGAGGGCATGGGGGAGGTGGAGCGCACTGGGGGAGTGGCAGAGGGCATGGAGGAGGTGGAGCGCACTGGGGGGAGGCAGAGAGCATGGGGGAGGTGGAGCGCACTGGGGGGAGGCAGAGAGCGTGGGGGAGGTGGAGCGCACTGGGGAGGTGGCACAGAGCATGGGGGAGGTGGAGTGCACTGGGGGGCAGAGGGCATGGGGGAAGGTGGAGCGCACTGGGGGAGTGGCAGGGGGTATGGGGGAGGTGGAGCGCACTGGGGGGTGGCAGAGAGCATGGGGGAGCTGGAGCGCACTGAGGGGGTGGCAGAGAGCATGGGGGAGGTGGAGCGCACTGGGGGGTGGCAAAGAGCATGGGGAGGTGGAGCGCACTGGGGGGTGGCAGAGAGCATGGGGGAGGTGGAGCGCACTGGGGGGGTGGCAGAGGGCATGGGGGAGGTGGAGTGCACTGGGGGGGTGGCAGAGGGCATGGGGGAGGTGGAGCGCACTGTGGGGGTGGCAGAGAGCATGGGGGTTGTGGAGTGCACTGGGGGGTGGCAGAGGGCATGAGGGAGGGGGAGCGCACTGGGGGGTGGCAGAGGGCATGTGGGAGGTGGAGCGCACTGGGGGGTGGCAGAGAGCATGGGGAGGTGGAGCGCACTGTGGGGGTGGCAGAGAGCATGGGGGAGGTGGAGCTCACTGGGGGAGTGGCAGGGGGTATGGGGGAGGTGGAGCGCACTGGGGGGGTGGCAGAGAGCATGGAGGAGCTGGAGCGCACTGTGGGGGTGGCAGAGAGCATGGCAGAGGTGGAGCTCACTGGGGGGGTGGCAGAGAGCATGGGGGAGGTGAAGTGCACTGGGGGATGGCAGAGAGCATGGGGGGGTGGCAGAGGGCATGGGGGAGGTGGAGCGCACTGGGGGGGTGGCAGAGAGCATGGGGGAGGTGGAGTGCACTGGGGGGGTGGCAGAGGACATGGGGGAGGTGGAGCGCACTGGGGGGGTGGCAGAGAGCATGGGGGAGGTGGAGCGCACTGGGGGTGGCAGAGTACAAGAGGAGGCAAAGAGTATGGGTGGTGTAGAGAGCCTGGGAGGGGGGGCAGCAGTAATAAGCAGGATATGAGGAGCGGTGGGGGCGGCTGCATATAGAACAATCATTCTCTCCATCTTCATCCTGCAGTCTTCTGCTTCTCCTCTACCTCTCGCAGGCATTCTGATACTGCAGGAGGAAGATGGAGAGATTGTTCTATATGCAGCCGCTCCCACCGCTCCTCATATCCAGGTTATAAGGGGGTGAGCACAGAGCACGGGGCGAAACTCACGTTTTCTGTTATCCGGTGTTCTGCCAGGACTCAGCAGCAGGTGTCTGCTCTGGCTCCTCACCCTTCACAGTCACGCCCCCCTGGCAGGCTGGCACCGATGGCCGACCTATACGGGCAGCCGCGGAGAAGCCGAATGCTTCTCATCTAGCTCCACCCCCTCTATGTTTACATCCCCCCGGCGCCGATGGGCTGAGTGTTTGCTCCCATGATACGTAAAGACATGACTCTAGTGCTGTCGGAGGTGATTTCACCACCACAGTTAAAAAAAAAAAAAGGTGCATGTATGCCCATCATTAGAAGTGGGTGGATAAAGGGCATTATTCTAATGGTGGGTATACCCACCGGTCAATCTCTTTTTTTTATTTAGTCCACAGGCTGCAAGAAAAAAAGAACATTACAATGTATGCAACAAGGACCGGCGATGTACTGGTATGTTGCTGGACTTTGAGTGGTTATACCAGAATGATGCCTGCTGGTTTAGGTATCATCTTGGTATCATTCTTTTCAGCCAGCAGTCGGCTTTTATCTAAAAGCAACCCTAGCAGCTATTTAGCCTCTAGACTGCTTTTACAAGCAATGGGAGGGAACGCCCCCCCACCGTCTTCCATGGTTTTCTCTGGCTCTCCTATCCCAAAAGGGAACCCAAGAATGCAACCGGTGGTTCCGCCAGCTTACCATAGAGCTGATTAGAGACCAGAACGGCTCCAATCATCTCTATGGCCTAAGAACTCGGAAGCTAAGAGCATTTCATGACTTAGATTTTGCCGGATATACACAGTGCCATTGGGAAAGCATTTTATCACACCGATCTTGGTGTGGTCAGATGCTTTGAGGGCAGAGGAGAGATGTAGGGTCTAATAAACCCCATTTTTTTCAAAAAAGAGTAACTGTCACTAACTATTGCTATAATAGGGGATATTTATATTCCCTGAGATAATAATAAAAATTATTTAAAAAAATGAAAAGGAACAGCTTAAAAATAAAATAAAAAGGCAAAATAAATATTAAAAAAAGCACCCCTGCAATTGCACCATGCACTTGAGGTATCACCGCGAGGGTCAGATCGAGGGCAGTAATTGTAGCAGTAGACCTCCTCTGTAAATCTAAAGTGGTAACCTGTAAAGGCTTTTACAAATGTATGTAGTTTGTCGCCGATGCACGTTTGTGCGCAATTTTGAAGCATGTCGTGTTTGGTATCCATGTACTCAGCATAAGATCATCTTTTTTATTTCATCAAACATTTGGGCAATATAGTGTGTTTTAGTGCATTCAAATTTTAAAAAGTATGTTTTTTCCAAAGAAATTGCTTTAAAAATAATCGCTGTGCAAATACTGTGTGAAAACAAAAAATGGCAACACCCACCATTTTAATCTGTAGGGCCTTTGCTTTAAAAAAAAAAAAAAAATATATATATATATATATATATATATATATATATATATATATATATATATATAATGTTTGGGGGTTGAAAGTAATTTTCTTGAAAAAAAAATAAAAAATTTAATGTAAACAAAAAGTGTCAGAAAGTGCTTTGTCTTCAAGTGGTCAGAAGAGTGGGGGGATGCCACATGTGTGAGACTTTTTGGGAGCCTAGCAGCATACGGGACCCCCGAAAACCAATCACCACCTTCAGGCTTTCTAAAGGTGTAAAATGGTTCACTTCCTCACTACCTATCACAGATTCAGATGCCCTGAAATGTCCAGATATCACAACCCCCCCCCCCCCCCAAATGACTAAATTTTGGAAAGTAGACACCCCAAGCTATTTGCTGAGAGGCATAGTGAGTAGTTTTCAGAGCTCGCTTTTTGTCACAAAGTTTTGAAAATTGAAAAAAGAAAAAAAAATTTTTTTTCTTTACTTCATTTTCAAAAACAAATGCAAGCTGCAAAAATACTCATCCTGCCTCTTAGCAAATACATTGGGGTGTCTACTTTCCAAAATTGGGGTCAAATGTGGGGGGGAGGTTGTGCTATCTGCATATTTTAGGGCCTCTGTAACTATATGATAGGTAGTGAGGAGTAAAAATCACCAGTTTACACCCTTAGAAAGCCTGAAGGCGGTTATTGCATTTCGGGGTCCTGTACGCGACTAGGCTCCCAAAAAGTCTCACACATGTGGTATCCCTGTACTCAGGAGAAGCAGCAGAATTAATTTTTTGGTGTAATTACACATATAACCATGGTATGTTTGAGCAATATATAATTTAGTGACAACTTTGTGCAAAAAAAAATAATTTTATTTAATTTTCCCCCAATTTGTGGCAAAATATAAAATATTCCACAGACTCAACATGCCTCTTAGCAAATACCTTGGGGTGTTTGATTTTAAAAATGGGGTCATTGGGGGGGGGTTGTGCTATCTTGTCATTTAATGGCCCCCGAAACTGTGATAGGTAGTGAGGAAGTGAAATCACCATTTTACGCCCTACTAGGTCCACAAAGGTCCTTTTAAGGACTGGTATAGGTGTACAATATACAGGGTGCTGGTGCAGGACTGTGCTGCAGATTACTGCTGGTTTCTGCAGCAGTCTTTTATCAGTGTAGGGACTGAGGTACAGTCTGCAAATCACTAGCTACTAGGGCCACAAAGGTCCTTGTAAGGACTGGTATAGGTGTACAATCCTGAAGGCAGTGATTGGTTTTCAGGGTCCCATACGGTGCTAGGCTCTCAAAAAGTCTCACACATGTTTTATCCCTGTACTCAGGAGAAGCAGTAGAATTAATTTGTTGGTGTAATTACATATATAACCATGGTATGTTTGAGCAATATATAATTTAGTGACAACTTTGTGCAAAAAAAAAAATATTTAATTTTCCCGCAACTTGTGGCAAAATATAAAATATTCCACGGACTCAACATGCCTCTTAGCAAATACCTTGGGGTGTCTGATTTTAAAAATGGGGTCATTTGGGGGGGGTGGGTTGTGCTATCTTGTCATTTAATGGCCCCCGAAACTGTGATAGGTAGTGAGGAAGTGAAATCACCATTTTACGCCCTACTAGGTCCACAAAGGTCCTTTTAAGGACTGGTATAGGTGTACAATATACCGGGTGCTCGTGCAGGACTGTGCTGCAGATTACTGCTGGTTTCTGCAGCTGTCTTTTATCAGTGTAGGGACTGAGGTACAGTCTGCAAATCACTAGCTACTAGGTCCACAAAGGTCCTTGTAAGGACTGGTATAGGTGTACAATCCTGAAGGCAGTGATTGGTTTTCAGGGTCCCATACGTGGCTAGGCTCCCAAAAAGTCTCACACATGTGGTATCCCCGTACTCAGGAGAAGCAGCAGAATTCATTTTTTTGGTGTAATTACACATATAACCATGGTATGTTTGAGCAATATATAATTTAGTGACAACTTTGTGCAAAAAAAAAATTATTTAATTTTCCCGCAACTTGTGGCAAAATATAAAATATTCCACGGACTCAACATGCCTCTTAGCAAATATCTTGGGGTGTCTGATTTTAAAAATGGGGTCATTTGGGGGGGGTTGTGCTATCTTGTCATTTAATGGCCCCCGAAACTGTGATAGGTAGTGAGGAAGTGAAATCACCATTTTACGCCCTACTAGGTCCACAAAGGTCCTTTTAAGGACTGGTATAGGTGTACAATATACAGGGTGCTGGTGCAGGACTGTGCTGCAGATTACTGCTGGTTTCTGCAGCAGTCTTTTATCAGTGTAGGGACTGAGGTACAGTCTGAAAATCACTAGCTACTAGGGCCACAAAGGTCCTTGTAAGGACTGGTATAGGTGTACAATCCTGAAGGCAGTGATTGGTTTTCAGGGTCCCATACGTGGCTAGGCTCTCAAAAAGTCTCACACATGTTTTATCCCTGTACTCAGGAGAAGCAGCAGAATTAATTTGTTGGTGTAATTACATATATAACCATGGTATGTTTGAGCAATATATAATTTAGTGACAACTTTGTGCAAAAAAAAAATATTTAATTTTCCCGCAACTTGTGGCAAAATATAAAATATTCCACGGACTCAACATGCCTCTTAGCAAATACCTTGGGGTGTCTGATTTTAAAAATGGGGTCATTTGGGGGGGGTGGGTTGTTCTATCTTGTCATTTAATGGCCCCCGAAACTGTGATAGGTAGTGAGGAAGTGAAATCACCATTTTACGCCCTACTAGGTCCACAAAGGTCCTTTTAAGGACTGGTATAGGTGTACAATATACAGGGTGCTGGTGCAGGACTGTGCTGCAGATTACTGCTGGTTTCTGCAGCTGTCTTTTATCAGTGTAGGGACTGAGGTACAGTCTGCAAATCACTAGCTACTAGGTCCACAAAGGTCCTTGTAAGGACTGGTATAGGTGTACAATCCTGAAGGCAGTGATTGGTTTTCAGGGTCCCATACGTGGCTAGGCTCCCAAAAAGTCTCACACATGTGGTATCCCCGTACTCAGGAGAAGCAGCAGAATTCATTTTTTTGGTGTAATTACACATATAACCATGGTATGTTTGAGCAATATATAATTTAGTGACAACTTTGTGCAAAAAAAAAATTATTTAATTTTCCCGCAACTTGTGGCAAAATATAAAATATATAATTTAGTGCCAATTTTGTGTAATTTTTTTTGAAAAAAAAAAAAAAATATTCAATGGGCTCAACATGCCTCTCAGCAATTTCCTTGGGGTGTCTACTTTCCAAAATGGGGTCATTTTGGGAGGGGGGGTTTGTACTGCTCTGCCATTTTAGCACCTCAAGAAATGAGATAGGCAGTCCTAAACTAAAAGCTGTGAAAATTCCAGAGAATGTACCCTAGATTGTAGATGCCATAACTTTTGCACAAACCAAAAAAATATACACTTATTGACATTTTTTTTTTTAACAATGATATGTGGCTGAATACATTTTGGCCTAAATGCATGACTAAAATTGAGTTTATTGGATTTTTTTTATAACAAAATGTAGAAAATATATTTTTTTTTTTTCAAAATTTCCAGTCTTTTTCTGTGTACAAAAAATAAAAATTGCAGAGGCAATCAAATATCATCAAAAGAAAGCTCTATTTATGGGGAAAAAAAGGACGCAAATTTTGTTTGGATACAGCATTGCATGACTGCACAATTACCAGTTAAAGCAGCTCTATGACAAATTGTAAAAAGTGCTCTGGTCACTGAGTAGCTTAATCTTTCCGGGGCTCAAGTGGTGAATGACATGCCGGTCTTAGTCCGTAGGGTTCAGTATTGAGTTGGCCCACCCTTTGCAACTATAACAGCTTCACCTCTTCTGGGAAGGTCGTCCGCAAGGTTTAAAGACATGGATGAGTGAGATTGGGGTGAAGGAACCTGACTGGCCTGCACAGAGTCCTGACCGCAACCCGATAGAACACCTTTTAGGATGAATTAGAGTGGAGACTGCAAGCCAGGCCTTCTCGTCCAACATCAGTGCCTGACCTCACAAATGTGCTTCTGGAAGAATGGCCAAACATGGTCAATGGACACACTCCTAAACCTAGTGGACAGCCTTCCCAGAAGAGTTGAAGCTGTTATAGTGGCAAAGGGTGGGCCAACTCAATATTGAACCCTATGGACTAAGACTGGTATGCCATTAAATTTTATGTGCGTGTAAAAGCAGGTGTCCCAATACTTTTGGTAATATAGTGTATATTAGCAGTTTGGCCCACAGTCATATATAAGTTGTGACCTTTATTATATGGAATGTTATACCTAGGATGTTCATTTGTGCTTATACCTTTGCAATATGTCTAATATGTCCCTCATTTTGGAGACGTCTCCTCTCAATTTCTGTTGTGTCTACCGGAATGAGGTGAAAAGAAATGTCTAGAACCGAGGTCTCCAAACTGTGGCCAGGTGTGACCCTTTGCTTTCTTTTATCCTGCCCTTAGAGCACTATTCCTCCCACTGACACCAATGATGGGGTACTATTCCTCCCACTGACACCAATGATGGGGTACTATTCCTCCCACTGACACCAATGATGGGGCACTATTCCTCCCACTGACACCAATGATGGGGCATTATTCCTCCCACTGATACCAATGATGGGGCACTATTCCTCCCACCGAACCCAATGATGGGACACTATTCATCCCACTGACACCAATGATGGGACACTATTCCTCCCACTGACACCAATGATGGGACATTATTCCTCCCACTGACACCAATGATGGGACACTATTCCTCCCACTGACACCAATGATGGGGCATTATTCCTCCCACTGATACCAATGATGGGGCACTATTCCTCCCACCGAACCCAATGATGGGACACTATTCATCCCACTGACACCAATGATGGGACATTATTCCTTCCACTGACACCAATGATGGGAAACACTTCCTTCCACTGACACCAATGATGGGGCATTATTCCTCCCACTGACATGAATGATGAGGCACTATTCCGCTCACTCACACCAACAACTGGTCACTATTCCTCCCACTGACACCAATGATGGGAAACTCTTCCTTCCACTGACACCAATGATGGGGCATTATTCCTCCCACTGACACCAATGATGGGAAACTCTTCCTTCCACTGACACCAATGATGGGGCATTATTCCTCCCACTGACACTAATGATGGGACACTATTCCTCCCACTGACACCAATGATGGGACACTTTTACTCCCACTGACACCAATGATGGGAAACTGTTCCTCCCACTGACATCAATGATGGGGCACTATTCCTCTCACTCACACCAACAACTGGTCACTATTCCTCCCACTGACAATAATGATGGGGCACTATTCCTCCCACTGAAACCAATGATGGGGCACTGTTCCTCCCACTGACACCAATGATGGGGCATTATTCCTCCCAGTGACACCAATGATGTGGCACTGTTCCTCCCACTGACACCAATGATGTGGCACTGTTCCTCCCACTGACACCAATGATGGGGCACTATTCCTTCCACTGACACCAATGATGGGGCACTATTCCTTCCACTGACACCAATGATGGGGCACTATTCCTCCCACTGACACCAATGATGTGGCAATATTCCTCCCACTGACACCAATGATGGGGCACTATTCCTTCCACTGACACCAATGATGGGGCACTATTCCTCCCACTGACACCAATGATGGGGCACTATTCCTCCCACTGACACCAATGATGGGGCACTATTCCTTCCACTGACACCAATGATGGGACACTATTCCTCCCACTGACACCAATGATGGGGCAATATTCCTCCCACTGACACCAATGATGGGGCAATATTCCTCCCACTGACACCAATGATGGGGCACTATTCCTCCCACTGACACCAATGATGGGGCACTATTCCCCCCCACTGACACCAATGATGGGGCAATATTCCTCCCACTGAAACTAATGATGGGGCACTATTCCTCCCACTGACACCAATGATGGGACTCTTTTACTCCCACTGACACCAATGATGGGAAACTGTTCCTCCCATTGACATCAATGATGGGGCACTATTCCCCCCACTGAAACCAATGATGGGAAACTGTTCCTCCCACTGACACCAATGATGGGGCACTGTTCCTCCCACTGACACCAATGATGGGGCATTATTCCTCCCAGTGACACCAATGATGGGACACTATTCCTCCCACTGACACCAATGATGGGACTCTTTTACTCCCACTGACACCAATGCTGGGAAACTGTTCCTCCCACTGACATCAATGATGGGGCACTATTCCCCCCACTGAAACCAATGATGGGAAACTGTTCCTCCCACTGACACCAATGATGGGGCACTGTTCCTCCCACTGACACCAATGATGGGGCATTATTCCTCCCAGTGACACCAATGATGGGACACTATTCCTCCCACTGACACCAATGATGTGGCAATATTCCTCCCACTGACACCAATGATGGGGCACTATTCCTTCCGCTGACACCAATGATGGGGCACTATTCCTCCCACTGACACCAATGATGTGGCAATATTCCTCCCACTGATACCAATGATGGGACACTATTCCTCCCACTGGCACCAATGATGGGACAATATTCCTCCCACTGACATAAATGATGGGGCACTATTCCTTCCACTGACACCAATGATGGGACACTATTCCTCCCACTGACACCAATGATGGGGCAATATTCCTCCCACTGACACCAATGATGGGGCAATATTCCTCCCACTGACACCAATGATGGGGCACTATTCCTCCCACTGACACCAATGATGGGGCATTATTCCTCCCACTGACACCAATGATGGGAAACTCTTTCTTCCACTAACACCAATGATGGGGCATTATTCCTCCCACTGACACCAATGATGGGAAACTCTTCCTTCCACTGACACCAATGATGGGGCATTATTTCTCCCACTGACACTAATGATGGGACACTATTCCTCCCACTGACACCAATGATGGGACACTATTCCTCCTACTGACACCAATGATGTGGCAATATTCCTTCCACTGACACCAATGATGGGGCACTATTCCTTCCACTGACACCAATGATGGGGCACTATTTCTTCCACTGACACCAATGATGGGGCACTATTCCTCCCACTGACACCAATGAGGTGGCAATATTCCTCCCACTGACACCAATGATGGGGCACTATTCCTTCCACTGACACCAATGATGGGACACTATTCCTCCCACTGACACCAATGATGGGGCACTATTCCTCCCACTGACACCAATGATGTGGCAATATTCCTCCCACTGACACCAATGATGGGGCACTATTCCTTCCACTGACACCAATGATGGGACACTATTCCTCCCACTGACACCAATGATGGGACACTATTCCTCCCACTGACACCAATGATGGGGCACTATTCCTCCCAGTGACACCAATGCTGGGACACTATTCCTCCCACTGACACCAATGATGTGGCAATATTCCTCCCACTGACACCAATGATGGGGCACTATTCCTTCCGCTGACACCAATGATGGGGCACTATTCCTCCCACTGACACCAATGATGTGGCAATATTCCTCCCACTGACACCAATGATGGGACACTATTCCTCCCACTGACACCAATGATGGGACAATATTCCTCCCACTGACATAAATGATGGGGCACTATTCCTCCCACTGACACCAATGATGTGGCAATATTCCTCCCACTGACACCAATGATGGGGCACTATTCCTTCCGCTGACACCAATGATGGGGCACTATTCCTCCCACTGACACCAATGATGTGGCAATATTCCTCCCACTGACACCAATGATGGGACACTATTCCTTCCACTGACACCAATGATGGGACACTATTCCTCCCACTGACACCAATGATGGGGCAATATTCCTCCCACTGACACCAATGATGGGGCAATATTCCTCCCACTGACACCAATGATGGGGCACTATTCCTCCCACTGACACCAATGATGGGACACTATTCCTCCCACTGACACCAATGATGGGTCACTATTCCTCCCACTGACACCAATGATGGGACACTATTCCTCCCACTGACACCAATGATGGGAAACTCTTCCTTCCACTGACACCAATGATGGGGCATTATTCCTCCCACTGACACCAATGATGGGAAACTCTTCCTTCCACTGACACCAATGATGGGGCATTATTCCTCCCACTGACACCAATGATGGGAAACTCTTCCTTCCACTGACACCAATGATGGGGCATTATTCCTCCCACTGACACTAATGATGGGACACTATTCCTCCCACTGACACCAATGATGGGGCACTATTCCTCCTACTGACACCAATGATGTGGCAATATTCCTTCCACTGACACCAATGATGGGGCACTATTCCTTCCACTGACACCAATGATGGGGCACTATTTCTTCCACTGACACCAATGATGGGGCACTATTCCTCCCACTGATACCAATGATGTGGCAATATTCCTCCCACTGACACCAATGATGGGGCACTATTCCTTCCACTGACACCAATGATGGGACACTATTCCTCCCACTGACACCAATGATGGGGCCATATTCCTCCCACTGACACCAATGATGGGGCAATATTCCTCCCACTGACACCAATGATGGGGCACTATTCCTCCCACTGACACCAATGATGGGGCACTATTCCTCCCACTGACACTAATGATGGGACACTATTCCTCCCACTGACACCAATGATGGGACACTTTTACTCCCACTGACACCAATGATGGGAAACTGTTCCTCCCACTGACATCGATGATGGGGCACTATTACTCTCACTCACACCAACAACTGGTCACTATTCCTCCCACTGACACCAATGATGGGGCACTATTCCTCCCACTGACACCAATGATGGGACACTATTCCTCCCACTGACACCAATGATGGGGCAATATTCCTCCCACTGACACCAATGATGGGGCAATATTCCTCCCACTGACACCAATGATGGGGCACTATTCCTCCCACTGACACCAATGATGGGGCATTATTCCTCCCACTGACACCAATGATGGGAAACTCTTCCTTCCACTAACACCAATGATGGGGCATTATTCCTCCCACTGACACCAATGATGGGAAACTCTTCCTTCCACTGACACCAATGATGGGGCATTATTCCTCCCACTGACACTAATGATGGGACACTATTCCTCCCACTGACACCAATGATGGGACACTATTCCTCCTACTGACACCAATGATGTGGCAATATTCCTTCCACTGACACCAATGATGGGGCACAATTCCTTCCACTGACACCAATGATGGGGCACTATTTCTTCCACTGACACCAATGATGGGGCACTATTCCTCCCACTGACACCAATGAGGTGGCAATATTCCTCCCACTGACACCAATGATGGGGCACTATTCCTTCCACTGACACCAATGATGGGACACTATTCCTCCCACTGACACCAATGATGGGACACTATGCCTCCCACTGACACCAATGGTGGGGCACTATTCCTCCCACTGACACCAATGATGTGGCAATATTCCTCCCACTGACACCAATGATGGGGCACTATTCCTTCCACTGACACCAATGATGGGACACTATTCCTCCCACTGACACCAATGATGGGACACTATTCCTCCCACTGACACCAATGATGGGGCACTATTCCTCCCAGTGACACCAATGATGGGACACTATTCCTCCCACTGACACCAATGATGTGGCAATATTCCTCCCACTGACACCAATGATGGGGCACTATTCCTTCCGCTGACACCAATGATGGGGCACTATTCCTCCCACTGACACCAATGATGTGGCAATATTCCTCCCACTGACACCAATGATGGGACACTATTCCTCCCACTGACACCAATGATGGGACAATATTCCTCCCACTGACATAAATGATGGGGCACTATTTCTCCCACTGACACCAATGATGTGGCAATATTCCTCCCACTGACACCAATGATGGGGCACTATTCCTTCCGCTGACACCAATGATGGGACACTATTCATCCCACTGACACCAATGATGGGGCACTATTCCTCCCACTGACACCAATGATGGGACACTATTCCTCCCACTGACACCAATGATGGGAAACTCTTCCTTCCACTGACACCAATGATGGGGCATTATTCCTCCCACTGACACCAATGATGGGAAACTCTTCCTTCCACTGACACCAATGATGGGGCATTATTCCTCCCACTGACACCAATGATGGGAAACTCTTCCTTCCACTGACACCAATGATGGGGCATTATTCCTCCCACTGACACTAATGATGGGACACTATTCCTCCCACTGACACCAATGATGGGGCACTATTCCTCCTACTGACACCAATGATGTGGCAATATTCCTTCCACTGACACCAATGATGGGGCACTATTCCTTCCACTGACACCAATGATGGGGCACTATTCCTCCCACTGATACCAATGATGTGGCAATATTCCTCCCACTGACACCAATGATGGGGCACTATTCCTTCCACTGACACCAATGATGGGGCAATATTCCTCCCACTGACACCAATGATGGGGCAATATTCCTCCCACTGACACCAATGATGGGGCACTATTCCTCCCACTGACACCAATGATGGGGCATTATTCCTCCCACTGACACCAATGATGGGAAACTCTTCCTTCCACTAACACCAATGATGGGGCATTATTCCTCCCACTGACACCAATGATGGGAAACTCTTCCTTCCACTGACACCAATGATGGGGCATTATTCCTCCCACTGACACTAATGATGGGACACTATTCCTCCCACTGACACCAATGATGGGACACTATTCCTCCTACTGACACCAATGATGTGGCAATATTCCTTCCACTGACACCAATGATGGGGCACAATTCCTTCCACTGACACCAATGATGGGGCACTATTTCTTCCACTGACACCAATGATGGGGCACTATTCCTCCCACTGACACCAATGAGGTGGCAATATTCCTCCCACTGACACCAATGATGGGGCACTATTCCTTCCACTGACACCAATGATGGGACACTATTCCTCCCACTGACACCAATGATGGGACACTATTCCTCCCACTGACACCAATGGTGGGGCACTATTCCTCCCACTGACACCAATGATGTGGCAATATTCCTCCCACTGACACCAATGATGGGGCACTATTCCTTCCACTGACACCAATGATGGGACACTATTCCTCCCACTGACACCAATGATGGGACACTATTCCTCCCACTGACACCAATGATGGGGCACTATTCCTCCCAGTGACACCAATGATGGGACACTATTCCTCCCACTGACACCAATGATGTGGCAATATTCCTCCCACTGACACCAATGATGGGGCACTATTCCTTCCGCTGACACCAATGATGGGGCACTATTCCTCCCACTGACACCAATGATGTGGCAATATTCCTCCCACTGACACCAATGATGGGACACTATTCCTCCCACTGACACCAATGATGGGACAATATTCCTCCCACTGACATAAATGATGGGGCACTATTTCTCCCACTGACACCAATGATGTGGCAATATTCCTCCCACTGACACCAATGATGGGGCACTATTCCTTCCGCTGACACCAATGATGGGACACTATTCCTCCCACTGACACCAATGATGGGGCACTATTCCTCCCACTGACACCAATGATGGGACACTATTCCTCCCACTGACACCAATGATGGGAAACTCTTCCTTCCACTGACACCAATGATGGGGCATTATTCCTCCCACTGACACCAATGATGGGAAACTCTTCCTTCCACTGACACCAATGATGGGGCATTATTCCTCCCACTGACACTAATGATGGGACACTATTCCTCCCACTGACACCAATGATGGGGCACTATTCCTCCTACTGACACCAATGATGTGGCAATATTCCTTCCACTGACACCAATGATGGGGCACTATTCCTTCCACTGACACCAATGATGGGGCACTATTCCTCCCACTGATACCAATGATGGGACACTATTCCTCCCACTGACACCAATGGTGGGGCACTATTCCTCCCACTGACACCAATGATGGGGCACTATTCCTTCCACTGACACCAATGATGGGACACTATTCCTCCCACTGACACCAATGATGGGACACTATTCCTCCCACTGACACCAATGGTGGGGCACTATTCCTTCCACTGACACCAATGATGGGGCACTATTCCTCCCACTGACACCAATGATGGGGCAATATTCCTCCCACTGACACCAATGATGGGGCACTATTCCTCCCACTGACACCAATGATGGGACACTATTCCTCCCACTGACACCAATGATGGGGCACTACTCCTCCCACTGACACCAATGATGGGGCACTATTCCTCCCACTGACACCAATGATGGGACACTATTCCTCCCACTGACACCAATGATGGGACACTATTCCTTCTATTATGACCAACAATGGTGCAGTTACCCTCCAGGTAATACCAATGATTTGGCATTGTTTAATCCCCATTGACACTAGGTCATTTTCTACTCCCAATGGCCACAGTCTGGCCTCCTCAATGTCTGAAGAACAGTAAAGTGTCCCTTTGTTTAGAGAGTTTGGAGGTCCCTGCTGTACAATATGGCAGAGATAGCCCCCCCCCCCCCAAAAAAAAAAGTGAATGGAGCTTTAACTATTCCATTCTAGAGCCTCTTAGAAAAAAAACAAAAAACTGTTTTGGTATTAGGTACACTTTAATATCATAGATGACTTTGAGTGCCATGTGCTGTGCACCCTAAGAAGTTTCTATTATTATTCCCCCTCCCCCTATGCACGCCAACTGGTATTACTGCATAAGAAGGTGCTTACCTGTACAGAGTCTTGCAGCTTTGGAAACTTGACCTGCCTCTGCTGTGTATTTATAGAGCAATTTGCATTTTATATTACCTCCCGAAACCACATTCCCTCCACACTGAGGGTTGGGAACCAGCAAAGAATTAGAGCCATAATCCAGGCTTATCTTGAGGAGAGGTGGGGGGAATTATTATAAAAAAGTTTTTTTCATGGGAAACAGAAAACCATACTATCTAGTTACATGACCAACTCTGCAGTCAAAATAAGTAAACTAAAATTAGATATGTCCAAATCTTGCAGACTTCACCTCCGAAAACATCTCCAAAATACACCCCTTTCTAACCGTTGACACCACTAAGCAGCTTTTCTACTCCCTTATTATCACTCGCCTTAACTATTGTGACTCCCACCTTGTAGGCTTACCTCTCTGCAGGCTATCCCATCTCCAATCTATCATGAATGCCCCTGCCAGACTCATACACCTTACCAACCATTCAGTGTCCTCCACCCCTCTCTGCCAGTCCCTCCACTGGCTTCCCATTGCCTAACGAATAAAATTCAAAACAATAACATACAAAGCTATTCGCAACTTTGCCAACTTTGAGTTTTTGGGTAGTTTTCTTTATAGTTCTACTATCATAATTCATAAAGGAATTTTTGGTAGTGTGAATTGGATCAATGATACATTTGTTTATCAACAAATGAGAGTATCTTTGAATGATATTGGCATATATGAATGTTGCATATCAATAGAAAATTATCCGGTGAAATGTGTTAAGGCAAGTGTTATTGTTATGTCTCCAAGGAAAACTCCATGTGTTAATAAGAAAAGTTTCTCTGCAATTCCTTTTCAGATTAACCATTTCCAATCCAGAACTCTTTTGAGAGAAGGAAAGTTTGTCATTATTTTGTGGAATTTTAATGTTTCAGAATGGAAAATTTCTACAAGGTTTCCACAATGTCAAGGACATCTGGTTAATATGGAATTGGGTATTGAGAGATTGTTTGGAATTAATAATAGAAATCATAACAGAAATAAGCGTGGTATTGTTGAAGGTATTTTAGGAGGGATTGGCACAATCGGGAGTATAACAAATAGTATGGATATTAATACTTTAAAGTCTGATCTAGAAACCGCTGGTTTAGTGGGAAGTAATGGTGTTAAAATACAAAGACATTTAAATCAGATTTTAGAAAATATGGTAATTAAAACTGCTAATATAATGGGTCCATCTATTTTACATCTTCAAAATATTACTCTTGATTTGATGATAAGTGAACAACATTCTCATATAGCCAGAGCATGCTTAGAGATTCAAACGGAATATTCCACTAATTTTAAAATAATTGCGCAAGCATTTCAGAGTGGAATAACTCCTCTTGGCATTTTACAGTATTTCCCCAAAGAATATTTATATGCGATAAATCATACAGATTTATGGGTAAATAAATGGATAGGATGCAAGCAGGACATATGTTATAGTTCTTCAATGATTCCAATAGCCGGAAAAGAACAAATTTTGGTTCCAATCACTGTTTTGGGATTACCTGTCAGTAATACACAATTATTATACTATAAATTACAGTATACAGATTTTGTATTTAACAATGAAAATTCTGAATTAGAACAATTAGATTTGTCATCATGTTTACAATTCCAGTCTAAAATTATATGTTTACCTAATCAAGATAAAAGTATATTTCATTCTTGTTATCATAATCACACATTATGTTCAGCAAGAATAGAAAATAGAATAAGTTCTGAATTAATTACTCGTGTAGATTAAAGAAGGTTTGTTTTCAGATTATGTCAGATACAGAAAGGGTTAAAACTTTTTTCTCTTCTTGTACAAATACAGAAAACCTAAATCAAGGGTTGTATTGTATAGAAGGAGATATTGTTGCAATAAGTATTAATGGGTTAAGAACAAATTTAACAAATATGTTTATGAAAAATATTAGCGCTCTTCCTACACAGTATAATATTTCTCAAATAGATGAATTTCCATGGGAAAAATGGGCAAATATAATTCAAAAGTATCAAGGTTTATTAATAGCTTTGGCTAAGGAATTGCAGAAGTATTGTTTAAACATGAACAAGGTAATTTGAAAGAAATATCGCATCAATGGTCAGAATTTTCAGGAAGTAATTGGTGGAAAAAATGTAGTAATAGTGTATCCATTTGGGGAAAAACTTCGATAACTTCAGCAGCAGGAAATATTTTATCACATCCTATTGTAATTATTTTTATTATTATTATGTTATTTCTTATATTCCAGTTATGTTTGATGTTTAGAATGAAAAAATTATATTATTGAGTTAGAAGTGATATTAAGAAAGGAGATGATTTGTTACAAAATAAGTTGAAAAGGAAAATGGGTTTTGAAGGTACGAATTCAATTGTACATGACAAAACATTTGGAGTTATTGAATCAAAGTTTGTTTGAATGTGACATGAATGTTGATGAATGAATTTTTTATCTGAAAAATATGATTAGTATTCATATTTCAGAGGGGAATGTTATATTCTTAATTAGTGATGGACGAACTTCTGACGGGACGTTTCGCGAACGCGGACCGCGAACGAGGCCGACCGTTTGCGAAACCGAACGTTCGCGGCGGGCCCCATTGACTTCAATGGGAGGCGAACTTTGCAAACCTTTAGGTCAAATTTGCAGCCACAAGATAATTATTAGCTGGGCAAACATAGTCCCACCACATGGCCAATGACATAACACATGTATGAGGTGAATTTGGGATCGATAACTACAAGCATTCTTTTTTTATATGGGAAATTATTCTGACAATTCAGGACTGTGGAGCGCATGAAGGCAATGGAGGAGAGGGAAGGTCAGGGACCAGGGTAGGCAAAGAAGAGGGTGCAGGAGATGATCACCAGCAGTGTGACATACAGCAATGACAACTAGACATGTGCATTCGTTTTCGTCCGAATGCATTTTCGTCCGAATTTCAGCTATTTTCGTTTTCGTTTTGACAAACGATAACGAAAGCACAAAATCCGAAAAACGAAAGATCCGACATAAATAAATGCTTTATTTTCGTTTTCATTGTTACAACAGTTCGATATAGAATAGGAGATTCGACATGACTCTGACAACAATCTGTGTCTATAGAACCTGTGTTCGAATGTGCCTAACCTTACCTCTATTAGTCCAAGATTATATAGAGAAAATATTCGACAGAGAAAAAAGATTTGACAGAGAGAAAAGATTCTGCAAGATACTGTCCTAAAAAGTGTTTGGGGACCGGGGTCCTGCCCCAGGGGACATGTATCAATGCAAAAAAAAGTTTTAAAAACGGCCGTTTTTTCGGGAGCAGTGATTTTAATAATGATTAAAGTGAAACAATAAAAGTGTAATATTCCTTAAAATTTCGTAGGGGGGGTTGTCTATAGTATGCCTGTGAAGGGGCGCATGTTTCCCGTGCTTAGAATTGTCCCTGCACAAAGTGTCATTTATGCAGGAAAAAAAGTCCTTTAAAATCACTCGCAGCTATAATGAATTGTCGGCTCCGTAATACAGAGAACACTCATTGAAAGTCATTGATAAAAAAATAAATAAATAAATAAAAAAAAAAAGCGTGGGGGTCCCCCAAATTCAATTACCAGGCCCTTCAGGTCTGGTATGGATATTAAGGGGAACCCTGCCTCAAATTTAAGAAAAAATTTGACGTGGGGTTCCCCCTAAATATCCATAACCAGACCCTTCAGGTCTGGTATGGATATTAAGGGGAACCCCGCGTCAAATGTAAAAAAAAATTGACGTGGGGTTCCCCCTAAAAATCCATACCAGACCCTTTATCCGAGCACGCAACCTGGCAGGCCGCAGGAAAAGAGGGGGGGACGAGAGAGCGGCCCCCACTCCCTCCTGAACCATACCAGGCCACATGCCCTCAACATTGGGAGGATGCTTTGGGGGTCTGTGACCCCTCAAAGCACCTTGTCCCCATGTTGATGAGGACAAGGGCCTCATCTCACAACCCTGGCCGGTGGTTGTGGAGGTCTGCGGGCGGGGGGCTTATCAGAATCTGGAAGCCCCCTTTAACAAGGGGACCCCCAGATCCCGGCCCCCCCCCCTGTTTGAAATGGTAAGGGGGTACAAAAGTACCCCTACCATTTCACAAAGAAAGTGTAAAAAATGTTTAAATAAAACAAACACACTTTTGAAAAATTCCTTTATTAAAAATAAAAAAATAAAAAAAAGATTCCAGCGGCGGTAATCCACTCTTGCTATCCAGCGACGGACGGTCATCTCTCCAGCGATGTCTCATCTCATCCAGCGCAGCTCAGCATCCTTCTTCTGTCTCCGTGTAGGAGACATTGCAGGCATTCCGGCGGCTGACGTTTGTTATATACGGAGGGCGGGGCCACCCGTCACCTGACCCCGCCCCCCTCTGACGCAAGGGGTAACCCGGGGTTCCCTGTGACGTAGGGGTGACCCGCACCCCTCTGATGTAACACAGGCAGGTTTCCGTTACATCAGAGGGGGCGGGGTCACCTATACGTCACGGGGAACCCCGGGTTTCCCCTTGCGTCAGAGGGGGGCGGGGTCAGGTGACGGGTGGCCCCGCCCTCCGTATATAACAAACGTCAGCCGCCGGAATGCCTGCAATGTCTCCTACACGGAGACAGAAGAAGGATGCTGAGCTGCGCTGGATGAGATGAGACATCGCTGGAGAGATGACCGTCCGTCGCTGGATAGCAAGAGTGGATTACCGTAAGTAAACCTCCTCCTGGATCCAGCGATGCAGTCCCGAGTCTGACTCGGGGATACCGCTTTTGGTATGAAAAATCCACCCCGAGTCAGACTCGGGAATACCGTCAGGGGGGTTAAGGAAATTTTCCCGCACAATATTTACTAAGTAATTTTTAACGAAGATATTTTTAAGATACAGAATCAGTCTATATGACACAGTCTATATATGTGAAACTTATTCACGGAGACAAGTGATCATACAAAATAGCTACATTTATTGGTTGACAGAAAACAAATATTTACATGAAATATTAAAATACAGATTGCATTACTTGATCATTTTGACAATTAATAGAAACACCCTCAAACTGGGCGTAGTAGTACCTTGGACACAATTATCACCATTTTCACTTCTCGGTAGAATCAATAACCTTTTGATAATTGACAATTAAACAGAATGTCTGTATTTCCCACGTCCAACCGCTACTATACTGCAGGTAAGTAAGTGGTTAACAATGTGAAATAAATTAGACATTTGTTTGTCAATAAAATTGGCATCTATGCAAAAAGAAATATAATGAAAAAATGTAATTTAGAGAAAAATCTAAAAGGCGGTTATTGATTCGGGAGAAGTATTTCAATAATAGAATATTCAAAAACATCAATATTTAAGAGAACATAGAATAGATGATAAACATATATTTACCCATTTCCAATATGGCTATTAATGTGGATTGTTGGTTACCAGGAATTTTAAGATGGCTGCCGTGGCTTTCAACATGGATTCTCTTAACCCCCCTGACGGTATTCCCGAGTCTGACTCGGGGTGGATTTTTTATACCAAAGCGGTATCCCCGAGTCAGACTCGGGACTGCATCGCTGGATCCAGGAGGAGGTTTACTTACCTTCTCCCTCGGATCCAGCGTTGTCTCCCCGCTGTACGAGCGAGCCGTGTCTCGCTCGATGCATTACATCGCCGATCTCCGTGCCCTGCGAGCGTTGCAACGCACGGGCACGGAGATCGGCGCCAAATTCTAAAAGTGAAACAAACAGTAAACATACAGTATAATGTAATCTTACAGATTACATTGCTGTATGTAAATATTTCACATCCCCGTTGTCCCTAGTGGTCTGCCCAGTGTCCTGCATGCAGTTTTATATAATAAAAACTGTTCTTTATGCCTGGAAACTGGAGATTGCCCATAGCAACCAAAACTGTCACTGTACATCAAAAATGATTTTAGACCAGCTAGAAAACAGCGATAATAAATTAGAATCACTCGCAGAATTGAGCGATAGCGATTTGTGGGGAGATCCGTCATCAAATACTGAAAAGTAATGACAGTGACAATTCTGCAACTGAGCAAATTTCAGTGTTTTTGATTTGATTACATTATTGAATAATTTTTATTATTGTTATATTATTATTTGGTACAATTATTTATAATTATTTATTATATTATAATTTATGATTTAATTTTTCAAACTTTATCATACCCGGGATGTCTGCTAGACTCTGGTTTGGACAGATTTAAGAGAGTTATTCCTAAGAATTGCAGGACTACAATATAAAACGCCAAATTTTCATGCAAAATAATGGTACCGCTTTTAGCACCTAAAATCCGAAATAATCGTACCGCCAGGGAGGTTAAAGAGGAATTACTTGGTGTGACCTCCGAGTTCCAAGGAGCAGGGATCTTCGTGAATGTAAAAATGTGTATTCATGCATGTCTTCCAGTGTCCCTACTCGGGGGGGGGTCCCTAAGCTTCCCCTTGACTCTCTCCCCCCAGCTCTCCCCGAGCTTTCTCCTCCTTCCCTTTTCCTCTCTCTATGGCCATCTTAAATATTCTCTTAAACAAAAAGATCATAAAATTATACTAAGTTCTGCCCAGAGGGTATGTGTTCCCTCCTCATTGGCAGGCAACATATAATGGTTAGCTTTCCCGGGAGTCTCGTGATTTTAAGGTAATAGCACCTTCAACCACCAGGTGTCTCACATGTGTTTGGTGTTTTATTTCTTTAAGTTAATATTTTTTATTTCTGTAATATGCGTTCATTGTTTATATATGTTCTAACGAATATATCTCGAATGTTCAAGAATTATGGCATAATATAAGATACGCTTTAACATAATTTTCAATAATCACTTGCATAAAATGGTGATATATATGTATATCAATGTATATCTGTTAATCTTTAGTCCATTTAGAAAGGACACAGGTTAGAGATATATCAAACAAATCACATACAATTATTATCTATATGGATACACGTATAATTCGGGTATCCAATCAATATTTGTTTATCTAAACCTAGGTTAAATTCTTATACAATTATAATCATGATTATATGTTTTTTCATAATACTAATTTGTTGCTAAAACACTTCTACTTATGATCACATTTTCATATATAATCTCTCCATGACAAATTTCCCCAGATCACTAGGTACCAAACCACAATATCTCCTTGTTGACCCACAAATATCACATACAGTTTTAATCACTTGAAGTATTTTTGAAATATGTCTGATTTGTATCTTCCTCTCACACCATGTTTTGAGACATTTGTACTATAGTAAGATATCATATCCCTGCTTCTAATATACGTATATTCATGATGTAAAAATATATACAATTTTCAATGTTTCCTCGTAGTGTCTTCAAATGAACATTGAACATTCAGGATACAGTCCCATTGTTTACTTTTCTAATGGAGGTGTCTTATTTGCCCTGTTGGGGTAGATCTCCACTTCGTATCTTAGTCATTGTCTCATGAGAAGCTAGGACAACACTGACTACTTGGCTTACTGATCTCTCACTTTCTGAGACAATGGGATATTTGTTCTGGTCATTCAGGTTTAATGGCTGTTGGTCACAGGAACTCCAAAGTATAGCCCAACCCTTGCCATATATATTTGCATGGTTGTATACTATCCAAACAGTCTTTTTACTTACGCACAATGGGGTTTTCTAGTTAAAGGTTATTTCCATGCTATAAATACTTATGCAAGTTTGGTCTTCTCACTATAACCAACGAAATAAGTAAACAGCTTTTTGTTTGGTGACAGAAAATACCATTGTTTCAGCGAGTTTCTGTCCCAATGCATGCTTGTAAAAGTTTTCAATAGTTGATGTAGTGAACATGACATCATGTATTTTGTGTTCTTCAAGAGGGTAATAGTTCAACGATAGCAAAATCGTGGTTCATCTGTTCCTGAGGCCTAAACAAATCTCACCTCTCTGACAGTAAATATTAAATGTATTATTATTATTTTTTTTTCTTAATGAATTCACAACAAAGCCCCCCTTGTGAAGTGTTCAAATGCCGGAAGTCGTTTGAAAGACTTCACCAATGCAACAGGTTGAAGAAATATGGCTTCGCTCGGGCCTTGTAAGTTGAGTTGTGAAGATGGATCCAGATTGTGGATATATATATTGAAGAGGTATAGACACCTGCAGATGGGTGTAATTCTTTGAAAAACAAAATGGGTTTGTGATCGATGTGTGCATCTCAGGGCCGTCATCCGTTGTTTGGCGGGAAATGGATCATTCCGGGCACCTTTAATCTTGGCCGTCCTGGTGGGTTTTGTCCATGTAGACTGGCCATCAGTGGTGTCCCTGGATCCCCCATACGGTTCCTTCTCTGGATGTTTCACACATGTTGGACTCTCGGTTCGGTTGACCGGCTCATGGACATCTTAGTCCTGTAAAGGAAAATGGATTCCATGAGAAAAGATATATACGTTTTTTTATTTTTTTTACATGATCTGTGTTTGAGATCTCAGTGTCAAGTTGGTATCCTGGGCACTGTGCCTTGGGGGATGGGAGGAGTCGCTGACACGTAGCAGCCGTCGGAGCGGCTTGCGTCCTCCTCCCCCGTCATCCCCACCTACAGCCCTCTGTATCGCCGGCACCGCCAGCACCGCCTACCCGCCGTCAGATGCTCGCATGCACGCGGCATAGCGGACGCTCTGGACAGAGAGAGAGGGGCAGAGAGAGCGCTCCACTACGAAGCAGGGATATAGCGGCGGGATGGCGGCTCTGTGCGGAGCTCTGCACACCCTCCCCCTCATCACTGAGCTGACCTGGCTATATGACACCTCCACCCCTGCATATATTGGTAAGGTCATGGATTAGACAGTAGTGGCAGAGCTGAGGAGCAACGGAACAGCCAGGTGAGCAAGGAATGTGGATGAAAGGAGGGTGGACAGACAGTTGAATATCTACCATATCTACCATTATTACTGACGAAACTATCACTGAAATGATCACTCTCCGAAAAGTGGTAAGGTGTATACACATAAGCCTGCTAATAATTGCTATTAACGTGATGCTCACTATTAGACCATCAGTCTGATACCAGCGCTGCCTGATCAATTGGATATAAACCCGGTAGGGGGAGAAGTGACGGGAGGTGGATGGATATGTGAAGGACTGAAAAACAGCAAGACAGTGCGGAATTATCTGTTTTTTTTTTTTCTTCTCTTACACACATGTTTTATATTGAGGTTTAAAGCAGCGGTGTTGATTCACGCCCACCTGCAACTGTTTACCCTTCTGTTTACCTTACCCCACTGTCTGCCCAGCACTCTCATCCTGACTTTCTGACAGCGACTCTGCGGGCAGACACAGGGGGTGAATGCTGTAGTGGATTTATGACCTACATTTGTGGCTAAAAAAAATAAAAAGCCCCCTTCAGCACTCCTCCTATTTACAGGAAGTGTCAAGCCCCCCGGAAAGTGATGTAATCAATTCATCCCCCACGAGAGTTATAGGAAAGGAAAAGGACATTGGCTTGGGAAAAAAAAAGGGATTTTTTTGGGCCTTGGAGCTAACCTATTACAAAGGGAGAATGCGGGGGAAGGCGAATAAAAGGGGAGGAGCGGGGCCTGCTAGCCCTGGGGGGATACAACGATACTTGGTGGGGGAGACAAGTATGATGGAAAGCAGCCAGGAAACCCCCAGTCAGAAGACACTAAGGAAATCAGGCACGGTTATCAGCAAAACTATGGAGATGGGAGAAGGGCGGGGAGCGGAAAGGTCTAAGGATCTGTGCCCAACTCGCACTAGGATGGGGGGGTAAGCTCCCGAGAAGAAGATAAAATCAAAAGAAGGGAAGAATTGGGGAGGAAAGGAGAGGCCCCCCCCAACCCGATGCCCATCCAGAATTAGAAGAAGGAGACCTAGAGTTGGCGGAACTACAAGTGAATCTGAGTATGTTGAGAGAGATATTCACAGAGGCACTGGCTAAGGTTGAAACCTCACTTAAATCCGATATAGCTGGGATAAGGGCAGACATTGACCGAGTACTAGGTAGGGTGGAAGAGTTGGAGGAAAGAATGAATGGCTATGAACAGAATCTGAGGGACCTAAGAGAACAAGTGAAATCAGCCCAAAAAATAAATAGATCGATCCTATATAAAATCGAGGATCAAGAAAATTGGGGGAGAAGGAAAAATTTAAGGATAAAAGGTCTGGAAGAATAATTTAAAAATGAAGAGCTCCCCAAGGTGATGCAGGACTTGTTCAATCCCATTCTAGGAAGGGCGGAGGATGAAATATTAAAAATAGACAGGGTACACCGAGTCGCGAGATACCGGCCCCAAACCACAGAAAAACCAAGAGATGTAATAATTAGATTTCATTTTTATGAGGAAAAGGCGCGAGTATTGGAGAACATCCGAAGGATGGACAGGATTCTGTTTCAAGATTCGGAGATACAGATATTCTCAGATCTGGCAGGGGAAACATTGAGGAGGAGAGGGCTCCTTAAACCCCTGACAGATCTGATGAGGTCATTGAATGTTTCCTATCAGTGGGGATTTCCAGCATGCCTCAGGGAAGGAGAGATGGCCGTACCGCAGTACTAAGGTTCCCAGAGGACTTAATGGACTTCTGATATAGGTTAGAAATCCCTCCACCAGCATTACCAGGATGGGAGGTGGGGTTGGGGAATGAAGGAAGCAGTGGGGCCACGCAGTGGTTTCGGGACGGGGATAGGGGAGGGAGAGATGGGGTGTAATTACCATCACTGGAGGGTGAGGGGGTGGCGGGGTGCGGGGGGGGGTGTGAGCACTCTGATAGATTGTGAATGAGGCGATCCTCCCGAAGAACGCTAGGCGGGCAAAAGGTGACCTATGGGTCACCGGGACACCTACGCGAGGAACAAAAATGGGAATTGTTCACTCCTCTGAATAGAGGAGGGGGGGGGGAGGGGGAGGGAGGATGGGAGGGGGTTGGAGGGGGGGAGGGAGGAAGTAGGGGGGGTGGGATGGAGGGGAATCTCTCTCTCAAACAGGGTATGTGTGCTCTCTCTCGCGCTCTCTCACCTCCCCCTCCTCTCTCTCCCCATGCAGACCCCCGGCGGGGAGGGGGCATGTCGCCCCCCCCCGGTGGGGGGGGGAGAGAGGAGGAGGAGGGGTTGAGTGAGATATAGCAAGGTTGAAAGTGATAACATATAATGTGAGGGGTATAAGTACTCCCCAAAAAAAGTTCAGAGTAAATAAGGAGTTGGAATTGTATGTGGCGAATGTGATCTGTCTGCAGGAAACACATATGTCACACGAGGTTAAAGGGAGATTGACGTCTTGGAGGTTCCCTACATGGTTCTACGGTGACTCTACTACATGTTATGCCAGAGGGGTAGCAATAGGCTTTGAGAGAAGTGTTAGGTTTGAAGTTGAGAAACAAATGGCTGATCCGGAGGGGAGATTTTTGTTCATAAGGGGAAGAATCTTGGATGGAGTATACACCTTTGCGAACATATATTCCCCAAATTGGGACCCAGATAAATTCCTAAAGAAGGTCCTGGACTTACTGGTAGAGTTTAGAAAAGGTAAATTGATTGTGGCGGGATCTGAATATGTGCATTGACCCTCGGGCGGACTCCTCAACGGGGTCCCCTCGATGGTCGGGGCCTCGATATAAAAAGATAAAGGCGCTGCTCTCAGAATTTCAGTTAGTTGACGCTTGGAGGATTAAACATCCGAATAGCAGAGACTATACTTTCTATTCATCGGTGCATGGGACATTCACCCGAATTGACTATGTACTGATTGAACATCAGATGCTCCCAGCACTCAAAGATACAGTAATAAAATCTATCTCCCTGTCCGATCATGCGCCAGTCATGGTGCAGCTGGAACTAGTAACAGATCAGGCCAAAAGAGAGACATGGAGACTAAAGGAAGCGTTGATACAGGAACCAGAGATTAGAAGTAGGGTTGAAACAGAGCTGGAGGAGTTCTTTATGAGAAATGACTCCCCAGAGGTCACGAGGAGTACGTTATGGGAGACCCATAAAGCATTTATACAAGGAATTTTGATAAGTATCGGGACAGGGAAAAAAAAGGAAATAGGGAAAAAGCAACAAGATTTAAATAAGGAGATTTGGGAATTGGAGCAACAAACAAGACCAAAGGGGATCCCGGAGAGAGTAGAGCTGAAAGATAAGAAGCTAGAACTGGAAGGACTTTTAGAGAAGGAAAGGGTTCGAGTTAACCATTGGGCAGAGAGTATAAGGTACCAGGAGGGGAACAAACCCGGGAAATGGTTAGCGAGAGTAGTACGGGAGAGAAGAAATGCGTCCTTTATATCAAAAATTAAAAATGAAAAGGGGGAAATGAAGCATTCCACCCCTGAAATAGCGACGGTCTTTCACCGCTACTATAGTCAGCTATACAAGGTAGGACAGGGAAAGGAGAAAAGTAGAAATAAGGAAGACATCACCGAGTACCTAAAAGGAACAAATCTCCCTACAGTCCCAGAGGACGAGCTGGAGAGGTTGGAGGCCCCAGTAACGATAGATGAGGTTGGGCGGGCAATAAGGGGAATGGCAATTGGGAAGAGTCCAGGCCCGGACGGGTTCCCAATTCTATATTATAAAAAGTTTGAAAAAATACTAGCGCCCAAATTATGCGAGTATAAGAACACAGTAGCAGAAGGGGAAGAACTAAGGGAAGAAGCATTGATGGCTTATATAACTCTGATATTGAAGGAGGGGAAGGATCCAACAACCCCTGGGAGTTATAGACCAATCTCTCTTCTGAATACGGACGTGAAGATATTCTCAAAAGTGATAGCAGAAAGGTTGAAACCATTGCTGCCCCAATGGGTCCATGGTGACCAAACGGGGTTTGTTGCGGGAAGGGAGGGCAGGGATAGTTGCCTTAAAACCCTCATGTTGATTCATGGAACGGAAAGCAGTGGATCCCCGGTCGCCCTGTTATCTGTGGATGCTGAAAAAGCATTTGACAGGGTAGACTGGGGCTTCATGTTCGAGACCTTAAGATATCTGGGGCTGAAAGAAAAAACATTGCGGTGGATAAAGGCATTTTATTCCCACCCAACGGCAAAAATCTAAATTAACGGTAATCTTTCCCCGGTAGTGGAGCTACATAATGGAACCAGACAAGGGTGTCCTCTATCCCCAATGCTGTTCGTATTGGCCTTGAAACCCAATCAGGAAAATGGAGACATAAGGGGGATGAGAATAGGCGGAGAGGAGTATAAGGTATCCACGTATGCAGATGACATATTATTTTATGTTTCAGAACTCAGGGTGACTCTGCCAAACATAATTAAGGAGATCCATAGATATGGGAAGTTGACAAATTTTAAGATCAATATGTCTAAAACTGAAATTCTGAACATAACAGTACCTAAAAAAGAACAAGAGGAACTTCAGAAGTCCTTCCCTTTTATCTGGTGCAGGGAAGAGCTGAGCTATCTAGGGGTAAGAATTACACCCACATTGTCATCTGTATACGCGGCCAATTATACGTATATATTAAATAAGGTTAAAGAATGCACCAAAAATATGAGACATAAACCCTTGTCGTTAATAGGGAGAGTAAACGCGTTAAAAATGTTCATTTTACCAAAACTGACATATGTGTTCCAAATGATCCCAATAAAAGTCCCGCAGGAGTTCTTCACGAAACTTAAAACCCTAATTCTAAAATATATATAGGGACGTAGGAATCCCAGGATTTCTTATGCGACTCTAGAAAGGAGGAAGATAGGAGGGGGATTAGCAGCCCCGAACTTTAGAAGATATTACCAGGCAGCAGTAATCTCACGAGTGGTGGATTGGGTGTATGATAAAGGGGATAAAGGGTGGGTAAATATAGAGAAAACACAAAGTGGAGTTAACCTAGGAAAAAGAATTTGGATACCACGGAACTATTGTGATTTGGGGAGCAGCACCAACCCACTAACTATCAATCTGTTTAAAATATGGGATAAAGTAGGAGAATTAATTCACTGGCAGTATAATTCACCTTTAATTTCATTATTAGACACAAGTTTTTTTAAACCAGGGAAGGAGGAATTTGTTTATTTTTCTAGATGGGCAAAAAAGGATGATACCGTATATACTCGAGTATAAGCCGAGATTTTCAGCCTCTTTTTTTAGGCTGAAAGTGCCCCCCTCGGCTTATACTCGAGTCACCGCCGTCTGTCTACCCGATCAGCGTGTCGAGCAGACAGACGGCGGCCATTCCCCTTTTCAAAAGCCGCGCCTCCCTGTTTGTGATAGGCGGAACACTCAATTTCCCAGCAGTCAGTGGTCCGCCTATCACGGACATCCGCTCATCCTCATACTACGGACGAGGATGAGAGGATGTCCGTGATAGGCGGAACACAGACTGCTGGGAAATTGAGTGTTCCGCCTATCACAGACGGAGGCGCGGCTTTTGAACAGGGGAATGGCCGCCGTCTGTCACAGACGAGAAGAGGTGCGGCGATCCTGGCATGGCCGCCGTATGTGCAGAAGGACACAGGCTCGGGACACAGGCTCGGGACACAGGCTCGGGACACAGGCTTGGGACACAGGTAGGCTGGACACACAGGGCTGCACACTCAGGGCTGGACACACAGGGATGGACACACAGGGCTGGACACACAGGGCTGGACACACAGGGATGGACACACAGGGATGGACACAGGGATGGACAGGCATGTCTCACCCTCGGCTTATACACGAGTCAATACGTTTTCCCATTTTTTTTTTTGGTAAATTAGGGGCCTCAGCTTATATTCGGATCGACCTATACTCGAGTATATACGGTATTCGGTTGAAAGATGTGATGAGTGGGGATAGACTCTGCACTTTAGGAGAAATAAGACAAAGATGGGGATGTAGGAATTTAGATAGTTGGAGATATGCACAAATTAAACATTTTGCTCAGACCCTGCCTCGGCCACTTCGTGCGGAAGGAGATCTTAGACCAATGGAGAGAATGCTTTCAGACCCGAGCTGTAAGAAATTTTTTTTTAAAATCCTAGATGAGGAAAAGGAACCAGGCGAACCATCATTCCTGAAAAAATGGGAAGAAGAATTAGGTGATTTGGGGGATAAGGAACGTAGAAAGAAGATTTTAAGAATAGCAGGTACAATATCTAAGGACAATATGTCAGTGGAGATGTCATTTAAACTAATGGCAAGATGGTATATTGTCCCACAAAGAGCACACAAGAGAAGAGCAGATACATCAGCATTATGTTGGAGGGGATGCGACAATGTGGGAACCTTCGCACATATCTGGTGGGAGTGCGGGAAAATTGGCCCATACTGGGAGAAAATAATAGAAAACATCTTCCGGATAACAGGGGAACAGGTAAAGAAGGAACCGTGGACATGCCTGTTTCATGATACTGACAAAACATTAGGGGAATACAAAAACTCGTTGACTCCTCACTTACTGATAGCAGCAAAAAGCCTGATCCCAAAGAGATGGGGTACTCCCGAACCCCCATCTGTGAGGGAATGGTTAGGCAAAATATAGTGGTTAAGCTCAATGGAAGAGTCAATATTTAGAAGAGGAGATCAAGTGGAAATTTACTATAGTAAATGGGGAAAATGGCTGGAGTTCAAGAAAACAAGGGAATATCTCAGAATGAGTAGACCTGAGGGGAAGTGAGAGGAAGAGTGAGAGAGAGACAGAGAGAGAGAGAGAGAGAGGGGAGGGAGGGGGAGAGAGATTGGGGGGAGGGAGGTTGGGGATATATAAGGGAATAGGAAGTATATCTTTGTAATACATTCCTTCTCTGTTTTTTTTTTCATAAACTTTAACAAAACAAATAAAGAATAAAATAGAGGAAAATGTTGAAAAGGATTGCATGTGATGTGAAAGTAGCACTGCCAACAGGCAAAACGGTGGCGATGAGTTGAAGGAATAAGGGCGTAAAGTTTGCCACAATTTGTTGACGAGAGTTTAAGGCGTGCTATATACTGATGCAAAAAAAAAAAAGAAAAAAGAAAGTTGGTATCCTGGGCTTACTCAGAGCCCTCCTCTTTCCCATTATGTTATCAGTCCTTTAACTAAACACTCTGGAAATCAAGATAATGTATGACACATTTGCTATGGGAGATCAAGCTCCAGGGCTCATTATCATGAGGCCATTTATTAATATCTGTGGATACCAGACATTTCTGACTGACTTATGTTCTTCAGAACCATTTTTTTTTATAGCTTAATTGTAGCGGTTCTGGAATAATAACAATTAAAAACATTTCAGTTTGACATGTGACACTTACTGTCAGTAACAAAATATTTGACATCATAGTCAACCTTCTACTTGGGAGGAATAAAACAGATAAAATCTCCCCCTTTTGGGGTGTCAATACAACTCATTTGAGCCAATCAAACTTATGCGGGTGACTCCTCATCTTTTACCAAAATATCAAACCATTTAGGCCTCCTGATATTTATGTCTTTAGGATTCGGTCTTCCTCTGGAATTACCGCCTTCGGGACTTCTTGAAATTGGGCTGTTGGAGCGACCTGTTTATGTCAGAGGAATGAAGTGACCACTGAAAAATAGGAGAATAATTAATATCTAATAACCACAATCCCTCGGTAGGGATTTCAGGATCCTCATTACTGTAACCTGGGGAAAAAACATGGTGCTAGAACCTCTGCTCCCTATATCTTTATTCAGTGCATTCCTCTGATTTATTTTAACATAGGTGCTTAAAAGGCTCCGTGGCCCTTGGGCTGGCCACAGGATTTGCCCCTTGAAGAAGTGTTATTCTCATTCCATATAGCAACGAAACCGTGTAATATATCCATAATTTTGTCTATTTTGGTTTCCGTATTGCTTACAGGCTGATCAGAATTGGGTCGTGGGACCCGGTTTCTGTACATTCTGGGGACTACTGGCTCAGTTTGATCAGACATATCACCATCAGAAACATTGTCTTGATTCTGGGATAGTTGTCTGGGCCTTAGTTGTTCCCTATTGTTCTGGGGATTTTGGGGTGTCTTACCCTGTATTTTCTCCCTATTTACCCGTGTAGGCCCCCGAAGCCAATTACACCGGTAAAGGTGAGGGTGTCTACCCTTAGGTTTAAATCTGACCCGTTGGAGATATACCCTATAGTTTCTCCTAAACCTCGGGTCTGGATCCTTTGGATGAGACTCCTGAGGTGGTCTTTGAACTCCCCCTCTAAAGGGTGGTCTCTGCTTCCCCCTTCTGATGGGTGGGGACATTGGTCTCCCGCTGGGGAAACTCGGTAGCATCTCTCCTCTGACTATATCAGCGTATCTCTTTTTCTTGGATTTGGACTGTAATGATTGAGGAGATACAAAAAAATTCATCCCCAAATTTCATTATAGGGCTTTCAGGCCTTCCATTGTTTTCACCAGTTTGTTGGATAGAGTACAAATTGTTACTCTCTTTTACCAAAGACTCCAGTGAACACCCCCCTTTGTAGTCTTTCGCTAAATTCACTTTTATGTGGGTAGGCGGGGCCTCGAAGAACATGGGTTCAAACCCAAGTTTATTATAACTTGGCTCCTTTTCTGCTAAGTGGACAGCACCTTTGAGCACAGCCATAACTTCGGTGGGGCTTTGATCACTGGTACATGTGATATTGTGTATATCCACTCTAGCCGCGTTAACATTTTTTTGTTGACGACCCGGCCTGTAATCTGATTCTGCTTCAGCCCCTGTTCCCGACGTGCCCGTTGTGTATGACCCGGCCTGCCTGTACTTGCCTTCTCTTCAGCCTTGAGGGTGCCACCATCCCTTCTGCTGCATCTGCACTCCTGCCTGTGGGGATCAGTTGTCTACTTGTTCCAGCTACCTGCCTATCACTGCTCTGGGAGTTCTACAGACACCTCTACAGCCTGGCCGAGTGCTCCGATCCAGCTCCAGGTTCAGCGATCCCACCAGGCACTCGTGCGACTCTGCATCTTGGTGCTTCCTGTCAGCTCTATCAGGGGCTCCAAGTCAGAGTTGTAAGAGAGGCCGTCCTCTGCATATCAGGCTCCATCACCAGGTACGTGACAGGCACAATGGCTGTCACAGTTAATGATTATTTGAATCTCATGACCACACCAGAGAAGAACAACAATGGGTTCGCGCTAAAATGGCAGACCTTGAAGACCGCTCGAGGCGCAATAATGTAAAAATCAGGGCGATACCCGAAACAATCTTGCCGTCAGATTTACAATCTTATGGTAGAAAGATGATTTCCACAATCCTGCCTGATCTGCCCCCAGTTGAAATGATCATCGATCGTATTCACCGACTTCCGAAACCACCTCACTTATCTGTGGAAGTTCCACGAGATACCCTCATGAGAATACATTTCTTCCACATCAAAGATATGCTTCTAGCCAAAACCAGAAGAATGGAACATCTTCCTCCACCATACCAAAAACTGCAATTCTATGCGGATATATCCCAGTACACACGCCAGCAACGGCGCCAACTACACACCATTACTAAGCCACTAAATAATCACAAGATTCCATATCAATGGGGTTACCCCACCAAGCTTCTGATCAAAAGAAATGGAAAGAAATACAGCATCCATACAGTTGAAGAAGGTATACAGCTTCTCCGTGAATGGGGCATTGTCCCTGAACCCGTATTGCCGAACCAGCAGCTGTATACTAAACACCAACTCCATGGCTCTTCTGACCCTAGGGTCCACTCCAGCTACTGAGCATGAGATTAGTGGTATCACTGTTTAGAAATCCACTTCAACCTCCGTTCCAGTGCCTGCTCGTTGCAGATTGTTCACGAACACTACCCCCAAAGATTACTAGGTCGTTCTACCACCTTACTACCAAGCTCTACCTTTCTTCCTCTCATCATCTTACCCCCTTCCATTGTTTTTTATCTCCTTTTTACTGTTGTTTCAGCTTGTGTATATTGACTGTCCGTTTATTTCCCACACCCATCCTTTCCTTGGAGAGCACAGACCTTTACTGACTTCCGCACCTTCTCCATCAAACGACCAGTGGATCCATCGTCTTCGCAACTTCTACACCGACAACACCTGACAAGCCGTCAACTGTGAGTACTACTACACCTCTCACGACCTTCATTCACCTTTGCACAGAATGCCTAAATTTTTGTCTCTCAATGTCAAGGGTCTTAATCACCCAGCCAAGAGGTTGTCTCTGTGGAAAACTGCACTATCTTCTCACTGTGATGTCCTTTGCGTTCAGGAGACGCACTTTAAAATCACAGCAGAACCCTCGTGTACCAATAGACACTTCCCCAATATTTTTCGAGCCTCGGGGCCTGAAAAAAGAAACAGAGTTTTAATAGCAATAAAAAATACCCTCTCCTTTTCGCTACACGATAGCCTAGTAGATCCCAATGGAAGATATCTTGCGCTAGATTGCTCTTTAAATAACATCAGATATACTATTCTGGCCCTATATGCACCCAACAAAAAGCAAATTAACTTCCTCTCCAAGCTTCTGAAGAAGATAAACAAATTTAAACATGGCCAACTCATAATATGTGGAGACTTCAACATAGTCCCGGACATCACCATCGATACCTCCTCTCACACTACTAGACCTGCCTCCCAAATGGGACCCTTCATAAGGAATAATGATCTCTATGACGTTTGGAGATGTCACCACACTACAGAAAGAGACTATTCATACTTCTCCCCACGCCATAATTCTTACACACGCATTGATTACTTCTTGGTAGACAAATGGACTTTACCCCGTATATCTGCTTCAGAGATTTCTACCATTACATGGTCCGACCATGCACCGATTATGATAACTGTAGAGGACACTCCGACCACATCCAAAACCCGGATCTTGAGAGCTAATGCCTCACTTCTTAACTCCCCGCAATATTCTGAACACCTCAAGCAAGCACTGGAGGAGTACTTCTCCCTCAATGAAGAGTCTGTTAATGATAGTTTCACACTATGGAACGCTCATAAAGTGTTCATAAGAGGAGTATTTATACAGTTGGGAGCTAAAGAGAGGAGGAGGAGATCACATCGCCTAGACACATTTACTTAAGAGATCAAAATCCTGGAAAGCCAAAATCAATCCAACCCTAACCCCTCCACTAAACTTAAATTAGATCACCTTAGGCAAGAATTACGAGCCCACCTACTTGATTCTTACCAAAAAGCACATACATACTTTAGAGCTGTACATTATTCCACTAGTAACATGGCTACCAGAATTAAAGGCCACTACTCCAAGACTAAAATTCCTTTTATATTTCACCCCACCACGAACAAAAAAGTGATAGATCCTTCTGCTATAGCAGACGCATTCAGCAACTACTACGAATCCCTCTACAATTTAAAATCGGACCCCAATACCATACAACCCTCTCCTCAGGCCATAGATTCCTTTCTCCAAGAAATAAAACTTCCATGACTCTCAAGTGATCAACTTCAGTCACTGAACACGCCACAGGAAATTATTAACACCATTTCTGCCCTGCCATCCAACAAATCTCCGGGTCTCACCGGTGAATATTATAAAAAATTTAGCTCGCTCCTCAGCCCATACTTTTCCAGAGTATGCAACGACGCTGCCTCCTCCTCCTCTCTACCTCCTGAAATGTTGTCTGCTCTAATTATTACACTGCCGAAGCCGGGGAAGGACCCATCACATCCACAAAATTTTAGGCCAATCTCTCTTCTAAATATAGACACCAAGATCTACGCCAAACTTATAGCTAACAGACTGATAGACTTAATGCCCCATTTAATACATAGAGACCAATCCGGATTTACCAAGGGGAGACAAGCCTTTGATGCTAACCATAGAATAATTAATGTGGTACACCATGCTGAACTTACTAGAACGCCTTCTCTGCTTCTATCTTTAGATGCAGAGAAGGCGTTCGATAGAGTACATTGGGAATATATGAAAGCAACCCTACTTAAGTTTGGATTCCAGGATACTCTCCGCAATTTTGGCTCTATACTCGTCACCATCTGCCCAAGTATATATCTCTGAAATGTTATCTAGACCCTTCCAGATCACTAATGGCACACGCCAAGGGTGCCCCCTATCTCCACTAGTTTTTAACTTAATAATGGAACCCTTGGCCGAACACATTAGATCACATTGCAACATAAAAGGATTCACCTTTGGCCAGACAGAACACAAAATTAATTTATTTGCTGATGACGTCATATTGATGATCGCGGATCCCCTTTCTTCCCTGGCTTTGGTACAATCATTATTGAAACGGTTCAGTGCTGTATCCTATTATAAAGGAAATGAACACAAATCCCTTATTTTAGACATGGGTTTGGATGCGACCACTGGCAACCTCCTTAGAAACTTGTTCCCTTACTCTTGGGCTGACACTGGTTTAACATATCTGGGTATACATATTACTAGATTCACAAAGTTACTCTTCTCCCATAATTATGCTGACATCAAACAAACACTACTCCAAGACATGGAAAAGATATCGAAACATGAATTTTATTGGGCAGGTCGTCTAGCTGCCTTCAAGATGATGGCATTACCTAAACTGCTATATGTATTTCGTACACTGCCTATACCCGTACCGCTTGCTTATCTTAATTCACTACAATCTGCATTAACACACTTCCTCTGGTAGGGCAAGAAACCACGATGCAATCATACAAAGCTCATTAAACACAGATTGGTAGGTGGTATGGGACACATAGATGTTAAGGATTACTATATTGCTACCATCATATCCCAGACGAAAGAATGGTTCAACGCACACACCAATACCCTGTGGGGAGATATAGAGAACACAATGACACCTGGAGCTAACCTATCCACCTGGTTGTTTAGCACCTCCACTAAGTCTCCACGATTATCCCTGTACTCACCTACCATACAAGCCACTGTCAAAACTTGGAGAACACTACACTACACTAACTGGACGAATCTTCCCCTACGACCCATACCCATCCCCCTTGAGACACTACAACTACTTACTCCCGACCTTCACATTCCTTGGATATCTGCCCTGGCAACTTACACGTCGGAACTTCGCTCCCTAATTAAATCCAATTCGCATACACTCACGCAACAACAGTCGGCCACTCATATGATGGACTATCTTACGTACTACAGGATAAGACATTGCCTCACTGCTCACCCATCTTTAGAAAGTTCTTTACCACTAAACATTTGGAAGTTCCTCTTCCTCAACGACCATAACTCTAAAGGGATCTCAATAGTATACTCCACCTTACAGGGAAAACACACGTTTTACAAGTCCAAACCTCTTACAGACTGGGAGACAGATCTTGAAACACAATTCTCAGATTGTCAGTGGCAACAAGCAATTAAGTTCACTTACACATACACTGCTTGCTCCGCACTTTGGGAGCTCACCCAAAAACGTATAATGAGGTGGTACTTGACACCCTATAGAATGGCCAAATTTAACAAACAAACAACGCATACCTGCTGGAGAGAATGTAACATGCCTGGGACACTCCTACATATTTTCTGGTCATGCCCGTGTATAAAACAAATCTGGTCCAAAGTAGAAACACTACTACATGAAGTTCTGCACCTATACATTCCACTTACTCCTCATCTGGCAATCCTCAATATCACCATCAACGATATTCCACCAGACCTACGTTTAATCACCACACACATTCTCTTAGCCACAAAACTCTTGATAGCAAGGAAATGGAAAACAACTGCAGCCCCTTCACTGGGCGAAATTATCATGGTAGTCCAAACTCACTATACATATGAGATTGTCCTCTCTAGAGGGAAACACAACCATCATCGCATTAAAACTCTCTGGTATCCCTGAACGGTATGGTATGACCATTACCGCAATGTTTGATTAACTCTTTGATTCTGGATATTCCACAGCTCTCCGTCCTCTCTTGCTTCCCCTCCCATCCTCCTCCCCCCCTTCCCCCCCTCTTCTCTTCCCCCCTCTTTTTCTTAACTCCCTTTCTTCTCCCCCCCTCCCACTCTCCTCCCCCCCACCTCTCACCCTTCCCTATCATTATTTCTGTTTTTAAGCTGATGTTATAGAACGTTATGTACTAAACTGTACAATATATTGTACCTATAGTACCTATTATACCTATTGTACCTATAGTACCATTTGTACCTACTGCTTATTTGCATTGTTGTATGTTTGCTAAACTCAATAAAAACTATTTTGAAAAAAAAAAAAAAACCTGCACTGAGAGGAATGAAGGTATAGCAATAGGTGTCCCAAGTACTTGCAGCCAATCTGCTATCAGTACACCTTCATCTAATTTTAGCAGGCAAATTTCCCTACCCCAGTTGCTTAACCAGTAAAATAAATTCAGTCCCAGCCATCAACATGCACGGCATCTGAATGCTAGCTCTGCCAAACTGCTAACACTGCAATTGCTGCCTTTTTTAGCTGGTAGACTCTGCCCCCTTCCACAAATTTGTGGAATGTGCTGTACCTCAGTGGCAGGTTCCAAAACTCCATTTCTTTTCATGGAAGGCCATTCCGGCTATCTACCAGCATGTGGAAAGCAATTTTTTGGCCTCGTTGGACAGGGCGGTCAGCAGTAAGGTGCATATTACCACTGGTCCAGCAGGCATGGGCAGGGACGTTGCCTTTCCTTCACGGCGTACTGGGTAACTCAGTATCAGTATTGAACTGAACAGTATAATTCAGTATTGTTGGAGCTTGTTCCGCCACCATGCCTCCAAAATGCTAGTGCCAATTCTGCCACAGCTCTCTCCTCGACTTCCTCCACTTCTTCTTCCTCTATGGCCTCTTCTTCCGATTTCTTCTCTAAACCGGCGGTGCTCCATAAGTGCTCAAGGGCCTACGCAAGCACTCAGGCAAAAAAATGCCATGCGGTGCTTGAGTTGGTCTGCTTAGGGGACAGGGGCCACACTGGGGCAGAGATTCTGTCAACTTTGCAGGGGCAGGTTCAGAGGTGATTGATGCTATGCTAGCTTCAGCCAGGAATGGTTGTAGGCGACAATGGCACCAACCATCTCTCCGCCCTCCGACAGGGACACTTGACGCATATTCCATGTTTGGCACATGTCCTGAATTTGGTGGTGCAGCGGTTCTTGCATAGGTACCCAGGCTTACAGGATCTCCTGAAGCAGGCCAGAAAAGTTTATGGTCATTTCCGCTGGTCATACAATGCCAGTGCTCAACTGGCTGACATTCAAAGGGATTGCCACCTGCCCACCAACCACCTCATTTGTGACATGCCCACCAGGTTGATCTCAACGTTGGCAATGCAGCAGCAGCTGCATTCAAAGCAGTGGGCCATCAATGAATACCTATGTGAGTATGGCACCAGGACATGGATTTTTTTGCCACGCCAGTGGCTACTGATCACGGATGCATGCACTGTCCTATCACTACTTGAGGAGGCCACGAGGATGGTGAGCAGCGACAATGCATGGCATGCATCAGTAATACTGTCCCTCTTGTATTCCTGTTGGAGCACACGCTTCGTGTAATAATGGACAGGGCACTTGAGGCAGAACAGCGGGAGGAAGAGGAGGACTCCCTTACCTCTCAAGGCCCCCTTTATCCAGATAGCATTCCTGTGGGCCCGCCAAACACACAGGAAGAACAGGGGAGGAAGAGGCTTGAGTCAGCATGGATGTAGAGGATAACAGTAGAAGTCTTCAAGGAATGGTCTTCAGTCCCCAGAAACCCAAGGAGTTGTACTTGGTTGGAAGGAGGTAGTTTCTGACAATGTCATCCTCGGTGACCCAGAGGACTCACAATCGAATGCGTCTTCAGACTTACGCTGCATGTCCTCCCTGATTCTACAAAGCCTGAAAAGGACCCTAGGATTCATGGTATCAAGGAGAGGGATCATTACTGGCTGGCAACCCTTCTCGATCCATGTTACAAGGGTAAGGTTGCAGAATTCATCCTGCTTTCACAGAGGGAGCAGAGGATGAAACATCTTCAGGAGGCCACGAAGAAAGGTTTGTGCAATGCGTTTCCAGACCCAGGGAGGTGACAATTTCCTGGTGCTGGACAACGTGTTGCTGTGGCTTCGATCAGTCAGAGGAAGAGCGGTGGAGAAGGTGGCCGGCTGACCGATGCCTTTAGACAAGTTTTTAGTCCTCAGCACCACGGTCTAATCGGTTCAAGCAACCATCGCCAACGTCTGCATTACATGATGCAGGAATATCTTGGGGCAAGAGCAGACTTGGAGACCTTTCCAACAGACCATCCACTGGGTTACTGGGTCTTGAGGATGGACCACTGGACAGAACTTGCTCAATATGCAATTGGGCTACTGGCCTGTCCTGCACATTCAGTGCTGCTGGAGGGTTTGTAACAGATCATAGAGTGCGCCTGTCCACAGACTCCGTTGATTGGCTCACATTCATAAAAATGAATCAGTCTTGGATCAGCAGCAGCTATCAAGCACCTGATGCTGATGTAACTGATTGATTTTTCTATGTGGGATCCCTTGAAGACTGCCCATTCTGAGTGACTATCCTATTCCTCCTCAATCTTGATGATGCTAGCTGACCAACAATATTTTTGGTTTAGGGAACCACCGCCACTGCCTAAGGCCCAATTTTTCTGCCCCTGTTTAACAGGGGCATGCAATTACAATTTTTGTTAAAATATTTCCCAGCAGGGCCTGTTCCTGCGCCCAACAAGCGTAACTGTGAGGGGTTACAGTGTTGTGGCACCACCACCACCACTGCCTAAGGCTCAATTTAGCTGCCCCTGTTTAACAGGGGCATGTAATTACAATTCTTGATATATTATTTCACAGCAGGGCCTGTTCCTGCGCCCACCAACAGTAACTGTGAGGGGTTACAGTATTCTGGCACCACCAACACCTAAGGCCCAATTTTCTTCAGAGTATTTAGGGCAGGCCATATAGTATATATACACTTCTGTTCAGAGTACATTATTGGCCAACATCAGTATAACATTTATTTAAATAAGTATTTAAAGATAAAAGTATAAGGTCCACTTATACACTTGGACAGGTAACCCTCTCCACTTCATTGAGAGCTGAATGCATAAATTATGTGTAGTACCCCCTCCTTACTTACACTATTGGCAGCCCACTGGACAGGTAATAAGTGTCATAATCCCAAAAAATGAATACACACTGTACAAATTGAAGCATATTTTTACATTCTGAAACTACCTATCAAGATAATCGGAGAACAAATCTTTAAATAGTACCATTTGAAAGTATTCAGGCAGGCACTTGGACTACATGCTTTAGTGAATTCATCCATAAATATGACCACAAAAGAGGTAGGTATAGTGTGTATGGGTTTGGCAAAGTCAGCAGATAGAGGATTGATATTGGGGGACGGTTTGGGGGGCGGAGGGTTCGAGCGGCTTTTCGCCCCCCCCCCCCTCCAAAAAAAGCCTCTTGCACTCTGCTTGAATTTAAGGACAATAACATTTGGACACATTTTAGGGGGTGTTAAGGGTAAGCACTACAATGGAGCAGACAAAATACAATGTTAAGTGACTAGGCTAGTTGTGTATGGGCCCAGGATAGCATGCTGGGGAGATTAGTGAAGGCACAAATGCATGAAGGACAAAAAAGGAGCATTAAAAGCTTACAGCATGCATGAGGACAAAGGGGACATTCACAGCATATTACAATCATGGTACAGGCAGCCCCCGGGTTACGAACACAATAGGGACTATAGATTTGTTCGTAAGTCGAAGTTGTTCATAAGACACAAAACTGCCTTTGTTAGTGTAACTTCCAGTTAGAACACTGCATTCATAAGTGTAACTGCTGCCTGTGCATGGATGTGGGATGTTCCGGGTGCTTTTTATGTTATCTAGGGCGTAGTATGGCAGTGTGGGATGTGTTCAGAAGTGCCCTGGGTTATGAACACAATAGGGACTATAGGTTTGTTCGTAAGTGGAAGTTGTTCGTAAGTCGCAACACTGCATTTGTAAGTGTAACTTCCAGTTGGAACACTGCGTTCATAAGTGTAACTGCCGCCTATGCATGGATGTGGGATGTTCCGGGTGCTTGTTATCTGGGGCATAGTACGGCAGTGTGGGATGAGTTTAGAACTGCTCGAAAGGTATCCAGGACCCACATGGAGCACAAGTGGCCGGCATTTGAGGCCGTACGTAAGTAGCAGACGTTTGTAACTCGGGGGCTCGTAACTCGGTGACTGCCTGTAATTAGGGAATGATGAAATAAATCCAATACATTAGCAAACATTAAATACATAGAATGTGATGTTAAAGGATAACACTTACCTTAATATAGTCCTTCTGCAGGACCTGAATAATGGCAGAACAGGTCTTTGGAATAATGATTCCCAGAGGCTGGGGGGAAATCCCAGTCATAAACTTAATATCCCGGGGATTTATCCCCATCGCCAAGTACCGCAAGGTGGCAACGAGATTGTGCTCGGGAGTGATGGCTTGCCGCATGCCGGTGTCTTGCTTGGTAATATAAGGGGTAAGCAAAGCCAACAGACAGTGAAAAACGGGGTCAGTCATCCGGAGATAATTCCTGAAATAATCAGGAATTTCCTGGAGCTCCCACAGCAAAGGCATGTGAGAGAATTGGTCATGATTAAGTAACCTATTCTTGGTCCACGAACTCCTCCTCCCCCTGTTCATGGACTGGACTTGGGTCAAAGCAAGAACTCCAACACCAAGCCCAACAACGGCACAAGGTCTCAGTCGAGAACTTAACCGCAACATGGCTAGAAAATCAGAAAGGACCTGAGAAGAACGAGCTGAAAATCAGAAATGAGCGGACAAGAACGCACTGAAAAACAGAACCGAACTATAAATAGAACACACTGAAATACAGGAATGAACTGACAACATGCACTGAAGAACAGATATGAACCCACAAGCACAAACTGACAAGCAAGAGACCGACAGTGCCACCAATGGGAGAACCCTTTCCTGACAACAACACAGCATCCTGACAGGAGGATAGCAGGGTCAACCAAGGATCGACTTGGGCACGTAATTACTGACCACAAGCTGTAGCATCGTAATCAGCCAGTGTGCAGGTCCTGACGACCAACACTAATTATCGATAAATGACAACATTTGTATATACTTTATGGCACTGAGAGCACTGAGATGTGGAAAGAAATACTGCTAGGTTAAAGGAGAATCCGCCTATAGAAATATATATCTATCATGTGACACATCACCCATCCAGTCGTTTCTCTCTATATAGACCTACCACAGTATGCAGACCATTTTTCGTTTTCCAAGGCTCTGATGAAGAGGAAACCCCTCGAAACACATCAATTTTTACAATTTTATGAAATTAGAATATTGTAATTTATTTATTCATGAACACATAGTATTTTTTTTTGTATATACCAATTTCTTTAGAATAAACTTCTTTATTTTTATTCATGCGTTAGGTCACGCGCCTTTTTTCTTCTTTCATACACAGCATGATGTCATAAGCCTAGGCCAATGACCAGACAAGAAGCAGGAAGTGGGCTGTATAAGGGATTTACTGGCAGAAAAAAAAAATGTTTTACTATCCAAAGAAACAACAACAAGGGCAGAAGATTTAATAGATGGAAAGTTATAAAAATGACTGAAGTCACTTATTCTTTCCTGGTGACGCCCCTCCTAATCTGCTACAGAAGTGAGGCTTGACATCCCTGCAGTATTCCCAAATTTTGGAAATGACTATTATATACTGTGCCAGTGGCGGTGCATCTATAAGGGCACACGGGCACTGCCCCCTCTCTCCTGCCACCCCGTTCAATCACCAATAGATAGATTTATGCATTGCATGAATCTATCTATGACCGCCACTGCCACCCCCTATTCAGGCGCCTGGCTCATTTTCGGGGCCCAGGGCGCCTGAATTACAGTGGCGTGGAGGTTGTTTTTGAAGCACCTGATTAGAGCCATAGGCTGTGATAGGCCTCAAAAAAGGTAAACAGGGAACGCTATGCTTGGCGCTCGCAGTTCCCCCAGCTGTGTTAGAAAAGCGAATGAACATTCGCTTTTCTAACACTGAACCGCCTCTCTGCCAATCAGGTGCTCGGGTTTGTTACCCATCACCTGACTGGCTGAAACGACAGGCACTGTGATTGGACGCCTATAAGATGTCCAATCATAGGAGAGGATGGGAGGAGAGGACGGCAGAAGAAGACATTGAGGACGTCACCTGCCGCCATGACCCACTGCCCCACTGTGACAGGGTAAGGGCCGGGCAGACGGCGGGTGGGGGAGGCACAGTGGCAGCATTTGATGGGCACAGTGGGTGCATTTGATGGCACAGTGGCAGCATTTGATGGCACAGTGGCAGTGTTTGATGGGCACAGTGGCTGCATTTAATGGGCACAGTGGCGGCGTTTGATGGGCACAGTGGCTGCGTTTGATGGCACAGTGGCAGTGTTTGATGGGCACAGTGGCTGCATTTGATGGGCACAGTGGCGGCGTTTGATGGGCACAGTGGCTGCGTTTGATGGCACAGTGGCTGCGTTTGATGGTATAGTGGCTGCGTTTGATGTCACAGTGGCTGCGTTTGATGGTACAGTGGCTGCGTTTGATGGGCACAGTGGCTGAGTTTGATGGCACAGTGGCTGCGTTTGACGGGCACAGTGGCTGCGTTTGATGGCACAGTGGCTGCGTTTGATGGGCACAGTGGCTGCGTTTGATGGCACAGTGGCAGTGTTTGATGGGCACAGTGGCTGCATTTGATGAGCACAGTGGCGGCGTTTGATGGGCACAGTGGCTGCGTTTGATGGCACAGTGGCAGCATTTGAAGTGCACAGTGGCTGCATTTGATGGCACAGTGGCTGCGTTTGACAGGCACAGTGGCTGCGTTTGACAGGCGTTTGATGGGCACAGTGGCTGAGTTTGATGGCCCAGTGGCTGCGTTTGACGGGCACAGTGGCTGCGTTTGACAGGCACAGTGGCTGCGTTTGATGGCACAGTGGCTGCGTTTGATGGCACAGTGGCTGCGTTTGATGGGCACAGTGGCTGCGTTTGATGGGCACAGTGGCTGCGTTTGATGGGCACAGTGGCTGCGTTTGATGGTACAGTGGCTGCATTTGATGGGCACAGTGGCGGCGTTTGATGGGCACAGTGGCTGCGTTTGATGGCACAGTGGCAGCATTTGAAGGGCACAGTGGCTGCATTTGATGGCACAGTGGCTGCGTTTGACAGGCACAGTGGCTGCGTTTGAAAGGCACAGTGGCTGCGTTTGATGGCACAGTGGCTGCGTTTGATGGGCACAGTGGCTGCGTTTGATGGGCACAGTGGCTGCGTTTGATGGGCACAGTGGCTGCGTTTGATGGTACAGTGGCTGCATTTGATGGGCACAGTGGCGGCGTTTGATGGGCACAGTGGCTGCGTTTGATGGCACAGTGGCAGCATTTGAAGGGCACAGTGGCTGCATTTGATGGCACAGTGGCTGCGTTTGACAGGCACAGTGGCTGCGTTTGAAAGGCACAGTGGCTGCATTTGATGGTATAGTGGCTGCGTTTGATGGGCACAGTGGCTGAGTTTGATGGGCACAGTGGCTGCGTTTGACGGGTACAGTGGCTGCGTTTGATGGCACAGTCGCTGTGTTTGATGGTACAGTGCCTGTGTTTGATGGAAAACAAACGTAGCCACCCTCTAACGGGAAATGGGACCATAGCAGCAAAAAATGGAATTTGAGGATTTGGAGGAGAGTAATAGAAGGGACTTTTTTGAGTTAAGAATACATATTTGGCTATAATTTTTTTTTAAATCAGAGTTTAGTGTCACTTTAACTTTCTTGATATAAGGAGCCCCTGGCATCATGTACTCCATATTCAGTAAATAAAATGCTACAGAAAATGCTCAGGGACTCTGGACATGTAACAGGAGATAGTCAGAGACTGAACACATACTATAGGAGTTATTTTAAACTGGAGAAATGCTTCAGAAGACAGTCATAGACTAGAGACCCATTACATGAGATTATTAGAGATCACTGCTATTACTGTCCATTTACTAATCAGTGATTCCACATTTGTGCTTAAAGTGGAAAAAAGTCCCCCCCCCCCCCCCCCTCCTATCTATCTTGCCTAACCTGTATAAAGAATATGTGTTTTTGTATACAGGTTATGCAGGAAAGGTAGGATGGGGGGGTTATGCAGACATTTTTTAAGAAAAGTTAGAATTTCTTTCCATTTTAATGACACCCTTAACAATAATCCCATCTAATATTTATTTTAACAAGACCAATTACAATAGACCTGAAAATAAAAAAATACATAAAAAAAACAAAAAAAACAAGGATGGATGACACAGAAAAAAATAAGACAGTGTGAAAGAAACTTTATTGTCTTTAGTAAGCACCTAGGTAAGGAAACAAATATATAAAGAAAATTTCCCCAATGAGGACACAGACAGCAGTGGTTCCAACCCTTCTAAACTTCATACAAAACTAGATGACTTTAGCTAATTTTTAAGTGGTCTATTCATAGATGATTTCCCACAAGAATCACGCAAACTTTATCCAAGATTCACATAATTGGATGTCCTCCTCTAGCTAGATAGGAGAACAGACATATCATCATGATGGATGTGAAATTTGATGATGAACTTTAGGATTTCTTCTGTCGTGGTCCTCTGAGGTTTATCAGCAGACACGCTTCTTCTAAGCTACGAGGTCACCGTAGACCTCCACCTCGCACAGGGTCAGGTATTCACTGCGCCCCGGGATCACCACGCTGACGTATTGACCCTCCATTCCATTACAGCAGAAAATTGTCGTAGGATCAGAAACTTGGGTGACCATACCGCACCTGTGGAGAACAAACAAGGATCAACGGAATGATACAGAAAATACACTTGTTTAATTGTAGGAGGTTTACTAAAGGCGCCCAAAGTGTTCATTAACCACTTAAGCCCCGGACCATGTTGCTGGCCAAAGACCAGAGCACTTTTTGTGATTCGGCGCTTAGTCATTTTAACTGACAATTGCTCATTCATACGACGTGGCTCCCAAACAAAATTGACGTCCTTTTTTTCCCACAAATAGAGCTTTATTTTGGTGGTATTTGATCACCTCTGCATTTTTTATTTTTTGCGCTATAAACAAAAAAAGAGCGAGAATTTTGAATAAAACGAATTATTTTTTACATTTTGCTATAATAATAATATTTTTTCCCTCAGTTTAGACCGATATGTATTCTTCTACATATTTTTGGTGAAAAAAATCACTCGCAGTGAAGGGGTTAACCACTAGGTGGCAGTGTAGGGGTTAAGTGTGTTCTGGGGCGTGTTTCTAACTGTGGAGGGTGTGTGGCTATGTGTGACACGACACTGATCTCTGCTCCGATAACAGGGAGCTATGATCAGTGTGTCAGGGCTGGCTTAGCCTTTCCTTCTCTGGGCTGGCCGCTCAGCTGTCGGATAATTGCCAGCTCTCATCTCTCTCCACAGTTACCTAGCTGTTCCTGATGATGCTCGTCTGACCTGCCTACTTAAAGCTGTCCAGCTCCCTTCACCTCTGCCTTCGCCTTGGTCACATCACAAGAAACCATCTCCTGCGTACCTGGTTAAAGACGGGCTTGCTGACATCCTTTCTGGCTCCTTATCCTGCTTGCTGTTCCTTCACTTGGATCCCTGACTCTGGCCTGGCTGACTACCCGATCTGGTTATTGAACTCTGGCCTGGCTGACTATTCGATCCGGTTACTGGACTCTGGCTATGCTTTGACTATGCTTACTCTATTTACCTTATTATTTCTATTTAATAAACAAGTGTGATTTAATTGTACTTCTGTCTCGGTCTGATTCATGGTTTCTGACACAGTGGCACTGTCACTAGGCAGAATGGGGAGATGATTGTTTACATTAGCATCTCCCCGTTCTTCCTCCCTGTGAGACGATTGCGGGTATCCCCGCGGCGATCATGTCTGCGGGACCCGCGATCCGACTCACGGAGGTTACAGCCGGCTCGCGCGTGTGCCACCGGCAGCGCGCACGCGATGGCACAGCTGCAAATTTAAAGGGACGCACAGGTATGCCCATTTGCCTGTCCATGCCATTCTGCTGACGTACATCACGTGCGCCAGACGGGAAGTGGCTAACCACTTGCTTACGGGGCACCTAAACCCCCCTCCTGCCCAGACACATTTTCAGCTTTGAGTGCTGTCACTCTTTAAATGACAATTGCACGGTCATACAACACTGTACCCAAATTACATTTTTATCATGTTTTTCCCACAAATAGAGCTTTCTTTTAGTGGTATTTGATCACCTCTGTGTTTTTTATTATTTGTTAAAAAAATTATAAATATTTGTGGCAATACACATGGATCTCACATTGGGTCACCACCTGTGAAAGGCTTTGGGGTTATAATGCCTAAATCAGTAAGTTTAATATCAATGTTCCTATATAGATATCGGCTTGTGTCGGGGGTAATTCCCCTCACAGTCATCAGGGGGGAGGCTCCCCCCGGTTTGTTTGAGCTATCCTGGGGCTAAGACGTTTGGGTAAGATTCTGAAAATGTTGATATGTATTGTAAACATGTCTTCTCCAATTTTTGTTGTTGTTACTGAAGGTCACTTCATACAGTTTTTATTGATTTAATTGTGGTTTATGTATATATCCTTAGATGTATGTATTTCCTGAAGAAGCTGAGAAGCGAAACTAGTCGAAATACCTCACCTTCCCCATGAGCTATTGATTTGCTGTATTGTGAATTGTTTTTATATTCAAATAAATTGAGACAAAATCCTTTTACACAATTTCTTTTCTCAATGTGTTCATATGTTTAATGCGCTGATGTGTTTAATGTGCTGATTTAATGTTCTAATGTTTTAATAGTCCCCTGCTCGCATTCTTTCTTGATATTTCTGGTTGGAGACCAGAATTTTCAAATACCTATTCCATGTGCACAGCGAATGTCATCATTCAACATCACTGTTGCGGCTTGGAGATTTATTTTGGGAGGGAATCTCTTTATTTGTTTCTAGGATATACACTCACCGCCCACTTTATTAGGTACACCTGTTCAATTGCTTGGTAACACAAATTGCTAATCAGCCAATCACACGACAGCAAACTGAGCATCAGAATGGGGAGGAAAGGGGGTTTAAGTGACTTTGAGTTGTTGGTGCCAGGCGTGCTGGTCTGAGTATTTTAAAAACTGCTGATCTACTGGGATTATCACGCTCAACCATCTCTCGGGTTTACAGAGAATGGTCCGAAAAAGAGAAAATATCCAGTGAGCGGCATTTGTGTGGAGGAAAATGCCTTGTTTATGTCCGAGGAGAATGGGCAGACTGGTTCCAGATGATTGAAAGGAAACAGTAACTCAAATAACCACTTGTTACAACCAAGGTCAACAGAATACCATCTCAAAACATCAAACCTTGAAGCAGATGGTCTACAGCTAAGAACAGGAAACTGAGGCCGCGTACACACGGGCGGATTGTCCGTCCAACTTTTGAATGAACGGACTTGACCACACACGATGAACAGACAGTCCGCTGAAAGCTTGCGCGATGACGTATACAGCACGTACGACGGGACTAGAAAAACGACGTCCAATACACTGCAATGCAACCTTCAGCCGTGTAAATCCTTTCTGAGCATGCGCCATACTTAGTCCGTCCAACTTGCCTACACACGAGCGGACTGTCCGCTGAAACCAAGTTTGGACGGACAAAACCAAGTTTGGACGGACAAAATTACGGAAATTCCGTAAGACTTTGTTCGTCAGACTGTCCGCTCAAAAAGTCAGCTGAAGCCCACACACGAGCGGATTGTCCGCTGAAACACGGTTCAGCGGACTAAGTTGGACAGACAATCCGCCTGTGTGTACGCGGCCTGAGGCTACAATTCACACAGCATCATCAAACTTGGACAATAGAAGATTGGAAAATGTTGCCTGGTCTGGTTTTCAGCTGCCACATTCAGGTGGTGGGGTCAGAATTTGGCACATGGATCCATCCTGCCTTGTATCACCAGTTCAGGCTGGTGGTGGTGGTGTAATGGTTTGGGGGATATTTTCTTGGCACACTTTGGGCCCCTTAGTACCGATTGAGCATTGTTTAAATGCCAAGGCCTACCTGAATATTGTTGCTGACCATGTCCTTCCCTTTATGACTAAAGTGTCCCCATCTTCTGAGGTCACTGTACTCCAATTGCCTCCACAGTCACCACATCTCAATCCTGAATCTATGCCAACAAGAATTAAGGCAGTTCTGAAGGAAAAAGGGGGTCCAACCCGGTACTAGCATGGTGTACCTAATAAAGTGGCTGGTGAGTGTATTTATAGTGCTAGGCCCTACCACAGTGTAAGCCCCCGTACACACGGTCGGACATTCTGCCAACCAAATCCGTCGGATTTTGTCCGTCCGATTGTGTCCGAAACTGTTGCATACACACGGTCAGACAAAGTTGTCGAAAAATCAGATCTTTCAGAACGTGATGACGTAATTTCGTTACGATGGGACTACGTTCAGGCTAGTAGCCAATAGCTTTGATGTAGGAATTTGATCTGAGCATGTGTGGCACTTTGTCCGATCGGAATTCTCTACACATGATCGGAGTATGTCCTATCGGACCAGTTTGTCGGAAAATATTTCCAACAAGTTGGAAAATTTGGTCCGACGGATATTCCGACGGAAACAGTCCGATGCATAACACACACAGTCGGATTATCCGACAACACGGTCCGATAGGACACATTCCGACGGATTCTCCGACCGTGTGTACAAGGGCTTAGAAGTAAATGGCACACAGGGTTCTCTTTGATGCAAATTGTGGGAGCTCCAGAATATCTGTTCTGAGCAGAGAAAATTGTGTTTCCAGTCTTCTTCGGTTTTTATAACTCTTATGCCACGTACACACGATCGCACATTCCGACAACAAATTCCATTGGATTTTTTCCGACGGATGTTGGCTCAAACTTGTCTTGCAAACACACGCTCACACAGAGTCGGTCGGAAATTCCAAACGTCAAGAACGCGGTGACGTGCAACACGTACGGAGAGCCGAAAAAAATTAAATTCAATGGCCAGTGCTGCTCTTCTGCTTGATTCCGAGCATGCGTGGCACTTTGTGTGACGGAATTGTCTACACACGATCGGAATTTACGCAAACGGATTTTGTTGTCAGAAAATTTTAGATCCAGCTCTCGAATTTTGTGTGTTGGAAATTTCAATGGAAACTGTCCGATGGAGCCTACACGCGGCCGGAATTTCCGACTACAAGCTCCGATCGCACATTTTCCATCGGAAAGTCCGATTGTGTGTACGGGGCATTAGATTGGGTTCTGGAGTTCAGAGACTTCAAAGAGCTGAGGAAAGGAAAAAGCCTCTAACCCTGGGTTGAGGTATTAATGAAGGCCAGCAGACTGTGTCTGGGACTGACATTGATTTAGGGTTCCACCCGGGAGACAAAATGGTCCCTGTCCAGCATCAAGGGAGTTGGATAGAGAAGCAAGGAGCTGCAAGAGAAAGAGCCGAGAGGTGCAGGGCGGCACATAAGCACAGTGGTGCTAAAAGGTGATGTGAGGGACCAGACTTAAAACCTATGCTTGAGGCCTGAGAAGTAGTTCTGTAATGGGAAGCCAGGAGGCTTGATATACATTTTATTTGTGTTTAATATGATGGTTTCCTAAGCCCTTGTACACACGGACGGAGAATCCGTTGGAATGTGTCCTATCGGACAGTTTTGTCGGATAATCCGACTGTGTGTGGTCTCCATTGGACTGTTTCCGTCGGAATATCCATCGGACCAAATTTTCCAACTTGCTGGAAATATTTTCTGACAAACTGGTCTGATCGGACATACTCCAATCATGTGTAGAGAATTTTGATCGGACAAAGTGCCATGCATGCTCAGATCAAATTCCTACACCAAAGCTATTGGCTACTAGCCTGAACGTAGTCCCATCGTAATGAAATAACGTCATCACGTTCTGAACGATTGGAATTTTCGACAACTTCGCCCGACCGTGTGTATGCAACAGTTTCGTACAAGATCCGTCGGACAAAATCCGACGGACAGAATCCGTTGGATTTGGTTGTCGGAATCACCGACCGTGTGTACAAGGGCTTAGAATGTTTACTTTCTCTTTAAATATATTCATAGGTCAAATTCAGTCATGCGGTAATGTCTCTTATTTTGGGTTCAGGGTACTGCATAGGACCTTTGTCATTGGGCTTTTATTTGCATCAGATGTGTTTTTTATTATAATACAAGTCTATGAGAAGGCAAAACTCTCTTGAGTTCAATGCAGACCAGAAAAAGGTCACCTGTCAATGAATTCTGAATGATCTCTGAAGCCTCTCAAACTGATACCATCGACACAAGCCCAAAGCCCATTGACACAGGTAACCGTACAGTGTCCTGTCCCCGTGGTACTCACTCCGGGTTGTTATTGTCCGGAGAATTTCCAATTCGGACCTCAGCGCACATCAACCGTTCCATAAAGTCATCTGATCGTCCAGTGACTACAACGACATTCACTTTGTATTTCTGTTTCAGGTCTACCTTCCACCAGGGCAATGGGTCCGCTTTTGTGCAGGCACAGGAGCCATGACTCCAGATGGTATCTGTCACACCATCAATGGCCTTGTAAGCTTGACCAATATCAAAAACTGAACTCTCCGAGGCTTTCCCGCTTCTGGCGATATTTGTGGCTGAAGAAAGAAAAACAAAACACACTCAGTAATTATACATCGTGTACAAAGTATTTCCATTGTTCTAAAGGGGCCTTCACAAAAAAAAAGAACTGTAGACTGCAATGGTGTCAATAATTTGACTGAGACAGTGGGATAGATTTACTATAGCTGGAGAGTTCAAAATCAGCTTCCGGGTAAATTTAGGGGTATACTTATTTTAACCAAATAAAAAATATGGATCATGCAGATTAATTTTTATATTGTCGGTTTTTCCACCTTTTTCTGTAGGTACTTGAGACCCCTATGGTCTCCTTAGTCACAGAGAGGTGGCATCTGATTGCATGCTGGCATCCCATATAGCATTGGTGGACATCTTGGGCCAGGAAGAGTCTAATCAAGACCCTGGCACCCGGGTTTGGTGCGCATTTCATGTTGTGATTAGAGTAGGGACAGGTCACCCATCTGTCAGGGACAGTGATTCACATCAGGGAGAGGTTCCAGACAGGTAGGGGAAGTGCAGGAACATGCCATCCTTCCTGGAATTCTCCCCACTTGGATATGGATCAGCCAGGCCACATTCTGCCCCTCAAAACTGACGTTGTCAGCACACTGGAGACCTTACAATGCTACTCCTCGCAATTTCATCCTGTAAGTGTTGCCAGTTGCTATCACTTTTAGGTTGGCTCCGTTCCCTTGCAGGGTCCTTGGGGCCAACCTTACGAGCATGTTCCCACACAGAATTGCACCTAAACGTGCCGCTACTTCACACACAGGCAGCGGAAACTGATTGCTGGTCATGCATACACTTGCATCATATGGTGCTAAGGGCAATGAGATATCTTGTGATTTTTTTTGATCATGGATACATGATTAATGCTTATAAATATGTTACTACCAGATATTACCGTTTTAGAAATTGGCTCCATGGAAATGTGCATTTCTATGTATATGAGATTTTAGTGTCTGTAAACATGTATCTATGTATCATTAAATATTTTACTATCCACCGTTCTATTCATTTTGTTACCATGAGCTTCATATAAAGTCCCAACCTTTTTTGCTGCTTCTATGCTGCTTTTCCTGCTGCATTTTTGCTCCTTTTTTGCTCCTTTTCCTCTTTAAAATACCTGAAGGAGTTCTTTTGATGACCTACCTGCTGCCATAAGAGTGTATTCAGACCCTCCTCCTCATCTAGTGCACCAAAGTCATTTTTATGTACTTTTTTACCTTTATATTTTTCTTACCTCCAGGTGGACGGCTGCAGCACCAAGCCAGACCCAACGACCCCAGGAAAAGCAAAGCCACCAAAGTCTTCATTCTGGAGGAGAAACCAAGACACAAAGAGTCTGTTACTATAGTATGTTACACGAGAAGGTGATTCTGCATCTCTTCCTCAGTATCATCTCTTCTTTCTCTGGTACTTCGAAATACCTTTTCTTAGTATTAAAATAAATTCTCTTTCGAAACGGATCTGTAATTTCATATATAGTGCCATGAAAAAGTATTCACACCCCTTGACATTTTCCACATTTTGTCATGTTACAATCAAAAACGTAAATGTATTTTGTTGGGATTTTATGTGATAGACCAACGCAAAGTGGCACATAATTGTGAAGTGGAAGGAAAACTATAAATGGATTTCCAACTTTTTTTTAACTAAATATGTGAAAAGTGTGGGGGTACATTTGTATTTAGCCCCCTTTACTCTGATACCCCTAACTAAAATCTAGTGCAACCAATTGCCTTCAGAATCTCATAATTAGTAAATAGAGTCCACCTGTGTGTAATATAATCTCAGTATAAATACAGCTGTTCTGTGAAGCCCTCTGAGGTTTATTAGAGAACCTTAGTGAACAAATAGCATCATGAAGGCCAAGGAACACACCAGACAGGTCAGGGGTAAAGTTGTGGAGAAGTATAAAGCAGGGTTGGGTTATAAAAAAATCTCCCAAGCTTTGAACATCTCATGGAGCTCTGTTCAATCCATCATCCGAAAATGGAAAGAGTATGACACAACTGCAAAAATACCAAGACATGGCCGTCCACCTAAACTGACAGGCCGGGCAAGGAGAGCATTCATCAGAGAAGCAGCCAAAAGGTCCATGGTAACTTTGGAGGAGCTTCAGAGATCCACAGCTCAGGTAGGAGAATCTGTCCACAGGACAACTATTAGTCGTGCTCTCCACAAATCTGCCCTTTATGGAAGAGTGACAAGTAGAAAGACATTGTTGAAAGACAGCCATAAGAAGTCCTGTTTGCAGTTTGCAAGAAGTCATGTGGGGGCCACAGCAAACATGTGGAAGAAGGTGCTCTGGTCAGATGAGGCCAAAATTAAACTATTTGGCCTAAAATCAAAATGCTGGTGGAAAACTAACACTGCACATCACCCTGAACACACCATCCCCACCATGAAACATGGTGGTGGCAGCATCATGTTGTGGGGATGCTTTTCTTTAGCAGGGACAAGGAAGCTGGTCAAAGTTGATGGGAAGATGGATGGAGACAAATACAGGACAATCTTATGCTGCGTACACACGACCGGACTTTCTGGCAGACTAGGTCTGATGGAATCAGTCCGTCGGACAATCCGATCGTGTGTGGGCTAATCAGAAATAGAACATGTTTCAAATCTGTCCACAAGACTCAATTCCAATGGTAAAACCGTTCGTCTGTATGCTGGTCCGACGGACCAAATACGACGCAAGGGAAGCTATTGGCTACTGGCTATTGAACTTCCTTTTTTAGTCCCGCCTTACGTCATCACATTCAAAACTAACGGAGTTTCAAACTGACTTAGTCCGTTTGTGTGTGGCCAAGTCTGTTCGTTCGGAAGGTCCGTCGGAACTCCGGCGAAAGTCGGTCGGGAAGACCGTCGGATCTAGTTTGTCGGAAAGTCCGGTCGTGTGTATGCGGCATCAGAAGAAAACCTGTTAGATTCTGCAAAAGACTTGAGACCGGGGTGGAGGTTCACCTTCCAGCAGGACAACGACCCGAAACATACAGCCAGAGCTACAATGGAATGGTTTAGATCAAAGCATATTCATGTGTTAGAATTGCCCAGTCAAAGTTCAGACCTAAATCCAATTGAGAATCTGTGGCAAGACTTGAAAATTGCTGTTCACAGACGCTCTCCATCCAATCTGACAGAGCTTGAGATATTTTGCAAAGAAGAATAGCCAAAAACTTCCCTCTCTAGATGTGCAAAGCTGGTAAAGACATCCCCAAAATGACTTGCAGCTATAATTGCAGTGAAAGGCAGTTCTACAAAGTATTGACTCGGGGGGCGCCATACAAATGTACCCCCCCCACACACACACTTTTCACATATTTATTTGTAAAAAATGTTGAAAACCATTTATCATTTTCCATCCACTTCACAATTATGTGCCACTTTGTGTTGGTCTATCACAAAAAATTCCAATAAAAGACATTTAGGTTTTTGGTTGTAACATGACAAAATGTGGAAAATTCCAAGGGGTATCAATACTTTTTCAAGGCATTGTATATGACACATCTGAAAGCAAAGCAAATAAAAAAAAATATATAAATTTTTTCTAAGTTTGTGATAAATTAGATGGAACTCAGAGGAGTCCAGCTAATCTTTGGGTCTACAGGTTCCTCCACCCCAGGTGTAACGGAAATCTGCGTTACATCAGAGGGGGGGCGGGTCAGGTGACGGGTGGCCCCGCCCTCCTCATATAAGAAATGTCAGGCGCCGGGATCCCCGCAGTGTCTCCTCCGGTGGAGACAGAAGATGGATGGATTCGCTGTACTGGAGGGAGAGATCACCCGTCGCTGGAACAGATCAGCCATCGCTGGACCCTGAGAGATGATCGTCCGTCGCTGGATAGCAAGAGTGGATTACCACAGCTGGAATCTTTTTTACATTTTTTTTTTAATAAAGGACTTTTTCAAAAGTGTGTTTGTCTTTTTTAACATTTTTTACACTTTCTTTGTGAAATGGTAGGGGTACTTTTGTACCCCCTTACCATTTCAAACAGGGGGGGCCGGGATCTGGGAGTCCCCTTGTTAAAGGGGGCTTCCAGATTCTGATAAGTCCCCCGCCCGCAGACCCCCACAACCACTGGCCAGGGTTGTGGGGATGAGGCCCTTGTCCCCATCAACATGGGAACATGGTGCTTTGAGGGGTCACAGACCCCCAAAGCATCCTCCCAATGTTGAGGGCATGTGGCCTGGTATGGTTCAGGAGGGGGGGCGCTCTCTCTTCCCCCCTCTTTTCCTGTGGCCTGCCAGGTTGCGTGGTCAGATAAAGGGTCTGGTATGTAATTTTTTGGGGGACCCCCACGCCATTTATTTTTAAAATTTGGTGTAGAGTTCCCCTTAAAATCCATACCATGGATATTTAGGGGGAACACCACGTCATTTTTTTTTTAATTGACGTGGGGTTCTCCTTAATATCCATACCAGACCTGAAGGGCCTGGTAATTGAATTTGGGGGAACCCCACGCTTTTTTTTTTTTTATCAATGACCTCTCTGTATTACGAGGAGCCGACAATTCATTATAGCCACGAGTGATTTTAAATTACTTTTTTTCCTGCAGAAATGACACTTTGTGCAGGGACAGTTCTAAGCACAGGAAACATGCGCCCCTTTACAGGCATACTATAGACACCCCCCAGGTACAAAATTTAAAGGAATATTACACTTTTATTGTTTCACTTTAAGCGTCATTAAAACCACTGCTCCCAAAAAAAAGCCGTTTTTAAAACTTTTTTTTGCATTGATACATGTCCCCTGGGGCAGGACCCGGGTCCCCAAACACTTTTTAGGACAGTAACTTGCATATTAGCCTTTAAAATTCGCACTTTAGATTTCTCTCATAGACTTGTACAGGGTGTTCTGCGGCTTTTCGAATTTGCCGCCAACACCCAGAAATTATTTTTTATTAAATTTTTTTAACCAGTTCCGGACCAGCCACCGCACTTACACTGCGGCAGGTTGGCCCAGCTGGGTGAAGCGGTCATAGCTATGTGTGGCATGTGCAGCCGCCTAGGGAGCAATGATCGGATTCACTTCGGAACCGATCAGTCTCCAGGCCCTGGCCTGGACCTGGTGATCGGTCCTGGCAAATTCAATCCATCCCCAGCATATGTAAGTATAAACACAGCAGAAGAAGTGATGTCATCTCTACTCGTGGAACTCTTTTCCGTTCCAGAGAGAGGAGAGGCGACATCTCACAGTAGGTGCACCAACACTACACTGACACCAGTTCACATAGGTACACTTGTCACCCCCCAATCCCCCCCCAGTTAACCCCTTCACCCCCTGTCACTGAGTCACTGTCAGGTCAGCTTGAGGCGAGGTGACAAATGCCCACCGTAGGGATCAGGAGTGCACCGCAAGGTTGTGGACCCTACGGCTGACTGCTGCGGATGGGAGACAGATCCCACTGGGGTTAGAAAGTAAGATTCCCTGGGGCGCGGAGTCTAAGAGCCAGCAGGTGTTCACCAGCACCTCTAGTGGTGAGGATGGACTTGGCTGCAACTGGCTCCAGGTTGCGACCCCCAGGGTCCCCCAGCTCACACCCACAGTAGGCAACAGGAGGATAGGGATAGTGAGGGACAAAGCCAAGGTCGGGGCCACAAGCAGACAGGAATAGTCAGGGACACGCCAAAAGGTCAGGATCACAGGCAAACAGGGATAGTCAAGGACACGTCAAAGTCGGTAACAGAACAACAGACGAGCACACGGCAGGTAACAGGAAGCTAACACACAAAGGTTGATCAGCAGGGCTGGCCTGCAGTGCACAGGTTAATATAGAGCTCTCTGATAGGAGCTAGGGTAGAGTCATGCCAGAGGATGGATTACAAAGCAGTCAGGTGAGGGTCGGCTGGTCTCTAGAGATGAACACATGGAAACAGGTAAGCAAACTATTGCAAAACCATGACAGTCACCCAGTGGAGTGTTCATATTTTTTCTTTATCGTACATCACAGGACACAGAGCACCATAATAATGACTGGGTTATATGCTACCTTTAGGTGAATGGACACTGGCAACCAATAGAAAGAAAGTTCCCCCCATGTCAACCCCTCCCATACAGGAAGTACCTCCGTTTTTTCGCCAGTGTCTTGAAGGTCATGGTCATAGCTGTTTGAAGCTCTTCAAAACTTAATGATGTCCCAGTAAAGGGCGTTATGATCAGATCCATTCGGATGGAATGAAGACTAAAATGGATGGAACCCAAGCCTCATGGGAAAGAGAGAAGATTACTTGAGGTATTGCCTGTAATGCAGCCTTAAGGCGCTGGACCCTGCATGATGGAAGCCTATGCTTTGTTCTGACCAAGGTGCTTTCCTGCAGGGTGCTATACTGGTCCCCCTTAATCCCCCAGATTGAGGGGGACCAGTCTCTGAAGGTCTTTATGACAAAGCTCACCATGATATGTGAATATTGGACTCCTGTTGTGTTCAGAATCCTGCAGCAGGAATGGTAAGTCTGCATTTGTTTGCAGTTTCTCTTTTTAAAGAAAAAAAAAGAGAGAGAGAGAAACCCGACTGTCTGTTCTCCTGGTGGCCACTGGGAGCAGTGTGCTGTTTATTCATGCTATGTACTCTTACTCATATGGACTGCGGTTTATCCTCCAGTCACTAGAAGACACGGGTCGCTCAGTAAGGCCAATTTTTATATAGGCAGGAAATGGAAGGGTGGTCATGCCATGTGGCAACAGGTTCAGTTGACCTCTGAAGACATAGCAGCAGCCTAAAGATACTAACAAAGTGTAAGTACTTACTATGGGAGAACTATGTGTAGACAAGTCATGATTTTATGCTGCATATTTACTGCTTATCCGGGGGGACTGTACAACTGAAAGTTTAAAACACCCCTGGATGGTTAGCAGTTCACTTAAAGTGTTGACTGCTCTATAAGCAGGTGCAGCATAGTATACATGCTTGCAATCTTGTTGCTTAAATGCATGTTTAAATATATACGTTTGTGAAAACATGGGCAGGTCTAGTTGGGCCCAACTTCCGTTAAGCAGGTGCTTGCAAAACCTGCTGAAACAGCACGGTTGCTAAAAATGCATGGTTACACAAGAATGCATGATTGCACAAAGATGAATGTTTTGCATAAATATACATGGTTATACATGTTTGCATAGAGATACATGATCATGGTTGCACAGAATGCATGGTTGCTTAAGCATGCACGGATGCACAAAGATGCATGTTTATTTGTGTTTGCAGAAATGTACAAGAATTTACATGTTTGCATGGAGATACATGTTCATGGTTGCATAGAATGCATCATCACATAGAGATGCATGGTTATTAATGCTTGCATAAAGATGCAGGTTTGGACATGTTTATATAAATGGACATTGATTTTACATAAAGATGCATGGCCGCATAAAAAATACTTGATCGCATAAAAATGTTTGATTGCATAAATATACATGTTTGCTTGAATATACATGGTTATACATGTTCACATTGCACTGCGGGTGCACTTGATATGAAAATAGGGGAAGCTCTGCTGATTTTGTCATCCAGTCATGTGCAGGCTAAAATGCTGTTTATTAGTTTCCTTGCATATCCCCCACGGATCTCTAGCGACTTTACTTCCAAGTGCACTTGCGGTACACTTGTGGTGCAGGGTGGGTTTGCGCTTGGTGAATAACCCCTGTAGTTGCATAAGAATACTTCACTTAGACCTGCTTGGTCACATAAAGCTGCTTGATCGTATAAAATTGCTGGATCGCATAAAAATGCCGGATCGCATATAGATGTTGGATCATATAAAAATAAATCGCACATAAAAATATATGGTTTCATAAAGATGCATGTTTATATATGTCTACATAGATACATGTTGCATAAACAAGTTTCATAAAAGCATGCTTGTTTATTGCAAGAATGCCTGTTTCCTTGGACACGGGTTGCATGAATGCGTGTATATAGCTCACATATTCATTCACATATTCATATCTCATATTTGCCCAAATGCATATTTGCATGAACACATGCTTAAATAGAAGCATATTGCTTAAACACATGCTGGCATGTTTTAATTTGTACTGCATTAAGAGAAGAGGGCGTATTTACAAGGAAGGTGGGACTTTATATGAAGCATCGGGCAGCAAGAGAGTACTAGGATGAATATTATTAGAAAGCTAAATTGAGAACATGCATATTCCTGGTAACAATAATAAACAGTTACATACATATAATGATTAGACCATTGGGCACAGTCCATATAAGCATATAGTAATAACAATGATATGCAATGAACAAGATACTAACAACGAAGTTAATGATAATCTTTCATGGTATAAACTCATTAAATTCCTTAATTCACCTCAAAGAAAATAGATATAGAAATAAATTCAAATGATATTGCCTGCAGAACCTATGGCCTCACTGGACCTGGGGGGATAAAATTACATAGTCGCTTGAAGAGTCTTGATAAGATTGGCAAGGACACGGCAACAGTAACAGTATCTCTACGCGTTTCGTGGCTTAAATGCCACTCGTCAGGAGCTAAAAGTTATTGTAGAGATAAGAGGAGAGATAGAAAATATATGAAAAGGCAAGGTTGGGGGTGAAGTATAAAACCCCCATAGCCAGGGCTTACTCACTGAGGTTTAATCTGTTGCTGGTGTGGTGGTAGGGCCCTGCAAGCCGTCCGGAAGTGGCTCTGTGTTTATTAAATTAAGCTGTTCATATGTACTTGTTTTCTCCAGGACTATTTACCTATGCACTTATTTACTTAGGACTACATGCATATGGGCCTATTTTCCGGGGTGCATGTTTGCCTAAGGGTACATACGTATGAGCGTATTGACACTGTACTGCATACATGAGTGCATGAATGGCAAGAGCACTTGTATACCTGCATGTTTTCATGCCTAGGGCTTGCATACCTAAGGGCTTGTATAAAGGTAAACCATCTTTGGTTTAGGCCTGTATCCTTTGAGGACTGTTTATTGGGATACCTGTTATCAGGCCTGGACTGGGACAAAAAATAGGCCCAGGCATTTTGGATTGAGCAGTCCATGACATGTTAACCGGTCCCTTCCCCACTCTCCACCCTGACAAATCCCCTGAGAGAGTGGAGGGGGGAACCCAGCAGAGGTGTGGGGGGGGGGGGAGGTGAGGTGGGACCAGGAAAGAGCATGGGGGGATGGAGAGCACAGGGAAGAACATTGACAACATGGGGTGGGGTGAAAGCACAGGGAGAAAGAGAACTGCACAAGGGGCAGTGGAGAGCATGGGGGGAGGTGGAGAGGACAGGGGGCAACAGAGAGCATGGGGGGAGGTGGAGAGCACAGGGAGGGCGGTGGAGAGCATGGGGGGAGGTGGAGAGTGCAGGGAGGGTGGCAGAGAGCATGGGGAGGTGGAGAGCACAGGGGGCTGGTGGAGAGCATGGGGGAGATGGAGAGCGCAGGGAGGCAGCAAAGATCATGGGGGGAGGTGGAGGGCACAGGGAGGGTGGTGGAGAGCATGGGGGGAGGTGGAGAGCACAGGGAGGGTGGCGGAGAGCATGGGGGAGGTGGAGGGCACAGGGAGGGTGGTGGAGAGCACAGGGAGGGCGGTGGAGAGCACAGGGAGGGCGGTGGAGAGCACAGGGAGGGTGGCGGAGAGCATGGGGGAGGTGGAGGGCACAGGGAGGGTGGTGGAGAACACAGGGAGGGCGGTGGAGAGCATGGGGAGGTGGAGCTCACTGGGGGGGGTGGCAGAGGGCATGGGAGAGGTGGAGCGCACTGGGGGGTGGCAGAGAGCATGGGGGAGGTGGAGCGCACTGTGGGGGTGGCAGAGGGCATGGGGGGTGGAGTGAACTGGGGGGTGTCAGAGGGCATGGGGGAGGTGGAGCGCACTGGTGGGGTGGCAGAGAACATGGGGGAGGTGGAGCACACTGTGGGGGTGGCAGAGAGCATGGGGGAGGTGGAGTGCACTGGGGGGGTGGCAGAGGGCATGGGGGAGGTGGAGCGCACTGTGTTGGTGGCAGAGAGCATGGGGAAGGTGGAGCCGACTGGGGGGTGGCAGAGAGCATGGGGGAGGTGGAGCGCACTGGAGGGGTAGCAGAGGGCATGGAGGAGGTGGAGCACACTGGGGGGGTGGCACAGAGCATGGGGGAGGTGGAGTGCACTGGGGGGCAGAGGGCATGGGGGAGGTGGAGCGCACTGGGGGAGTGGCAGAGGGCATGGAGGAGGTGGAGCGCACTGGGGGGAGGCAGAGAGCATGGGGGAGGTGGAGCACACTGGGGGGAGGCAGAGAGCATGGGGGAGGTGGAGCGCACTGGGGAGGTGGCACAGAGCATGGGGGAGGTGGAGTGCACTGGGGGGCAGAGGGCATGGGGGAGGTGGAGCGCACTGGGGGAGTGTCAGGGGGTATGGGGGAGGTGGAGCGCACTGGGGGGTGGCAGAGAGCATGGGGGAGCTGGAGCGCACTGAGGGGGTGGCAGAGAGCATGGGGGAGGTGGAGCGCACTGGGGGGTGGCAGAGAGCATGGGGGAGGTGGAGCGCACTGGGGGGTGGCAAAGAGCATGGGGGAGGTGGAGCTCACTGGGGGAGTGGCAGGGGGTATGGGGGAGGTGGAGCGCACTGGGGGGGTGGCAGAGAGCATGGGGGAGCTGGAGTGCACTGTGGGGGTGGCAGAGAGCATGGGGGAGGTGGAGCTCACTGGGGGGGTGGCAGAGAGCATGGGGAAGGTGAAGTGCACTGGGGGATGGCAGAGAGCATGGGGGGGTGGCAGAGGGCATGGGGGAGGTGGAGCGCACTGGGGGGGTGGCAGAGAGCATGGGGGAGGTGGAGCTCACTGGGGGGGTGGCAGAGGGCATGGGAGAGGTGGAGCGCACTGGGGGGTGGCAGAGAGCATGGGGGAGGTGGAGCACACTGTGGGGGTGGCAGAGGGCATGGGGGGTGGAGTGAACTGGGGGGTGTCAGAGGGCATGGGGGAGGTGGAGTGCACTGGGGGGGTGGCAGAGGGCATGGGGGAGGTGGAGCGCACTGTGTTGGTGGCAGAGAGCATGGGGGAGGTGGAGCCGACTGGGGGGTGGCAGAGAGCATGGGGGAGGTGGAGTGCACTGGGGGGGTGGCAGAGGGCATGGGGGAGGTGGAGCGCACTGTGTTGGTGGCAGAGAGCATGGGGAAGGTGGAGCCGACTGGGGGGTGGCAGAGAGCATGGGGGAGGTGGAGCGCACTGGAGGGGTAGCAGAGGGCATGGAGGAGGTGGAGCACACTGGGGGGGTGGCACAGAGCATGGGGGAGGTGGAGTGCACTGGGGGGCAGAGGGCATGGGGGAGGTGGAGCGCACTGGGGGAGTGGCAGAGGGCATGGAGGAGGTGGAGCGCACTGGGGGGAGGCAGAGAGCATGGGGGAGGTGGAGCACACTGGGGGGAGGCAGAGAGCATGGGGGAGGTGGAGCGCACTGGGGAGGTGGCACAGAGCATGGGGGAGGTGGAGTGCACTGGGGGGCAGAGGGCATGGGGGAGGTGGAGCGCACTGGGGGAGTGTCAGGGGGTATGGGGGAGGTGGAGCGCACTGGGGGGTGGCAGAGAGCATGGGGGAGCTGGAGCGCACTGAGGGGGTGGCAGAGAGCATGGGGGAGGTGGAGCGCACTGGGGGGTGGCAGAGAGCATGGGGGAGGTGGAGCGCACTGGGGGGTGGCAAAGAGCATGGGGGAGGTGGAGCTCACTGGGGGAGTGGCAGGGGGTATGGGGGAGGTGGAGCGCACTGGGGGGGTGGCAGAGAGCATGGGGGAGCTGGAGTGCACTGTGGGGGTGGCAGAGAGCATGGGGGAGGTGGAGCTCACTGGGGGGGTGGCAGAGAGCATGGGGAAGGTGAAGTGCACTGGGGGATGGCAGAGAGCATGGGGGGGTGGCAGAGGGCATGGGGGAGGTGGAGCGCACTGGGGGGTGGCAGAGAGCATGGGGGAGGTGGAGCGCACTGGGGGGGTGGCAGAGGACATGGGGGAGGTGGAGCGGACTGGGGGGGTGGCAGAGAGCATGGGGGAGGTGGAGCGCCCTGGGGGTGGCAGAGTGCAAGAGGAGGCAAAGAGTATGGGTGGTGTGAGAGCCCGGGAGGGGGGGCAGCAGTAATAAGCAGGATATGAGGAGCGGTGGGGGCGGCTGCATATAGAACAATCATTCTCTCCATCTTCATCCTGCAGTCTTCTGCTTCTCCTCTACCTCTCGCAGGCATTCTGATACTGCAGGAGGAAGATGGAGAGATTGTTCTATATGCAGCCGCTCCCACCGCTCCTCATATCCAGGTTATAAGGGGGTGAGCACAGAGCACGGGGCGAAACTCATGTTTTCTGGTGTTCTGCCAGGACTCAGCAGCAGGTGTCTGCTCTGGCTCCTCACCCTTCACAGTCACGCCCCCCTGGCAGGCTGGCACCGATGGCCGACCTATACGGGCAGCCGCGGAGAAGCCGAAGGCTTCTCATCTAGCTCCACCCCCTCTATGTTTACATCCCCCCCGGCGCCGATGGGATGAGTTTACCTGGCAGCTCCGCAGCCGCGGAGAGGCTGCATGAGCGGCGCAGACTCAAACAGCCTTGTGCATGCAGCATGGCGGCCCCGGAAGCCGCGGCCCACCGGGAAATTGCCCGGTTTGCCCTATGGCTGTTATACCCGTTAAACGGTTTAAAAAAAAAAAGAGAGAGGCAGGCTGGGGAAGCAGGAGCATCGCTCTCAGGTTCAGTGATCTGGCAGGTATCCACATCCCACAATGGACAGTGGTTTTGGGTGCATCGGAACCACTATGGTGTTTGGCATTGCAGGGTGTCCTGGCGCATTAATTTTTCGGCAGACTGCGGCCACATCACCTTGTTCATGCCTGATCTCGGTTGATTGAAGCCTAAACAGGATCAAGCCTGGTTAGTATACAGATGGGAGACAAAATTCTGTAAGCTATTCCCCACCGGGGTAAGGGAAGCATCTGAGGTTGCTGATTTTTTTTGTTTTTTTTTTGAGAGTATCTCAGTCCAGTCAGACTTAGGGCAGTCTCTGAGCCGGTTTTGTTCCATCTTTTGCCAGCAGAAACCTGGTAGATTAAGGGAACTTTTTGGGACTGTCTGGGTCTGACATGCATAGATTTGCTCTTGGAGCAGAAGTTATGGGCTCATTCTTTTTCAGACAATTAAATGGTGGCAGTTCCAAAGTCAAGTAGGAACATGAGGTCTAGCTTAAGATCTCAACCCTTTGAACATCCTTCTTACTTACTGTTATACTGTAATGTTACTTTGTTTTATTGTTATCCATCATTTGCTTAGCAGGTACGTCATTCAACTGCAGCACAGATTTGTTTATCTTGACAGCAACAGTGTTTGCTCCCACGATACGTAAAGACATGACTCTAGTGCTGTCGGAGGTGATTTCACCACCACAGTTAAAAAAAAAAAAAGGTGCATGTATGCCCATCATTAGAAGTGGGTGGATAAAGGGCATTATTCTAATGGTGGGTATACCCACCGGTCAATCTCTTTTTTTTGTTTAGTCCACAGGCTGCAAGAAAAAAAGAACATTACAATATATGCAACAAGGACCGGCGACGTACTGGTATGTTGCTGGACTTTGAGTGGTTATACCAGAATGATGCCTGCTGGTTTAGGTATCATCTTGGTATCATTCTTTTCAGCCAGCAGTCGGCTTTTATCTAAAAGCAACCCTAGCAGCTATTTAGCCTCTAGACTGCTTTTACAAGCAATGGGAGGGAACGCCCCCCCCCCCCCCCCCACCGTCTTCCATGGTTTTCTCTGGCTCTCCTATCCCAAAAGGGAACCCAAGAATGCAGCCGGTGGTTCCGCCAGCTTACCATAGAGCTGATCAGAGACCAGAACGGCTCCAATCATCTCTATGGCCTAAGAACTCGGAAGCTACGAGCATTCCATGACTTAGATTTTGCCGGATATACACAGTGCCATTGGGAAAGCATTTTATCACACCGATCTTGGTGTGGTCAGATGCTTTGAGGGCAGAGGAGAGATGTAGGGTCTAATAGACCCCATTTTTTTCAAAAAAGAGTAACTGTCACTAACTATTGCTATAATAGGGGATATTTATATTCCCTGAGATAATAATAAAAATTATTAAAAAAAATGAAAGGAACAGCTTAAAAATAAAATAAAAAGGCAAAATAAATATAAAAAAAAAGCACCCCTGCAATTGCACCATGCACTTGAGGCATCACCGCGAGGGTCAGATCGAGGGCAGTAATTGTAGCAGTCGACCTCCTCTGTAAATCTAAAGTGGTAACCTGTAAAGGCTTTTACAAATGTATGTAGTTTGTCGCTGATGCACGTTTGTGCACAATTTTGAAGCATGTCGTGTTTGGTATCCATGTACTCAGCATAAGATCATCTTTTTTATTTCATCAAACATTTGGGCAATATAGTGTGTTTTAGTGCATTCAAATTTTAAAAAGTATGTTTTTTCCAAAGAAATTGCTTTTAAAAAAAATCGCTGTGCAAATACTGTGTGAAAAAAAAAATGGCAACACCCACCATTTTAATCTGTAGGGCCTTTGCTTTAAAAAAAAAAATATATATATATATATATATATATATATATATATATATATATATATATATATATATATATATATAATGTTTGGGGGTTGAAAGTAATTTTCTTGAAAAAAAAAATAAAAAATTTAATGTAAACAAAAAGTGTCAGAAAGTGCTTTGTCTTCAAGTGGTCAGAAGAGTGGGTGAGACATAAGCTTCTAAATGTTGTGCATAAAATGCCAGGACAGTTCAAATCCCCCCCCCCCCCAAATGACCCCTTTTTGGAAAGTAGACACCCCAAGCTATTTTTTTTTTTGCACAAAGTCATCACTAAATGATATATTGCTCAAACATTTTATGGACACATGTGGAATTACACCCCATAATACATTCTGCTGATTCTCTTGAGTACGGGGATACCACATGTGTGAGACTTGTTGGGAGCCTAGCAGCATACGGGACCCCCGAAAACCAATCACCACCTTCAGGCTTTCTAAAGGCGTAAAATGGTTCACTTCCTCACTACCTATCACAGATTCAGATGCCCTGAAATGTCCAGATATCACAACCCCCCCCCCCCCCCAAATGACTACATTTTGGAAAGTAGACACCCCAAGCAATTTGCTGAGAGGCATAGTGAGTAGTTTTCAGAGCTCGCTTTTTGTCACAAAGTTTTGAAAATTGAAAAAAGAAAAAAAATTTTTTTTTCTTTACTTAATTTTCAAAAACAAATGCAAGCTGCAAAAATACTCATCATGCCTCTTAGCAAATACATTGGGGTGTCTACTTTCCAAAATTGGGGTCATTTGGGGGGGGAGGTTGTGCTATCTGCATGTTTTAGGGCCTCTGTAACTATATGATAGGTAGTGAGGAGTAAAAATCACCAGTTTACGCCCTTAGAAAGCCTGAAGGCGGTTATTGCATTTCGGGGTCCTGTACGCGGCTTCCAAAAAGTCTCACACATGTGGTATCCCTGTACTCAGGAGAAGCAGCAGAATTCATTTTTTGGTGTAATTACACATATAACCATGGTATGTTTGAGCAATATATAATTTAGTGACAACTTTGTGCAAAAAAAAAATATTTAATTTTCCCGCAACTTGTGGCAAAATATAAAATATTCCACGGACTCAACATGCCTCTTAGCAAATACCTTGGGGTGTCTGATTTTAAAAATGGGGTCATTTGGGGGGGGGGTGTGCTATCTTGTCATTTAATGGCCCCCGAAACTATGATAGGTAGTGAGGAAGTGAAATCACCATTTTACGCCCTACTAGGTCCACAAAGGTCCTTGTAAGGACTGGTATAGGTGTACAATATATAGGGTGCTGGTGCAGGACTGTGCTGCAGATTACTGCTGGTTTCTGCAGCTGTCTTTTATCAGTGTAGGGACTGAGGTACAGTCTGCAAATCACTAGCTACTAGGTCCACAAAGGTCCTTGTAAGGACTGGTATAGGTGTACAATCCTGAAGGCAGTGATTGGTTTTCAGGGTCCCAAACGTGGCTAGGCTCCCAAAAAGTCTCACACATGTGGAATCCCCGTACTCAGGAGAAGCAGAATTCATTTTTTGGTGTAATTACACATATAACTATGGTATGTGTGAGCAATATATCATTTAGTGACAACTTTGTGCAAAAAAATAAATAAAATTCAATTTTAAAGCTCTATTTGTGGGGAAAAAAATGACGCAAATTTCGTTTGGATACAGCATTGCATGACTGCACAATTACCAGTTGTACAAGTAGCTTAATCTTTCCGGGGCTCAAGTGGTGAATGACATGCCGGTCTTAGTCCGTAGGGTTCAGTATTGAGTTGGCCCACCCTTTGCAACTATAACAGCTTCACCTCTTCTGGGAAGGTCGTCCGCAAGGTTTAAAGACATGAATGAGTGAGATTGGGGTGAAGGAACCTGACTGGCCTGCACAGAGTCCTGGCCGCAACCCGATAGAACACCTTTTAGGATGAATTAGAGTGGAGACTGCAAGCCAGGCCTTCTCGTCCAACATCAGTGCCTGACCTCACAAATGTGCTTCTGGAAGAATGGCCAAACATGGTCAATGGACACACTCCTAAACCTAGTGGACAGCCTTCCCAGAAGAGTTGAAGCTGTTATAGTGGCAAAGGGTGGGCCAACTCAATATTGAACCCTATGGACTAAGACTGGTATGCCATTACATTTTATGTGCGTGTAAAAGCAGGTGTCCCAATACTTTTGGTAATATAGTGTATATTAGCAGTTTGGCCCACAGTCATATATACGTTGTGACCTTTATTATATGGAATGGTATACCTAGGATGTTCATTTGTGCTTATACCTTTGCAATATGTCTAATATGTCCCTCATTTTGGAGACGTCTCCTCTCAATTTCTGTTGTGTCTACCGGAATGAGGTGAAAAGAAATGTCTAGAACCGAGGTCTCCAAACTGCGGCCATGTGTGACCCTTTGCTTGCCTTTATCTGGCCCTTAGAGCACTATTCCTCCCACTGACACCAATGATGGGGTACTATTCCTCCCACTGACACCAATGATGGGGCACTATTCCTCCCACTGACACCAATGATGGGGCACTATTCCTCCCACTGACACCAATGATGGGGCACTATTCCTCCCACTGATACCAATGATGGGGCACTATTCCTCCCACCGAACCCAATGATGGGGCACTATTCATCCCCCTGACACCAATGATGGGACACTATTCCTCCCACTGACACCAATGATGGGACACTATTCCTCCCACTGACACCAATGATGGGAAACTGTTCCTTCCACTGACACCAATGAATGGGCATTATTCCTCCCACTGACACCAATGATGGGACACTATTCTTCACACTGACATCAATGATGGGGCACTATTGCCCTCACTCACACCAACAACTGGGCACTATTCCTCCCACTGACACCAATGATGGGGCACTATTCCTCCCACTGACACCAATGGTGGGACACTGTTCCTCCCACTGACACCAATGATGTGGCAATATTCCTCCCACTGACATCAATGAAGGGGCACTATTCCTCCCACTGACACCAATGATGGGGCACTATTCCTCCCACTGACACCAATGATGGGACACTATTCCTCCCACTGACACCAATGATGGGACACTATTCCTCCCACTGACACCAATGATGGGACAATATTCCTCCCACTGACACCAATGATGGGGCACTATTCCTCCCACTGACACCAATGATGGGACACTATTCCTCCCACTGACACCAATGATGGGACACTATTCCTCCCACTGACACCAATGATGGGACAATATTCCTCCCACTGACACCAATGATGGGGCACTATTCCTCCCACTGACACCAATGATGGGGCATTATTCCTCCCACTGACACCAATGATGGGACACTATTCTTCCCACTGACACCAGTGATGGGGCACTATTCCTCCCACTGATACCAATGATGGGACACTATTCTTCCCACTGACACTAATGATGGGACAATATTCCTCCCACTGACATCAATGATGGGGCACTATTCCTCCCACTGACACCAATGATGGGGCACTATTCCTCCCACTGACACCAATGATGGGACACTATTCCTCCCACTGACACCAATGATGGGGCATTATTCCTCCCACTGACACCAATGATGGGGCACTATTCCTCCCACTGACACCAATGATGGGGCACTATTCCTCCCACTGACACCAATGATGGGGCACTATTCCTCCCACTGACACCAATGATGGGACACTATTCCTCCCACTGACACCAATGATGGGGCATTATTCCTCCCATTGACACCAATGATGGGGCACTATTCCTCCCATTGACACCAATGATGGGACACTATTCCTTCTATTATGACCAACAATGGTGCAGTTACCCTCCAGGTAATACCAATGATTTGGCATTGTTTAATCCCCATTGACACTAGGTCATTTTCTACTCCCAATGGCCACAGTCTGGCCTCCTCAATGTCTGAAGAACAGTAAAGTGTCCCTTTGTTTAGAGAGTTTGGAGGTCCCTGCTGTACAATATGGCAGAGATAGCCCCCCCCCCCCAAAAAAAAATAAGTGAATGGAGCTTTAACTATTCCATTCTAGAGCCTCTTAGAAAATTTTAAAAAAAAACTGTTTTGGTATTAGGTACACTTTAATATCATAGATGACTTTGAGTGCCATGTGCTGTGCACCCTAAGTAGTTTCTATTTTTATTCCCCCTCCCCCTATAAACGCCAACTGGTATTACTGCATAAGAAGGTGCTTACCTGTACAGAGTCCTGCAGCTTTTGAAACTTGACCTGCCTCTGCTGTGTATTTATAGAGCAATTTGCATTTTATATTACCTCCCGAAACCACATTCCCTCCACACTGAGGGTTGGGAACCAGCAAAGAATTAGAGCCATAATCCAGGCTTATCTTGAGGAGAGGTGGGGGGAATTATTATAAAAAAAGTTTTTTTCATGGGAAACAGAAAACCATACTATCTAGTTACATGACCAACTCTGCACTCAAAATAAGTAAACTAAAATTAGATATGTCCAAATCTTGCAGACTTCACCTCCGAAAACATCTCTAAAATACACCCCTTTCTAACCGTTGACACCACTAAGCAGCTTTTCTACTCCCGTATTATCACTCGCCTTAACTATTGTGACTCCCACCTTGTAGGCTTACCTCTCTGCAGGCTATCCCATCTCCAATCTATCATGAATGCCTCTGCCAGACTCATACACCTTACCAACCATTCGGTGTCCTCCACCCCTCTCTGCCAGTCCCTCCACTGGCTTCCCATTGCCTAAGGAATAAAATTCAAAACAATAACATACAAAGCCATTCGCAACTTTGCCCCGAGCTACATCCCCAAACTTATCGCCAAATATCACCCAAACCATCCCCTCCGCTCCGCCCAAGACCTCCTGCTCTCTAGCTCCCTGGTCTCCTCCTCCCATGCTCCTCTCCAGGACTTCTCCCGTATTATCTCTCGCTTTAACTATTGTGACTCCCACCTTGTAGGCTTACCTCTCTGCAGGCTATCCCATCTTCAATCTATCATGAATAAGTTGTGACCTTTATTATATGGAATGGTATACCTAGGATGTTCAATTGTGCTTATACCTTTGGAATATGTCTAATATGTCCCTCATTTTGGAGACGTCTCCTCTCAATTTCTGTTGTGTCTACCGGAATGAGGTGAAAAGAAATGTCTAGAACCGAGGTCTCCAAACTGCGGCCAGGTGTGACCCTTTGCTTGACTTTATCTGGCCCTTAGAGCACTATTCCTCCCACTGACACCAATGATGGGACACTATTCCTCCCACTGACACCAATGATGGGGAACTATTTCTCCCACTGACACCAATGATGGGGCACCATTCCTCCCACTAACACCAATGATAGGGCACTATTCCTCCCACTGACACCAATGATGGGGCCCGATTCCTCCCACTGAAACCAATGATGTGGCACTATTCCTCCCACTGATACCAATGATGGGGCACTATTCATCCCACTGACACCAATGGTGGGACACTATTCCTCCCACTGACACCAATGATGGGACACTATTCCTCCCACTGACACCAGTGATGGGAAACTGTTCCTTCCACTGACACCAATGATGGGGCATTATTCCTCCCACTGACACCAATGATGGGGCACTATTCCTCCCACTGACATCAATGATGGGGCACTATTCCTCTCACTCACACCAACAACTGGTCACTATTTCTCCCACTGACACCAATGATGGGTCACTATTCCTCCCACTGACACCAATGATGGGGCACTATTCCTCCCACTGACACCAATGATGGGGAACTATTCCTCCCACTGACACCAATGATGGGGCACTATTCCTCCCACTGACACCAATGATAGGGCACTATTCCTCCCACTGACACCAATGATGGGACAATATTCCTCCCACTGACACCAATGATGTGGCAATATTCCTCCCACTGACACCAATGATGGGGCACTATTCCTTCCACTGACACCAATGATGGGACACTATTCTTCCCACTGACACAAATGATGGGACACTATTCCTTCTATTATGACCAACAATGGTGCAGTTGCCCTCCAGGTAATACCAATGATTTGGCATTGTTTAATCCCCATTGACACTAGGTCATTTTCTACTCCCAATGGCCACAGTCTGGCCTCCTCAATGTCTGAAGAATAGTAAAGTGTCCCTTTGTTTAGAGAGTTTGGAGGTCCCTGCTGTACAATATGGCAGACATAGCCCCCCCCCCCCCCCAAAAAAAAAGTGAATGGAGCTTTAACTATTCCATTCTAGAGCCTCTTAGAAAATTAAAAAAATAAACTATTTTGGTATTAGGTACACTTTAATATCATAGATGACTTTGAGTGCCATGTGCTGTGCACCCTAAGTAGTTTCTATTATTATTCCCCCTCCCCCTATGCACGCCAACTGGTATTACTGCATAAGAAGGTGCTTACCTGTACAGAGTCTTGCAGCTTTTGAAACTTGACCTGCCTCTGCTGTGTATTTATAGAGCAATTTGCATTTTATATTACCTCCCGAAACCACATTCCCTCCACACTGAGGGTTGGGAACCAGCAAAGAATTAGAGCCATAATCCAGGCTTATCTTGAGGAGAGGTGGGGGGAATTATTATAAAAAAGTTTTTTTCATGGGAAACAGAAAACCATACTATCTAGTTACATAACCAACTCTGCACTCAAAATAAGTAAACTAAAATTAGATATGTCCAAATCTTGCAGACTTCACCTCCGAAAACATCTCCAAAATACACCCCTTTCTAACCGTTGACACCACTAAGCAGCTTTTCTACTCCCGTATTATCACTCGCCTTAACTATTGTGACTCCCACCTTGTAGGCTTCCCTCTCTGCAGGCTATCCCATCTCCAATCTATCATGAATGCCCCTGCCAGACTCATACACCTTACCAACCATTCAGTGTCCTCCACCCCTCTCTGCCAGTCCCTCCACTGGCTTCCCATTGCCTAACGAATAAAATTCAAAACAATAATATACAAAGCCATTCGCAACTTTGCCCCGAGCTACATCCCCAAACTTATCGCCAAATACCACCCAAACCGTCCCCTCCGCTCCGCCCAAGACCTTCTGCTCTCTAGCTCCCTGGTCTCCTCCTCCCATGCTCCTCTCCAGGACTTCTCCCGTATTATTTCTCGCTTTAACTATTGTGACTCCCACCTTGTAGGCTTACCTCTCTGCAGGCTATCCCATCTTCAATCTATCATGAATAAGTTGTGACCTTTATTATATGGAATGGTATACCTAGGATGTTCAATTGTGCTTATACCTTTGCAATATGTCTAATATGTCCCTCATTTTGGAGACGTCTCCTCTCAATTTCTGTTGTGTCTACCGGAATGAGGTGAAAAGAAATGTCTAGAACCGAGGTCTCCAAACTGCGGCCAGGTGTGACCCTTTGCTTGCCTTTATCTGGCCCTTAGAGCACTATTCCTCCCACTGACACCAATGATGGGGCACTATTCCTCCCACTGACACCAATGATGGGGAACTATTCCTCTCACTGACACCAATGATGGGGCACTATTCCTCCCACTGACACCAATGATTGGGCACTATTTCTCCCACTGAGACCAATGATGGGACAATATTCCTCACACTGACACCAATGATGTGGCAATATTCCTCCCACTGACACCAATGATGGGGCACTATTCCTTCCACTGACACCAATGATGGGACACTTTTCCTCCCACTGACACCAATGATGGGACAATATTCCTCCCACTGACACCAATGATGGGACACTATTCTTCCCACTGACACCAATGATGGGACAATATTCCTCCCACTGACACCAATGATGGGGCACTATTCCTCCCACTGACACCAATGATGGGACACTATTCCTCCCACTGACACCAATGATGGGACACTATTCCTTCTATTATGACTAACAATGGTGCAGTTACCCTCCAGGTAATACCAATGATTTGGCATTGTTTAACCCCCATTGACACTAGGTCATTTTCTACTCCCAATGGCCACAGTCTGGCCTCCTCAATGTCTGAAGAACAGTAAAGTGTCCCTTTGTTTAGAGAGTTTGGAGGTCCCCGCTGAAAAAATATGGCAGAGATAGCCCCCCCCCCAAAAAAAAAAAAAGTGAATGGAGCTTTAACTATTCCAATCTAGAGCCTCTTAGAAAATTAAAAAAAAAACTGTTTTGGTATTAGGTACACTTTAATATCATAGATGACTTTGAGTGCCATGTGCTGTGCACCCTAAGTAGTTTCTATTATTATTCCCCCTCCCCCTATGCACGCCAACTGGTATTACTGCATAAGAAGGTGCTTACCTGTACAGAGTCCTGCAGCTTTTGAAACTTGACCTGCCTCTGCTGTGTATTTATAGAGCAATTTGCATTTTATATTACCTCCCGAAACCACATTCCCTCCACACTGAGGGTTGGGAACCAGCAAAGAATTAGAGCCATAATCCAGGCTTATCTTGAGGAGAGGTGGGGGGAATTATTATAAAAAAGTTTTTTTCATGGGAAACAGAAAACCATACTATCTAGTTACATGACCAACTCTGCACTCAAAATAAGTAAACTAAAATTAGATATGTCCAAATCTTGCAGACTTCACCTCCGAAAACATCTCCAAAATAAACCCCTTTCTAACCGTTGACACCACTAAGCAGCTTTTCTACTCCCTTATTATCACTCGCCTTAACTATATTGTGACTCCCACCTTGCAGGCTTACCTCTCTGCAGGCTATCCCATCTCCAATCTATCATGAATGCCCCTGCCAGACCCATACACCTTACCAACCATTCAGTGTCCTCCACCCCTCTCTGCCAGTCCCTCCACTGGCTTCCCATTGCCTAAGGAATAAAATTCAAAACAATAACATACAAAGCCATTCGCAACTTTGCCCCGAGCTACATCCCCAAACTTATCGCCAAATATCACCCAAACCATCCCCTCCGCTCCGCCCAAGACCTTCTGCTCTCTAGCTCCCTGGTCTCCTCCTCCCATGCTCCTCTCTAGGACTTCTCCCGTATTATCTCTCGCTTTAACTATTGTGACTCCCACCTTGTAGGCTTACCTCTCTGCAGGCTATCCTATCTTCAATCTATCATGAATAAGTTGTGACCTTTATTATATGGAATGTTATACCTAGGATGTTCATTTGTGCTTATACCTTTGCAATATGTCTAATATGTCCCTCATTTTGGAGACGTCTCCTCTCAATTTCTGTTGTGTCTACCGGAATGAGGTGAAAAGAAATGTCTAGAACCGAGGTCTCCAAACTGCGGCCAGGTGTGACCCTTTGCTTTCCTTTATCTGGCCCTTAGAGCACTATTCCTCCCACTGACACCAATGATGGGGAACTATTCCTCCCGCTGACACCAATGATGGGGCACTATTCCTCCCACTGACACCAATGATGGGGCACTATTCCTCCCACTGACACCAATGATAAGGCACTATTCCTCCCACTGACACCAATGATGGGGCACTATGCCTCCCACTGACACCAATGATGGGGCACGATTCCTCCCACTGACACCAATTATGGGACACTATTCCTCCCACTGACACCAATGATGGGACACTATTCCTCCCACTGACACCAATGATGGGAAACTGTTCCTTCCACTGACACAAATGATGGGGCATTATTCCGCCCACTGACACCAATGATGGGGCACTATTCCTCCCACTTACATCAATGATGGGGCACTATTCCTCTCACTCACACCAAGAACTGGTCACTATTCTTCCCACTGACACCAATGATGGGTCACTATTCCTCCCACTGACACCAATGATGGGGCACTATTCCTCCCACTGACACCAAGGATGGGACACTTTTACTCCCACTGACACCAATGATGGGACAGTATTCCTCCCACTGACACCAATGATGGGACACTATTCCTCCCACTGGCACCAAGGATGGGACACTTTTACCCCCACTGACACCAATGATGGGACACTATTCCTCCCACTGACACCAATGATGGGACACTATTCCTCCCACTGACACCAATGATGGGGCACTATTCCTCCCACTGACACCAAGGATGGGACACTTTTACTCCCACTGACACCAATGATGGGACACTATTCCTCCCACTGACACCAATGATGGGACACTATTCCTCCCACTGACACCAATGATGGGGCACTGTTCCTCCCACTGACACCAATGATGGGGCATTATTCCTCCCAGTGACTGTTATATTCTTAATATCTAAATTTTAATTGGCTTTATTATACTTTATTCAGAATATAATCTTTCCATACTGTGTGAAAGAAAACTTTGAGTCAGTTGATTCTATGTTGTGACTTGCGATAATTGAAAAAGTAAACATTTAAAACCTGTCAGGATTGTGATAAATGTTGTTTATGTACAAATTCTACAGTTCATTATATATATATGCTTTTAGAAATTTAGCCTATGTAATTGAGAAGCCCTATGTAAGTGAGATGATATTTTTCTTAGAGTCTGAAATTTTACCTTCCCCCCTATTTCCTGCCATTTCATCAGAAGGTAGAATTGTGTTTTAAAGTGGTTGTAAACCCTTACAAACCACTTTGACCTACAGGTAAGCCTAGATTAAGGCTTACCTGTAGGTCCAAGCAATATCTCCTAAACCTATATGGTTTAGGAGATAATATTTGCCCGAAAACGGGCACCGCTGTCTATGGCGCATGCGCCGTAGACAGCGGCGCGCAGGCACACTGAGCGCGGCATTTCCAAGAATGGAGCTGCTGCGCGTGTCGACTCCCGTGCGCATGCGCGGGAGTGACGTGACCCCACCAACAAGATGGATGCGGCGGACCACAAGGGACAGCGGCGACTTCGCTGGCTCCTGTGTCAGGTAAGTGACACATAATGGGCTACTATGCGATGCATAGTAGTCCATTATGCTTTGCCTTTGCAGGGAATGAAAGAGGAAGTAAACTCATCAGGGTTTACTTCCTCTTAAAGTGTTAAGATATGGTAGCTTTACTATAGTAACCACTCATTACCCCACACTTTTGTAAAGGAGGAGTTATCTTTTGGGCGGGAGATTAGAGCCTGTTGATATAGTCGAAAGAGTGGGAGCAGACCTTCTCTTGAAGATTCAGCAGCCTAGAAGAAAGACACATCTCATGCACACAGAGCTTTCCAGCATACAAAGGGTTACAATTTTAAAGATATTAATGATTATCATTGTACTATTTTTGTAAGTATTCTTTTCTATTTAAATGTGTACAAATAAATACACATTTTTGAATTACGCTGACTCAGAACTAATTAAGGAAATTCGTCTCACAATCAATCGGTCTCACCATATATACTTAAGACTTTGAAATATTTGAACAATATTTGAACATTGCAAGCGATTTATTACATTGGCAAAGTCATCCAGTCAATCATAAGTCGGAAGTTTTTTTTTAACTTCCATCCTTTGATCAGAGGGGACAGAAGTGATGAACAGAGATTAACTTCGCAAAGATTGAAAAGAACCTAGAAGAAAATTTGATCGATTGATTGTGAAAGACCGGAGAATTTCAGATATACAGAAGTCTTGAAAGACGGTGGACAGCGGGAAAACTGACGCGTTTTATATTTGGTGAGTAGAAAAGTAATATGGAATTTGTAGATGTTTTAGCTGATGAAAGTACATTAGAATTTAAAGGTTTAGCGAAACAGGTTTCTGATGCTGTTTTATGGAAATCAATGTATGATCAATGCTTTCAGGCAAATGCTGACATTGAGAAGGATAGATTCTCATTAGTTAAAACAAAGAAAAAGTACGTAATGTAATGAAGCTTGTTAAGATTTATAATACTATGGTGTTTGATATGCCAGGAAAACAAAGTCAAAGTGTAACTGAAAATGTACTTTTTGAACCTAGTTGTTCAAGTTGTGAAACTTTTTGTACGTATATTGAGCATTTAGAGAATACAATAGAAATTGCAGCAAAGCAGGACAAGAAATATACTGAACAATTATTGATTGAAAAAGTTGAATTGGAACATAAAATGAATGCATTATTGCAATCCTTTAAAGAATATGAAAGTCAAATTACTTTTTTGACTCAGGAAAAGATTGCACATGCTCAGTGCTTAAAAATGGAGGATGGTGAAGATGTGACAAAGGCAGTAAGCGTCATATCTTGTGATGAGTCAAATGTTAATATTTCCTCAGACAATGAGAGTGGGAAGTCAGTTGACTTAAATAATACTAAAATTACGCAGAAATGTAGATTTTCATCGCCATATGCTCAGAGGAAAGTTTATACAAAGTTGACTAATAATAATAATGATATACAAAAGAGGTTGTATTATCCGAAAACTTTGCCAAGATGTCATGAGGTTTATTCTGTACGTTGGAACAGTAATTTGAGGTATAGAGGTCATAATAATCAAATTTATTTTTCTTCTAAGACCCAAAGACAAAGATTGCAAACTGAAAATAGTCCATTAAGACAGGAAAGATTTCATTATGTAGCATATAACACTCTGAAAACAGTTAGCAGTTTTTAAATTAATTGCAGATATGGTAGAATTTTCTGGTTGATGTTTACTGGCTATAAGGATTATAAAGGATTGATTTGAGTTTATAAAGATTTGGTTTTGACGTTTGGAATATTATTGAGGACTTTGATATAATTTTGATATTTTCAAGGATAATCCATTGGATTATTATTTTTTATCAATGTTTCATTGGCATGAGTATTAAGTTTTTATTTTTGTTTTGTTCTGGCTGAACATTGAAAGATTTAGTTCACTTGAAAAGAAGAGTAAAGAATAGTTTTGTATTCAGTAAATGAATACATTTTCAGCCTGGTACTCAATTAGCAACTGAATGAATAAGACAACAAAGAGAGACAGGGAAAATTGATGAGCCTTTATTTGTTGATGGTTCAAGATATTGTATGTCAGGCAATTATTGCAGTAGATATTCAATTTGGTATCCAAAACGTAATCTTGCCATACAACACAAGTTGCCAGGACATTTTTCAGCTCAACGAGCAGAACTTGAAGCAGGAAAAATTGCATTGATTATTGACAAGAAAGAGAAGAGAGGTTCACTAGTGATTTATAGTGATAGCTCATATGTTGTACGTTCTCTCACTGATTACTTACCTATTTGGAAAGGTAGAGGTTTTGTGGATTCATCCAATAAGACTCTTGTGCAGAAAGAGACATTAGAAGCAGTTTTTGACCTTGCAGAGAGTAATCCTCTTGCATATGCCATTGTAAAAATTCCAGCACATAAAAAAAAGATAGTGAGTTATCTGTAGGTAATAGAACAGCAGATTCATTGGCAAAGGAAGAAGCTTTGCATGGGAAGTTAGTAGTTCAGCCTGAAATGGTATCAATTAATGTTGTGAAGAAAATAGACACACAGATTCCTTTAATTTCAGAGGAAAAAAAGGTCACAACGCTTTTTTTAGTCTTCATAGGTTGCCACAAAGTTATTATTTGGGTCATTAGACCATAAGTTTGTGTCATGACTAAAAGGGATTTTTGTGTTTTTATAAATCACAACACCTACAGGTGGGATTCACTAATGATGATGCTTTAATTATTGTTTAGATGTTGATTAATCATGTTTTTCTAGTTTGGGGTATATCAGCAAACCTCAGTAGTGACAGAGGATGTGTAAAATCTTGGGAATAGAACAGAGATTTCATGTATGATAGCATCTACAGTCTGCAGGTATTATTGTGAGGATGTATCGTAGAATTAAATCTAGGATTGAAAATAAATGTTGTTGGACAAAGGAAATATTTGGGTGATGTTGTTCCAGTTATTTTTAATGGATGTAAGAAGTACAATTTCTGATGCTACAAAGTATTCTTCTTTTGAGTTTAAAAGAGAAAGGAAAATGGCGTTTGTATTGCCTCGTGAAGTCAAAATTGGTTGCAGATGTTATACAAAATGGTTTCTCTATACGTTTTCAGTTGAGAAAGGAAGTTAATTCATGATAAAAAGTGTCATTGTGTTAGTTAAAAATATACGTTTTTATATTACAATGTTTCTTGATTAAGAGATTATTAAAAAATAATTTGTATATATATTGATAAGGTAAGGTTGTGTATGTTTAAAATGTTTTTATACAAAGGGTTATTCATAGCAACCCTTAGGAATTTAGAATGAGTAACACCCATTTTTTTTTTAGAAAGGTGGGAGGGAAAATGCTCATTCTGTGGCACTGTCCTGCTCAGAAGAACCTTAGGAAAATAAGGTGGGGGCTGTTTTTTTGTTTAGGAGTCATACACAGACAATTAATGGAGTACACACATTCCAGTGAAATTTTCATTCCAGTACACATAAGACATATATATATCATGAAGAATTGTTATTAAATCCATGCACATATTGGATTTAATCTTCATTGTAAGAATAATCAATTTTTGATATTCTACAATTGATATTGTTTTTTGTAACATTTTGTTATTTTGTTGTTAAACCAAAATTATCTTTTGTACAAGATAAGCGGTCTATTAAGTTGACCAGGAACAGAAAGGTTTATTTAAAATAAAATTAGATATTGTTGACACAAGTCTAAGACAGAAAAGATAAAAAATGATTAAAAAATTGTTACATGTGAGGTCACACCCAGAGATGGTGAAATGCACGTCACACAGTTTCAGGAGATGAAACATGGCAAAGTAATTATGAAGGTCCATGGACATTTTGGAATGTTCAAGGGGTACAAATATTTTCTCAGTTCAGTGAAACAAGTATGTAGAAAGAAAATGTGGATATAACAAATTTTATATTCCGAGATAATGATGCTGCATTCCTTTTTTCAGGAATGAATTATAAAAATTATAAAAATCTAATCTGGAGGAATCATGGATCTCAAAAAGATGAAAAGATGTTGGATCAACAAAAGAAAAGTTTTAAAGAGAGAAAATGTATCATCATCACAGGATGATATGATTTCCCCTAGTGACAATTTTATTTGTGATAAGATATATCAAGAATTGCTCAAGTTAGGCAAAGACTAACAGGATTGAAGAATTACACAACAAAGATCATATGTTATTCAGAAATAAGAGAGATGTAGACATTGATATCAATGCAGATGAACTGAAAAATAAGAACATTGAGATCATTACAAAGGACAAAAATGATAGAGTTATTGATATAAATGCATATGATAAAAATCATAATTTTAGAGATGTTGATATTAATACAGCAGAAGATTTGTATGGATATATATGTTTAGGACAGGGATATGATTGTTGTTTACAATTGTATTTCATTCACAGCAATAATATTGAAATCAAAGTTAAAATAGAATCCAAAACAAAGTTTGTTAAAATGCAGGGATCTTATAGACTAAATAACAAAACCGGAACTTTTGAATGTAACATATTGTTGAGGAGTTTCTGGTCTATATATTTAAAAGGTAATGAGTCAACAATGTGGTCTGGAGATGTTACTAATATTATGACAAGATCTGGGTAAATACTTTATTCCTTTGAGCAATTTTATTATCTTTTTCAAAGTTTTGTAAAGATATTAAATCCAAAATATTTAAACATCATTAGAGATGAAAAAGGAGATGTTGTAAGAACATGGGATTTTAAAGTAACAAGGAAATTTATTCAAATAAGGGTGAAAATTTATATTTTTATAGTTGATAGGATTGTTCCAGAAATTAATATTTTCCCACAATCTTTAAAAATTATGGAAGACAAAGATAATTTGCATTTGATATGTGATACAAAAATATCTTTACCTCAAAATTCATTGTTAACTTGGAAAAGGAATGATGAGTTTTTGGGTAGTTTTCTTTATAGTTCTACTATCATAATTCATAAAGGAATTTTTGGTAGTGTGAATTGGATCAATGATGCATTTGTTTATCAACAAATGAGAGTATCTTTGAATGATACTGGCATATATGAATGTTGCATATCAATAGAAAATTATCCGGTGAAATGTGTTAAGGCAAGTGTTATTGTTATGTTTCCAAGTAAAACTCCATGTGTTAATAAGAAAAGTTTCTCTGCAACTCCTTTTCAGATTAACCATTTCCAATCCAGAACTCTTTTGAGAGAAGGAAAGTTTGTCATTATTTTGTGGAATTTTAATGTTTCAGAATGGAAAATTTCTACAAGGTTTCCACAATGTCAAGGACATCTGGTTAATATGGAATTGGGTATTGAGAGATGGTTTGGAATTAATAATAGAAATCATAACAGAAATAAGCGTGGTATTGTTGAAGGTATTTTAGGAGGGATTGGCACAATCGGGAGTATAACAAATAGTATGGATATTAATACTTTAAAGTCTGATCTAGAAACCGCTGGTTTTGTGGGAAGTAATGGTATTAAAATACAGGACTTGCTCCCATTTCGTTCTATTGTTGCATTGGAGCCTCCACCCCTCGCTACCTCTCAATGCCATAATGGTAAGAGGAGGATCTTGCAGCTATTCATGTTTTGCAGGTAACTTATACGCTACTTGGCTATAGACCTTCTCCCCTTGGCTGATACCCGCCCTTCTCACTTCCTCTTTGCCATACCCCTTCAGTGAAATGTTACCTGTCGCCCGATCGCTACTGGTTTGTGTGGTAAACTGCTCCACTGACTCAAACATTGGCTCACGTCTTAGCTCTACACATTTGGAGCATTTACCCTCAATCTACTAACCTCAGAGGCATGGAATAACCTTATCTCCCGTATGCACACACTTCTACTTTGGGTGTCATGCTTTCTTTTTTGATTTCCCTTGTCTACTTTTGTTTCTTTTTGTTTTTTCTTTTTCTTTTATTTAGTGCCTGCCTGACCAGTTGGACGTACACCACGGGTGAAGGTTCTGTATCCTTGCTCTAGTTTGCTTTTTCTCCCATACCCTAGCCCTGCTTAGTCCTGCAGCCGGATGCCATAATAGCTGAACGTTGTACTATATGTACTGTTACCAAGTTCATACTGTCAGCAAGATCCCCTCACTGGCACCATTGGAGGGGAAGATGGACTTACCCAGGCTAGTACCTTTGCTACAGAGTTAATCACTCTCATGCTTATGTTGAAACTCGGGATATGTTCCACCAATGTTCAGAATGTTTCTTTAAGTTATGTTTATATGGTAGACTTATTGCTCACGTGATGATCCCACTGTTTTCTTGTTATTTTTGCTTAATTCGGATCCGATACTGTTCTCCATACACTCTTACTGACATTTTTGGGTCTCAGATTCAGTTGTTATTACTGTATATATAGACCATTTTACTGTTACTACCCTGGGGTACATGTTCACTCTATTGGTATTCTTTTTAATCCTCTTCCCGGATGTACACTATTCTTAACACACTGCAGAGGATGGTACTACTTTACACTCCTTTCACACTCGACACCTTGGGTCCCCTTGATTACACCAACAGGCCCCTGTCCATTTACACACCGCCAGCCCGGCTTCCCTATTATTAAGTAACTTATTCCCCACGCACACATGGGTGCACAACTGCCTCCATAATCTCGCCCGGCTTTCTGCCCTTTCACTCCCCATTTTACAGTCATCAAGCCCATGCATTGCTGGTATCCTCCTCAATCCCTTTTTGACCTCAAGGGACATAGAGCTCACACTCATCCTCGCTCGACCACCAATCACCCTCCACCACAGGAATCTCTGTGAGATATCCCTGACCTATACTGGTACTGTTTCCAGTCAGGAAAGTTCTAATTAGACCTCCTGACCCCAGTAATTATTTCACCTCACCCCACCCTTTCCCTTTTTTCCCTTTCCTCTTTCTTCTTCTCAATCTACTCACCATCAACCTTCCCACCTGTTTCCGTTACTGTCTTCTGCGTGGCCTCGAGCCCTTATCCCCTTTCCCCTTCTGTAATTTCCTTCCCTTCCTTACCCTTTCTTTCGCTATCCTCTCTGTGACTCCGCTACTCGCCGTCTACACTTCTACAATCCCAATCACATCTTAATCATCATGCACCCTCGCAGACTTCTACGTTCCCCAGACTCTAACTCCCTCAAGATAGTGTCCTTAAACGCAAAAGGTCTAAACACCCCTGAAAAACGATCTCAACTTCTAACTCATATGAAATCTATGAAAGCTGATGTCGTCTTCGTCCAAGAGACACACTTTAGCTCTCAAACGGTTCCTAAATTTACTAACTACCATTACCCAATCGGATACCACTCTACCACTCCAAATTCTAAAACAAAAGGCGTCTCCATATTAGTGTCTAAAAGGATCCCTCTTCACATTACAGATACAGTAATCGATGACCAAGGCAGATATGTTTTCCTTAAAGGCTCAATACACAACAAACCTATCACATTAGCCAGCGTATACAGCCCTAACACGGCGCAAGTCCCCTTCTTTAGGACAATTACAAATCAATTGGCGACGTTTCAATCTGGCATATTGATCTTAGGGGGTGATTTTAATGTCCCCTTGGATCCTCAAATGGACACTTCCACAGGGTCCTCCCGCCTCCCCTATAGGGCCCTTAGACAAATCAAGCTGACTCTCCAAAATCTCCTCCTACACGATTCCTGGAGAACCCTTCACCCAATGGAGAAGGACTTCACATTTTATTCTAATCCTCATGACAGATATTCAAGAATTGATTATATATTCTTGACACAGACGGATCTTCCATTTCTCACACAAGCGACTATTGAACCTATGGTTCTCTCAGACCATCACCCCACTTCGATTACGTTAACCTTTCCGGTAATACAAGAACGAACACGCGTCTGGAAACTAGATCCAAACATCCTGACTGACATTACACGAGCTTTGCAGATCCGACAATGTCTCAATGATTATTTCACAGAAAATAACATGCAGGACACATCCTTTATTACTCAATAGGCCGCACATAAAAGTGTAATACGCGGGAAACTGATGTCTATTTCAGCCCAACTTAATAGAGAACGAAAACGCCGCTTATCCGATCTTTACTCGAAACTTAAAACACTCGAAACTGCACACAAACGTACGTTGGCTGAGCAGACCCTCCAAGAATTACAAAACGTTAGCTCCTCCATCCAAGAGGAGCTTGGAAAATCCATTAAGAAAAAATACATGCTTTCCCAGAAACTTTTCTAGGAGTTCGGCAACAAAAGTGGTCACCTTTTGGCCCGAGCCTTGAGAGCCAAACAGTCGAAAAATACCGTACACTCTTTGCATACCTCCTCTGGTAAAATACTCACATCCAACACAGACATAGCTAAAGAGTTTGAAAACTTTTACTCTGATCTCTATAACATCAAACAATCCGACCCGTCCCCATCCGCCGGTCTTACCAGACAACAGACGATGAAACATTTCTTGGATAAATTTTGCCCGACCATTCAAAACCCCGACATTGTATCTGACTTACAGTAGATAGTCCTATTACATCATTGGAATGGGCAAATGCCCTTAAGCAGACGAAAAACGGCAAGAGTCCTGGCCCGGACGGGCTACCCGCGGTATATTATAAGACCTTTTCAGACGTCCTCCAAGACCCCTTTAGGAGAGCCTTTAACTCCATTTCTGACGACACACCCCTTCACCAAGACATGCTAGAGGCTCATATAGTAGTCATTCCGAAAGGAGACAAGGACCCGACCAAGACTGGTAATTATCGACCCATATCACTACTCAACGTTGACCTGAAATTGTTTTCCAAAATTATAGCCAACAGACTTCTCCCGCTCATCCCTACACTGATTTCCCCTGACCAAGTAGGATTTGTCCCAGGCCGCGAGGCACGGGACAATACGACGAAAGCTATTAACTTGCACCACTTAATCAATACCACTGGACAAAAGGGTTTCTTTCTTTCTTTCACTTGACGCGGAGAAGGCATTCGATAGGGTTGCATGGGATTACATGCACTGTGTTCTACAATCCATTGGCTTGGGACCCCGGCTGCTATGCTTCATTAACGCTTTGTATATCTCCCCGAGAGCGAAAATAATAGTAAACAACACCCTATCGAATGCCTTCTCCATCCGGAATGGGACCAGACAGGGTTGCCCCTTGTCCCCTATTCTTTATATCCTCACACTGGAACCATTTTTGAACAGCTTGAGACAAAACCAAGATATCACTGGAATTCGTTCCAAACTCAGAGAATACAAAATTGCCGCATACGCGGACGATATCTTGATGTTCCTGACCAACCCCCTGATCACGATCCCATCCCTCTTGAAAGCATTTGAGCTATTCAATATGTTGTCCAACCTAAAAATAAACTTTAATAAGTCCTACGCCCTCAACATATCCCTAACCCGTACCACGACTGACCAATGTAAACTTAATTTTCCATTCCACTGGACTGATGATGCTATCACATACTTGGGCATACAACTTACAAAAAACCTGAACGATCTCTATAGTAAAAACTATGTACCTACTTTACACAAGATTATAAGGGACCTAAAACAGTGGGATAAGCCAATTTTTTCCTGGTTTGGCAGAGCTTCCATTTTAAAAATGAATATCCTCCCTCGCATGTTGTACCTCCTACAGGCAGTGCCAATAAAACTCCCACCAGCTTTCTTCAAATCGTACAGGCAGACCTGCTCAAACTTTCTTTGGGGTATGCATAGACCAAGAATTAGTTACCTCCAACTCTCCTTACCCAAAAGTAAAGGTGGTATAGGTCTCCCAGATATTACCAATTATTATAAAGCTGCCCATCTGACGAGAATAATTGATTGGAACATTCATTCACCGTATAAAGACTGGGTCAACCTAGAAGCGTCCTTCGTAGACTCTCCTCTCCACTCCCTACCCTGGGTACAACGCGCACACGTTTCCCCCACGGTCAAATCCCATCCACTCATTGCCCCGACATTACTTTGCTTCCTTACTGCCTGCACAAAAGATGATATCTCATCCACGCCTGGTCCATTGACCCCACTCAAAATGAACCCGGACTTTCCCCCGGGTATGCACGAATCCTTTCTCATCAAACATTGGACACAAGTACCACTACAGATATCATCTTTTTACAAAAATGGACGATTACTTACAGCTCAGCAATTGGCCGCTGACATGAAAACACCCCCTATTCCCGTGTGGACCTACCAACAGATTCGACATTACCTACATTGTATTAACAAACAAACGGACTGTACTAGACCTCTGACCCCCTTTGAGAAACTCTGTTCTTCCAAAACGCCTCTGACGCACCTCATATCCTTAACTCATTCCCTTTTATATCAAAGATATATTCCCGGGGACTCTTTGGCTTGCAAGGCCTGGGAGAAAGACCTCGATTTATCCATTTCTAGTGAAGACTGGGAAAACATTTTCCTCAATATTCATAAAGGCACTCTAAATGTGTCCACTCAGGAAAATGGGTTCAAACTTCAATGCCGATGGTATAGAACTCCTGCTCTGATCCACTCCTGGGATGCTCAAGTTTCTGATATCTGTTGGAGATGTCAAAATCAACGTGGCACTCTATTGCACTTATGGTGGCTCTGCTCGGCCATCCAACCTTTTTGGCAAAAAATACATCTGTTAATTAACAAAATTACATGTACAGAATTGCCCTTTAACCCAGCTCTATATCTCTTGCACCACAAAGTTCCTTTTAGAACATCTTACCATAAGTCCCTTACACTCCACCTAATCAGTGCAGCCAAGCAATGCATCCCAATCCATTGGAGGTCTTCTACCGCTCCCTCCACTAAAGAATGGATCCGGAGAGTAGATAAAATAGCACAACTGGAGGAACTTATTCATATTAACAACGACACACCGACTAAATATGCCTCGAAATGGGCCCCTTGGCAACACTTCAGAACCACTGATGACTTTCACCGTCTGACACAACCTTCTACCTAATTCACCATATACTAGTAAGAACCCATATGGCCTTATATTCCCTAGATCCTTTCCATTTGGAACAGCTTACTAACATCCATTATGGCGTCACTTCTATCACATGACCCTTCAGAAGATCGTCTCCACTTATCCAGGACCTACGGATGGCGAGTGGCGGAGTACTTATAGCCCTACTTATAGCCCTATCTTACCTACTTACCCACCTGAGGAGTCCACCCTCATCCCTGTTCTTCTCTGTAATTCTCTTCCCCCCATTCTCTTTTACTCTCATCCCCCTCCCCCTCCCCCCCCTCCGTAAGCCTCATACACACTCAGCATTACAGACGCAAACCCCCCCCCCCTCTCTCTCTCCCATTCCTTCCCTAATTTTTTTTCTTTTTCTTACTAGACTTCTGTCTGATTTTGTCTATCTTGACATGGTACTCTAACAATGTGCTCATTGTTGAATCCTATCCCACACACTCGCAGATAAGAGCGCCATAATTTTTTCGTGCACTTAAAATCTCCTTCAACATTTCTTTTATATTGAGCAGATAAACATATATCATGTATATCTATGCTTCCAATGAGCGACTTTATACTTTTTGTTCACCTATACTATTGGTTTACTCCCTGTAATGATTACCAGTTATAGGATGTAATTTTTCTGTATGTTGTTTTATCGGAAAACAATAAAAATCTTTGGAAAAAAAATACAAAGACATTTAAATCAGATTTTAGAAAATATGGTAATTAAAACTGCTGATATAATGGGTCCATCTATTTTACATCTTCAAAATATTACTCTTGATTTGATGATAAGTGAACAACATTCTCATATAGCCAGAGCATGCTTAGAGATTCAAACTGAATATTCCACTAATTTTAAAATAATTGCGCAAGCATTTCAGAGTGGAATAACTCCTCTTGGCATTTTACAGTATTTGCCCAAAGAATATTTATATGCGATAAATCATACAGATTTATGGGTAAATAAATGGATAGGATGCAAGCAGGACATATGTTATAGTTCTTCTATGATTCCAATAGCCGGAAAAGAACAAATTTTGGTTCCAATCACTGTTTTGGGATTACCTGTCAGTAATACACAATTATTATACTATAAATTACAGTATACAGATTTTGTATTTAACAATGAAAATTCTGAATTAGAACAATTAGATTTGTCATCATGTTTACAATTCCAGTCTAAAATTATATGTTTACCTAATCAAGATAAAAGTATATTTCATTCTTGTTATCATAATCACACATTATGTTCAGCAAGAATAGAAAATAGAATAAGTTCTGAATTAATTACTCGTGTAGATTAAAGAAGGTTTGTTTTCAGATTATGTCAGATACAGAAAGGGTTAAAACTTTTTTCTCTTCTTGTACAAATACAGAAAACCTAAATCAAGGGTTGTATTGTATAGAAGGAGATATTGTTGCAATAAGTATTAATGGGTTGAGAACAAATTTAACAAATATGTTTATGAAAAATATTAGCGCTCTTCCTACACAGTATAATATTTCTCAAATAGATGAATTTCCATGGGAAAAATGGGCAAATATAATTCAAAAGGATCAAGGTTTATTAATAGCTTTGGCTAAGGAATTGCAGAATGCAGAAGTATTGTTTAAACATGAACAAGGTAATTTGCAAGAAATATCGCATCAATGGTCAGAATTTTCAGGAAGTAATTGGTGGAAAAAATTTTGTAATAGTGTATCCATTTGGGGAAAAACTTCGATAACTTCAGCAGCAGGAAATATTTTATCATATCCTAGTGTAATTATTTTTATTATTATTATGTTATTTCTTATATTCCAGTTATGTTTGATGTTTAGAATGAAAAAATTATATTATCGAGTTAGAAGTGATATTAAGAAAGGAGATGATTTGTTACAAAATAAGTTGAAAAGGAAAATGGGTTTTGAAGGTACGAATTCAATTGTACATGACAAAACATTTGGAGTTATTGAATCAAAGTTTGTTTGAATGTGACATGAATGTTGATGAATGAATTTTTTATCTGAAAAATATGATTAGTATTCATATTTCAGAGGGGAATGTTATATTCTTAATTAGTGATGGACGAACTTCCGACGGGACGTTTCGCAAACGCGGACCGCGAACGAGGCCGACCGTTCACGAAACCGAACGTTCGCGGCGGGCCCCATTGACTTCAATGGGAGGCGAACTTCGCAAACCTTTAGGTCAAATTTGCAGCCACAAGATAATTATTAGCTGGGCAAACATAGTCCCACCACATGGCCAATGACATAACACATGTATGAGGTGAATTTGGGATCGATAACTACAAGCATTCTTTTTTTATATGGGAAATTGTTCTGACAATTCAGGACTGTGGAGCGCATGAAGGCAATGGAGGAGAGGGAAGGTCAGGGACCAGGGTAGGCAAAGAAGAGGGTGCAGGAGATGATCACCAGCAGCGTGACATACAGCAATGACACAGCACCGTGATAGAGGCATCTGACAACAGCACCGTGATAGAGAGAACTGACATCAGCAGCGTGACATAAAGCATTAACACCAGCACCGTGACATACAGCATTGACAGCAACACCGTGATAGAGAGCACTGACATCAGCAGCGTGACATAAATCACTCACACCAGCACCGTGATATACAGTACTGACAGCAGCACCATGATAGAGAGCACTGACATCAGAAGCGTGACATACAGCAATGACACCTGCACCGTGATATACAGCACTGACAGCAGCACCGTAAGCAGCCCCAGGAGTAAGTCAGCACAGCACAGGGATGGTGTGATCCCCTCATAATAAGCAGGCCCAGGAGAAACTCAGCACAGCACAGGGATGGTGTGATTCCCCTCATAATAAGCAGGCCTAGGAGAAACTCAGCACAGCACAGGGATGGTGTGATCCCCTCATAATAAGCAGGCCCAGGAGAAACTCAGCACAGCACAGGGATGGTGTGATCCCCTCATAATAAGAACCCCCAGGTGAAAATCAGCACAGCACAGGGATGGTGTGATCCCCTCATAATAAGAACCCCCAGGAGTAAGTCAGTACAGCACAGGGATGGTGTGATCCCCTCATAATAAGAACCCCCAGGAGTAAGTCAGCACAGCACAGGGATGGTGTGATCCCCTCATAATAAGCAGGCCCAGGAGAAACTCAGCACAGCACAGAGATGGTGTGATCCCCTCATAATAAGAACCCCCAGGTGAAAATCAGCACAGCACAGGGATGGTGTGATCCCCTCATAATAAGAACCCCCAGGAGTAAGTCAGCATAGCACAGGGATGGTGTGATCCCCTCATAATAAGAACCCCCAGGAGGAAGTCAGCACAGCACAGGGATGGTGTGATCCCCTCATAATAAGCAGGCCCAGGAGAAACTCAGCACAGCACAGGGATAGTGTGATCCCCTCATAATAAGAACCCCCATGAGGAAGTCAGCACAGCACAGGGATGGTGTGATCCCCTCATAAGCATCCCCAGTAGAAATATGACACCGCTCAACTTCTTCAAAGAGGAGGGTAGGGGCATATAGTACGCTGTGCTTTTTTGGGACAAGGAAGTGAGCCAAATGAAGAAAGAAGGTCTGTGTGCTTGATTAAAAACATTGTTTATAGACATATACATGGTCTACTGGTCACATGTGTTGAATTCCTCCGAGATCCATGCCTCATTCATTTTTAGAAATGTGAGGTAGTTAACACTGTCGTGAGCTAGGCGAGTACGCGTATCGGTCACGATCCCCCCTGCTGCGCTGAACGTCCTTTCGGACAGGACACTGGATGAGGGGCAAGCCAACAGTTCGATTGCAAATTGGGCAAGCTCTGGCCAGAGGTCAAGCCTGCCCACCCAGTAGTCCAGGGGTTCATCACTCCTCAGAGCATCCACATCGGCCGTTAACCCAATGTAGTCGGACACCTGATGGTCTAGGCGTTCCCTGATGCTGGATCCGGATGACACCTGTCGATGGGTCAGCTGAAAGAATGACCTCATATCCGAAGTCACCAACAGATCTTCAAACTGGCCTCTTCTTGCAGGCGCTGTTGGATTGGTACCCGCTAATCCTTCTCTGGGAGTGGGAATTGCTCCTCTGCCAGCGCGCGCAAAAGCAGAATGCAGCATTTCTCGAAGCAAGACCTGGAAGTGCTGCATTCTGACAGCCCTCTGCGACGGCGGTAACATTTCCGCCATTTTGTGTTTGTTTAGGGGGTCTAAGTACGTTGCCACCCAGTACTGGTCCTTGACCCTTATGCTTTTTATACGGGGTCCCTATTAAAACACTGAGCATGAAGGCCCCCCATTTGCACTAAAGTGGAAGCGGTGTGGTGGCCTGGCTCCTGCTCATCATCCAGGATAATGTCGTCCTCTTCATTCTCCTCTCCCCATCCACGCACAACAGGGATCCCAGAAAGGTTTAAAGCATGCTCTTCTTGCTCCTCCTCATCCGCCCCGGCACCATCCTCCTCTGACTCCTCTTCAGACTCCTGTTGTTGACTTGTCTCAGATAGAGTAGCCCCCCCTGGGAATTCATCCAGCATTGCGACTTCCTCATCTTCCCGCTCCTGCTCCTCCACAGCCTAATCAATGACACGACGCAATGCACGCTCCATAAAGAAGGCATGTCACTGATGGCGCCATGGCTGCGACTGACCAGTTTGGTGATCTCCTCAAATGGTCGCAGAAGTCTGCATGCGTCGCGCATGAGCAGCCACTGGCGCTGTGAAAAAAACCCCAGCTCCCCAGAACTGTTTCTTTCGCAGAGTTCATACAGGTAGACGTTAACTGCATGTTTCTGCTGGAGCAGCCTATCAAGCATATAGAAGGTTGAGTTCCATAGCGTCGGGCAATGGCAAATAAGACGTCTGACCGGCAGATGGTGTCGCCGCTGAATGTCAGCAAGGCGAGCCATGGCCGTGTAAGATCTTCTGAAATGGGCCGAGATTTTCCTTGCCTGCCGCAAGATGTCCTGGACCCCAGGGTATTTGACAAGGAATCGCTGCACGACCAAGTTTAAGACGTGTGCCATGCATGGCACGTGCGTGATTTTGCCCTGTTTCAATGCGCTAAGCAGATTGGCACCGTTGTCACACACCACTTTACCAACTGTCAAATTGAGCGGTGTTAGCCACTGATCTGCCTGTGAACGCAAAGCTGAAAGGAGTGCTGGGCCAGTGTGGCTCTTGGCTTCCAGGCACAACAGACGCAGCACGGCATGGCAAGGTCTCACCTGGCATGTGGAATAGGTTCTGGGGAGCATGGGCGGTGCAGTGGAAGAGACGCTAGCAGCAGAAAAGGAGGAGGCAGCTGAGGAGGAGAGGGAGGAGGATGGAGTAGGAGGAGGAGGAGAAGAAGAGTCAGGCCTGCATGCAATCCGTGGCGGTAAAACCAAATCTACACAGGTGCCACGGGTTACATGCTTGACGGCCGTCAGAAGGTTCACCCAGTGGGCAGTAAAAGTGATATACCTTCCCTGCCCGTGTTTGCTAGACCACGTGTCTGTGGTCAGATGTATCTTGGCACCGACACTGTGTGCCAGAGATACATTCACTTGCCGCTGAACATGGCCATATAGCTCTGGGATGCCCTTCTCAGAGAAATACTTCCTTCCTGGGACCTTCCATTGTGGTGTTCCAATGGCCACAAATTTGCGAAAGGCCTCCGAGTCCACCAGTTTATATGGCAGTAGTTGGCGGGCTATGAGTTCTGACAAGCCAGCCGTCAATCGTTGGGCAAGAAGCTTATCCGGCGTCATCATTTTTTTACGCTCGAACATTAGGCCCACGGAAGCCTGCCTTTTTGCAGAAAAATGTGAGCTTGGCGTGATGGAAGGTGGAGTGGAGGACAATTGTGAGGAGAGAGGAGAAGGAGAAGTAGAAGACGAGGCTGGACGGTGAGAGCCTGCAGTGTGGCTTTGTGTGTTCCGTTGCTCCCACTCGGCTCGGTGATGGCTGCCCATGTGCCTTCTTAAGGCGGTCGTCCCTAGGTGAGTGTTGGGCTTACAGCGATTAAATCCGTTGACTGCAAAGATTGCAGATGGCAACGCTATTGTCAGCAGCGGAAACGTTAAAAAAAGCCCACACTGCGGAGCCATGTGCCGGTGTCCTGGGAGCGCCAGATGTGACCGTACATGGTCGATGACTCGCTCCTGATACATTTGCAGTCTGCTTTGTCCCTCCTGTGCAATGTAAGTTAGTCCTGCTTCTCCTCCCTATCTGCTGGTCCATATCTCCCTCTGAACTCCCCTCCTCTTCCTCTCTTGTGGGCACCCACGTGACATCACTAGACACGTCATCATCAATGTCACCTTCCCCACCGCTATAAGTAGAGATCTCGGAGTAGGCAGCAACACCGGGGACAAACCTCCTCCTTGGACTGATCTGGGTACTGTCGTCAGACTGCTGAGTAGCGGTTGTTGCTACCTCCTCTTCCTGATCCAATACCAAGAGTGGCTGCGCATCACAAATGTCCTTTTGATATGGATCGGAAAATAATTCCTGTGACTCAAGCGGAAGGTATGTGGTGGTGGTGGTGGTGGTGTTGTTGATGGTAGTGTCTTTGGGGGTGCACATAGCAGAGAGTGAAGAAGAGGGTGCAGATCGAGAGGATGAGGAGGGTGCAGAAGAGTAAGGCTGAGTGAGCCACTCAACCAAGTCTGGTGCGTCCTTTAAAGTAATTGAACGCACCTTCTGCAACTTCCCACTTTGGCTCAAGGCTGGTGCTCCTGCCCTACCCCTACCACCCCTGCGGAAGGGCCTGCCTCTTCCTCTGCCTGTCATTTTTAAAATCACCCTGTGACAAAACTCTTAGTCCCTATACCGATGAAGGACTGCTGCAGTATAGGGCAGCGGTCAGCAGTGGTGCACCTCAACCCTATCTATTGTGGACCGATAGCGGTCCTTACAGAACAGCAGACTGTACCTCACTCAAACCTATGTACTGTAGCACCCTTCACCAAGTTACCAGTCCTTATAAGGACCTTTGTGGAACAAGTAGGTTGTGTGTGACTGATTAGCAGACTGTACGTCAGTCCCTATACTGCTGAAGGACTGCTGCAGTATAGGTCAGCGGTCAGCAGTGGTGCACCTCAACCCTATCGATTGTGGACCGATAGCGGTCCTTACAGAACAGCAGACTGTACCTCACTCAAACCTATGTACTGTAGCACCCTTCACCAAGTTACCAGTCCTTATAAGGACCTTTGTGGACCAAGTAGGTTGTGTGTGACTGATTAGCAGACTGTACGTCAGTCCCTATACTGCTGAAGGACTGCTGCAGTATAGGGCAGCGGTCAGCAGTGGTGCACCTCAACCCTATCTATTGTGGACCGATAGCGGTCCTTACAGAACAGCAGACTGTACCTCACTCAACCCTATGTACTGTAGCACCCTTCACCAAGTTATCAGTCCTTATAAGGACCTTTGTGGAACAAGTAGGTTGTGTGTGACTGATTAGCAGACTGTACGTCAGTCCCTATACTGCTGAAGGACTGCTGCAGTATAGGTCAGCGGTCAGCAGTGGTGCACCTCAACCCTATCTATTGTGGACCGATAGCGGTCCTTACAGAACAGCAGACTGTACCTCACTCAAATCTATGTACTGTAGCACCCTTCACCAAGTTACCAGTCCTTATAAGGACCTTTGTGGACCAAGTAGGTTGTGTGTGACTGATTAGCAGACTGTACGTCAGTCCCTATACTGCTGAAGGACTGCTGCAGTATAGGGCAGCGGTCAGCAGTGGTGCACCTCAACCCTATCTATTGTGGACCGATAGCGGTCCTTACAGAACAGCAGACTGTACCTCACTCAACCCTATGTACTGTAGCACCCTTCACCAAGTTACCAGTCCTTATAAGGACCTTTGTGGAACAAGTAGGTTGTGTGTGACTGATTAGCAGACTGTACGTCAGTCCCTATACTGCTGAAGGACTGCTGCAGTATAGGGCAGCAGTCAGCAGTGGTGCACCTCAACCCTATCTATTGTGGACCGATAGCGGTCCTTACAGAACAGCAGACTGTACCACACTCAACCCTATGTACTGTAGCACCCTACACAGACCAAGTTACCAGTCCTGATAAAGAGCTTTGTGGAACAAGTGAGTTGTGAATGATTAGCAGACTGCAGCAGAAGGGCAGCAGTCAAGTATAATATTCTTTCTATATTTGGAAGAAAGAATATTATACGTGTACAACCCTATTACCATACCACTGATACCAGTCCTGAAAAGAACCTTTGTGGAACTAATAGTAACAGCAACTGTTTAAACTGACCCTCACTGCCTGACACACTGCTTCCTTCCTTTCCCTATACAAACTGGCAAAACAGAGGAGACTGGAACAATTACTGGTTACTCGAATAGCTCTTTTGTGGACCTGATAGTAACAGCTAATGATGATGATGATGATGATGACTAATCTGGCTGTCCCTAAAATAGCAGCAGACACAGCGCTCTGTCCCTTTCTCTAAACTGACAAAAGACACTCAGGCTGCTGCAACAATCAGTAGCACAGCAAACCTATATACACCTAACACCTATACCAGTCCTGAAAATAACTTTTGTGTACCAAATAGCTAGTGGTTTATCTGTCCTGCTCCAAACAGCAACCTTTCCCTATAGTGACAGAAGAAAGAATGTAAAATGGCCGCCGGATCGGGTGTATTTATAAGTTAGGGGGAATGTCCAAGTGTCCATGTGCTGTCATGTCTCAATTGGCTGTCCTGTACCCCATGATGGATGTGTCATCATAGGTCAAAGTTCTTTTACACATTAAACACGTAAGTCCGCCGGGGCGAACAACGCCAATAGTCCGCCGAACGAGCGGACCGCGAACGACCGAAATTCGCCGCGAAACGACCGCCGGGCGAACCGTTCGGCCATCACTATTCTTAATATCTAAATTTTAATTGGCTTTATTATACTTTATTCAGAATATAATCTTTCCATACTGTGTGAAAGAAAACTTTGAGTCAGTTGATTCTATGTTGTGACTTGCGATAATTGAAAAAGTAAACATTTAAAACCTGTCAGGATTTTGATAAATGTTGTTTATGTACAAATTCTACAGTTCATTATATATATGCTTTTAGAAATTTAGCCTATGTAATTGAGAAGCCCTATGTAAGTGAGATGATATTTTTCTTAGAGTCTGAAATTCTACCTTCCCCCCTATTTCCTGCCATTTCATCAGAAGGTAGTGTTGTGCTTTTTAAGGAAATTTTCCTGCACAATATTTACTAAGTAATTTTTAACAAAGATATTTTTAAGATACAGAATCAGTCTATATGACACAGTCTATATATGTGAAACTTATTCACGGAGACGAGTGATCATACAAAATAGCTACTTTTATTGGTTGACAGAAAACAAATATTTACATGAAATATTAAAATACAGATTGCATTACTTAATCATTTTGACAATTAATGGAAACACCCTCAAACTGGGCGTAGTAGTACCTTGGACACAATTATCAACAATTTCACTTCTCGGTAGAATCAATAACCTTTTGATAATTGACAATTAAACAGAATGTCTGTATTTCACACGTCCAACCGTTACTATACTGCAGGTAAGTAAGTGGTTAACAATGTGAAATAAATTAGACATTTGTTTGTCAATAAAATTGGCATCTATGCAAAAAGAAATATAATGAAAAAATTTAATTTAGAGAAAAATCTAAAAGGCGGTTATTGATTCGGGAGAAGTATTTCAATAATAGAATATTCAAAAACATCAATATTTAAGAGAACATAGAATAGATGATAAACATATATTTACCCATTTCCAATATGGCTATTATTGGGGATTGTTGGTTACCAGGAATTTTAAGATGGGTGCCGTGGCTTTCAACATGGATTCTCTTACAGAGGAATTACTTGGTGTGACCTCCGAGTTCCAAGGAGCAGGGATCTTCGTGAATGTAAAAATGTGTATTCATGCATGTCTTCCAGTGTCCCTACTCAGGGGGGGGGGGGGGTCCCTAAGCTTCCCCTTGACTCTCTCCCCCCAGCTCTCCCTGAGCTTTCTCCTCCTTCCCTTTTCCTCTCTCTATGGCCATCTTAAATATTCTTTTAAACAAAAAGATCATAAAATTATACTAAGTTCTGCCCAGAGGGTATGTGTTCCCTCCTCATTGGCCGGCAACATGTAATGGTTAGCTTTCCCGGGAGTCTCGTGATTTTAAGGTAATAGCACCTTCAACCACCAGGTGTCTCACATGTGTTTGGTGTTTTATTTCTTTAAGTTACCGTATATACTCGAGTATAGGCCGACCCGAATATAAGCAGAGGCCCCCAATTTACCCCCAAAAAACTGGAAAACTTATTGACTCGTGTATAAGCCGAGGGTGAGATATGGCTGTCCATCCCTGTGTGTCCGTCCATCCCTGTGTGTGTGTCCGTCCATCCCTGTGTGTGTGTCCGTCCATCCATCCATCCCTGTGTGTGTGTCCATCCATCCATCCCTGTGTGTGTGTCCATCCATCCATCCATCCATCCATCCCTGTGTGTGTGTCCATCCATCCATCCCTGTGTGTGTGTCCATCCATCCATCCATCCATCCATCCCTGTGTGTGTGTCCATCCATCCATCCATCCCTGTGTGTGTGTCCATCCATCCATCCATCCATCCCTGTGTGTGTGTCCATCCATCCATCCATCCCTGTGTGTGTGTGTCCGTGCAGCCTTGTGTGTGTGTCCAGCCTACCTGTGTCCCGAGCCTGTGTCCCGAGCCTGTGTCCCGAGCCTCCGTCCCGAGCCTCCGTCCCGAGCCTCCGTCCCGAGCCTCCGTCCCGAGCCGCCGTCCCGAGCCGCCGTCCCGAGCCGCCGTCCCGAGCCGTCGTCCCGAGCCTCCTCCGTCCTTCCAGGATCGCCGCTCTTCTCGGCGGCCATTCTAAAATTCAAAAGCCGCGCCTCCGCCTTCGCCTGTGATAGGCAGAACACTGAATTTCCCAGCAGCCTGTGTTCCGCCTATCACGGACATCGTCTCATCCTCGTCCGTAGTACGAGGATGAGCGGATGTCCGTGATAGGCGGAACACTGACTGCTGGGAAATTCAGTGTTCCGCCTATCACAGGCGAAGGCGGAGGCGCGGCTTTTGAATTTTAGAATGTCCGCTGTCTGTCTGCTCGATACGCTGATCGAGCAGTCAGACAGCGGTGACTCGAGTATAAGCCGAGGGGGCACTTTCAGCCTCAAAAAAGAGGCTGAAAATCTCGGCTTATACTCGAGTATATACGGTAATATTTTTTATTTCTGTAATATGCGTTCGTTGTTTATATATGTTCTAACGAATATATCTCGAATGTTCAAGAATTATGGCATAATATAAGATACGATTTAACATAATTTTCAATAATCACTTGCATAAAATGGTGATATATATGTATATCAATGTATATCTGTTAATCTTTAGTCCATTTAGAAAGGACACAGGTTAGATATATATCAAACAAATCACATACAATTATTATCTATATGGATACACGTACAATTCGGGTATCCAATCAATATTTGTTTATCTAAACCTAGGTTAAATTCTTATACAATTATAATCATGATTATATGTTTTTTCATAATACTAATTTGTTGCTAAAACACTTCTACTTATGATCACATTTTCATATATAATCTCTCCATGACAAATTTCCCCAGATCACTAGGTACCAAACCACAATATCTCCTTGTTGACCCACAAATATCACATACAGTTTTAATCACTTGAAGTATTTTTGAAATATGTTGGATTTGTATCTTCCTCTCACACCATGTTTTGAGACATTTGTACTATAGTAAGATATCATATCCCTGCTTCTAATATACGTATATTCATGATGTAAAAATATATACAATTTTCAATGTTTCCTCGTAGTGTCTTCAAATGAACATTGAACATTCAGGATACAGTCCCATTGTTTACTTTTCTAATGGAGGTGTCTTATTTGCCCTGTTGGGGTAGATCTCCACTTCGTATCTTAGTTATTGTCTCATGAGAAGCTAGGACAACACTGACTACTTGGCTTATTGATCTCTCACTTTCTGAGACAATGGGATATTTGTTCTGGTCATTCAGGTTTAATGGCTGTTGGTCACAGGTACTCCAAAGTATAGCCCAACCCTTGCCATATATATTTGCATGGTTGTATACTATCCAAACAGTCTTTTTACTTACGCACAATGGGGTTTTCTAGTTAAAGGTTATTTCCATGCTATAAATACTTATGCAAGTTTGGTCTTCTCACTATAACCAACAAAATAAGTAAACAGCTTTTTGTTTGGTGACAGAAAATACCATTGTTTCAGCGAGTTTCTGTCCCAATGCATGCTTGTAAAAGTTTTCAATAGTTGATGTAGTGAACATGAGATCATGTATTTTGTGTTCTTCAAGAGGGTAATAGTTCAATGATAGAAAAATCGTGGTTCATCTGTTCCTGAGGCCTAAACAAATCTCACCTCTCTGACAGTAAATATTAAATGTATTATTATTATTTTTTTTTCTTAATGAATTCACAACAAAGCCCCCCTTGTGAAGTGTTCAAATGCCGGAAGTCGTTTGAAAGACTTCACCAATGCAACAGGTTGAAGAAATATGGCTTTGCTCGGGCCTTGTAAGTTGAGTTGTGAAGATGGATCCGGATTGTGGATATATATATTGAAGAGGTATAGACACCTGCAGATGGGTGTAATTCTTTGAAAAACAAAATGGGTTTGTGATCGATGTGTGCATCTCAGGGCCGTCATCTGTTGTTTGGCGGGAAATGGATCATTCCGGGCACCTTTAATCTTGGCCGTCCTGGTGGGTTTTGTCCATGTAGACTGGCCATCAGTGGTGTCCCTGGATCCCCCATATGGTTCCTTCTCTGGATGTTTCACACATGTTGGACTCTCGGTTCGGTTGACCGGCTAATGGACATCATAGTCCTGTAAAGGAAAATGGATTCCATGAGAAAAGATATATAAGTTTTTTTTTTTTTACATGATCTGTGTTTGAGATCTCAGTGTCAAGTTGGTATCCTGGGCACTGTGCCTTGGGGGATGGGAGGAGTCGCTGACACATAGCAGCCATCGGAGCGGCTTGCGTCCTCCTCCCCCGTCATCCCCGCCTACAGCCCTCTGTATCGCCGGCACCGCCGGCACCGCCGGCACCGCCTACCCGCCGTCAGATGCTCGCATGCACACGGCATAGCGGACGCTCTGGACGGAGAGAGAGGGGCAGAGAGAGCGCTCCGCTACGAAGCAGGGATATAGCGGCGGGATGGTGGCTCTGTGCGGAGCTCTGCACACCCCTCCCCCCTCATCACTGAGCTGACCTGGCTATATGGACACCTCCTCCCCTGCATATATTGGTAAGGTCATATATTAGACAGTAGTGGCAGAGCTGAGGAGCAACGGAACAGCCAGGTGAGCAAGGAATGTGGATGAAAGGAGGGTGGACGGACAGTTGAATATCTACCATATTTACCATTATTACTGACGAAACTATCACTGAAATGATCACTCTCCGAAAAGTGGTAAGGTGTATACACATAAGCCTGCTAATAATTGCTATTAACGTGATGCTCACTATTAGACCATCAGTCTGATACCAGCGCTGCCTGATCAATTGGATATAAACCCGGTAGGGGGAGAAGTGACGGGAGGTGGATGGATATGTGAAGGACTGAAAAGCAGAAAGACAGTGCGGAATTATCTGTTTTTTTTTTTTTTTCTTCTCTTACACACATGTTTTATATTGAGGTTTAAAGCAGCGGTGTTGATTCACGCCCACCTGCAACTGTTTACCCTTCTGTTTACCTTACCCCACTGTCTGCCCAGCACTCTCCTCCTGACTTTCTGACAGCGACTCTGCGGGCAGACACAGGGGGTGAATGCTGTAGTGGAATTATGACCTACATTCGTGGCAAAAAAAAAAAAAAAAGCCCCCTCCAGCATTCCTCCTATTTACAGGAAGTGTCAAGCCCCCCGGAAAGTGATGTAATCAATGCATCCCCCACGAGAGTTATAGGAAAGGAAAAGGACATTGGCTTGAGAAAAAAAAAAAGGGGAGGTTTTTTGGGCCTTGGAGCTAACCTATTACAAAGGGAGAATGCGGGGGAAGGCGAATAAAAGGGGAGGAGCGGGGCCTGCTAGCCCTGGGGGGAATACAACGATACTTGGTGGGGGAGACAAGTATGATGGAAAGCAGCCAGGAAACCCCCAGTCAGAAGACACTAAGGAAATCAGGCACGGGTATCAGCAAAACTATGGAGATGGGAGAAGGGCGGGGAGCGGAAAGGTCTAAGGATCTGTGCCCAACTCGCACTAGGATGGGGGGGGTAAGCTCCCGAGAAGAAGATAAAATCAAAAGAAGGGAAGAATTGGGGAGGAAAGGAGAGGCCCCCCCAACCCGATGCTCATCCAGAATTAGAAGAAGGAGACCTAGAGTTGGCGGAACTACAAGTGAATCTGAGTATGTTGAGAGAGATATTCACAGAGGCAATGGCTAAGGTTGAAACCTCACTTAAATCCGATATAGCTGGGATAAGGGCAGACATTGGCCGAGTACTAGGTAGGGTGGAAGAGTTGGAGGAAAGAATGAATGGCTATGAACAGAATCTGAGGGACCTAAGAGAACAAGTGAAATCAGCCCAAAAAATAAATAGATCGATCCGATATAAAATCGAGGATCAAGAAAATCGGGGGAGGGGGGGCGTGGCGACCGAGCGCTAAGATGGACGCTTGAGCTGAGAGCTCCGTTCGGCCACCGGAGAGAACAACCCTATAGCAACTCCATTGGTGACATATTTCCACATAAACCTATCTATAACGCAGTGTAGACACCTTCGCTTCTACCGAAGATGCCAAAAAATAGAAAGAATCAACAACCGCCGCGGAAACTTCCGAACCTTTTCAAGGCGCGTGGAATCACACAAAATGGTGCCGATTCGTGTGTGACTGAAACTCAAGAGCAGGCCTCGCAACAATCTCACCTCCGAACGACTTCCCTCAGCGATTCCTCCTCGGGAACCAATAGCCCAACGACTAGAAGTCCAGCCAAACAAAGGCAACGGATATCTTCTCCAGAGGTAAACCGAGCGGACCGTGACATGGAGGTAAGCGGATCTGCTCCTGTAGGCCACGCTATACATCCACCGGCATCCGACCTGATTGCGGCCTACCCCACATCCGATCGACCGGTCTCAGATACAGTCCTTAAGGAGATGCTGATGTCACTCAAAGCCTCCATACAAGCTGACCTAACTGTAGAAATCACTAACTGCCATAGGGAAGTATTGGCCCTAGGTAATAGAGTGGATCAAGTGGAGCGCAACATGGGGGAATGCACAACTTCCTTCAATACTTTAGTAGAGGCCCACAAGTCCCATGATGAAGAGATAGCATGGCTAAAGAGTAAAGTAGCAGACCTCGAGGACCGCTCTAGGAGGCGCAATATTAAAATCAGAGGTATTCCTGAAGCCATACCTCCAAACCAATTACTGCAGTATGTACACATGCTATTCTCCACCATTATCCCTACATTATCTCCTCAGGAACTGACCATTGACAGGATTCACAGAATCCCCAAGCCAGCATTTCTCCCTGAAGGTACCCCTCGGGATGTTTTGCTCAAGATGCATTACTATCATATAAAGGAACAAATTATGACTGCGTTTCGTACTCGGGGCAACAACATATCTCAATATGCTGAATTGATCCTCCTCCCTGACCTATCAAGGCATACTCTGCAATTGCGCCGAAACTTGGCAACCATCACTAAGGCCCTGCGCAACCACAATATACCACACAAATGGCGTTACCCAGCAAAATTGTCCATCTCACATGATGGTACCACGCACACAGTTACCACTTTAGCTGAAGGTATCGCACTCCTGCATCAATGGGGCATACTTCCACAACAAAGCCCTCTGGAACCACCTGCAACACAACTACGCCCTATTCCGGATGAGTGGCAAGTAGTTTCGCGCAGACGAGCCCCCAAAAATGTCACTGATGGTAGTAAATAATCACACACCGTTGACAAATATGTTCTCTCCCTGGGCACAAGGATTTCTTCATCTCTCCTTGTTCTTACCCCTGACATTTGTCATTTTTGCAGCTTTGTTTGCATATGGATCGCTTATATGATTCTATTTTTATTATTCTATACGTTATTGTTTATTTTTGTGGTTACACCCTTTGCTCCATTAGCACTGGACCTACACGTGATGGACCCTTCATCTTCACCTCCTGTTCTACTACATTTCTGAATACCATGGCAGCATCTCTTCTGTCAATCTCATGGAGATCAGATGGCTCTAACAATTCTCAAAGGATTCTGTGAGTACACTCACACATTTTTTTCCTACCTGAAATATGACCATTACTTTTGTTTCCATTAATGCCAGAGGCCTCAACCACCCTGTGAAAGGCTACTCGCTGTGGACCGAAGCTCAGAAACTAAAGGCGGATATTTTATGAGTACAGGAAACTCATTTTCAACAGGACAACCATCCCAAATGTACACATAAAAACTACCCACATATATTCCTGGCAAATAACCCGAATAAAAAAAGCGGAGGTGTCCTTCTTGCCATCCGTGACACGGTCTCCTTCCATCTCAAGAAATCCATCACAGCCGACAATGGTCGCTATATTATTCTCCAGGGTGATATTAATTCTAAACCGTACACCATTGTATCCTTATACGCCCCAAACACCCGACAGATTAGATTTTTGAATAGACTAATCCGTAAAATACAATCTATCCAATACGGTAGTCTCATTATTGGTGGCGATTTTAACCTCATTATCGACCCACAACTTGACACTTCTAATGTTAAACGTAACAACAACACCTGTCTAAATACGGTCCTGCATTCTGAAAAACTGTACGACGTATGGAGATGCACACATGGCAACGAGAAAGACTTTACCTTCTTCTCCCATGTACATGGGTCTTATTCCAGAATAGACTTCTTTTTATCAGATCAATGGACCTTACAAAATGTTTCATCCTCTGAGATATATGATATTACGTGGTCTGACCATTCTGCCATATCACTTTCTATTCATGAGAAGGGTGTCTCTCCCTCGTCACCCATCTGGCGCTGCAGTGTTAGATTACTACAGGACCCCGGTACCAAGGAACTGATTTCTCAAAACCTTAAAACATATTTCCAACAAAATGAACATTCAGTAGAGAGTCCCTTCACACTCTGGAACGCCCACAAAGCATTTATTAGAGGTATCCTTATCCAGCTAGGAGCTAGAGCTAAAAAAAAGTATACTGCAACCATAGACTCCATTACTTCCGATATCCACAATTTAGAAACCCTCAATAAAGCATCTCCCTCTCCCCAGCGGACTACCCAAATAACCTCTCTTAGAGAAAAATTAAGAGATCACTTGGCCCAAAACTATGATTTCTACCTTAGACGCTTGAAGTTACGTACCTATGCCTGTGCAAATAGAGCAGGTAAATATCTTGCCAATAGGATTAGAGCAATACGCACCAAAACTAGGATTTCCCACCTGATACATCCTACATCCCTTCATAAAATCATCAATCCTCAGGAAATCGCAAACCACTTTGCACAATATTACAGTGAGCTTTACAACCTTAGCACCGACCCCCACACTCCTCAACCCACTGTCCCCAAAATACAGCATTTCATCAATGATTTAGATCTCCTTAAACTGTCCGAATCACAGCTTGAATTGCTGAATTCACCGTTCACAAGCCATGAATTTACATCAGTCATTACTTCACTCCCTCATGGGAAATCCCCAGGTCCTGATGGACTAAATAATGAATATTTTAAAAACTTTTCCACTATTCTTTCCCTGTATCTCCAAAAGATGTTCACACGGGCAGCACACTCAGCATCCTTTCCAAATGAAATGTTAAAAGCATACGTGACCACCATTCCCAAACCTGGCAAAGATCCCACTACCCCTAGTAATTTTAGACCTATTTCTCTCCTAAACACGGATATAAAGATCTACGCCAAACTTATCGCCCTTAGACTGCCAGAGTTTATGCCTTCCTTAATTAAAAGGGACCAGATGGGCTTCATCAGGGGGAGACAAACTTCTGATGCTACAAGACGCATTATTAACATTGTTCATTATGCTAATTTGACTAAAACTCCTTCTCTGCTGCTCTCCATAGACGCAGAGAAGGCGTTTGATAGGGTGGAGTGGTGTTATATGAGGTCAGTTCTCCAAAAATTTGGCTTTCAAGGTCTCATCTCCAACGCAATGTTGGCTTTATATTCCAACCCATCCGCCCAAGTCTTAACAGCTGGAATGCTTTCCACACCGTTCCCTATTTCTAATGGCACCCGTCAGGGGTGTCCACTATCCCCAACCATTTTTAACCTTATGATAGAACCTCTGGCGGAGGCCATTAGATCCCAGGCCGATATTACTGGACACGTGTTAGGATCTCGTAACCACGTTATAAACTTGTTTGCCGATGACGTTGTACTGATGCTGACAAACCCATCCAGATCTCTCCCCTTAGTTCATGAAACTTTAAAAAACTTTGGTGAGATTTCGTACTATAAAGTTAATTTCGCTAAATCATTGATTCTAGATTTAGGAATTGACAAACGTATCAAACTCCAACTTCAAACCACCCTTCCGTATGTGTGGAAAGAGGATGACATACCCTACTTAGGTATAAAAATCACCAATTCCACGAAAACTCTAGTCTCTGTCAACATTAAGCCACTGCTTCTAAAGATAGATGAAACGCTTAAATGCATAGCCAAGACTGAACTTTCCTGGATGGGTAGATTGGCAGCGTGTAAGATGTTAGTTCTTCCTCTCATATTGTATATGTTCAGATCCATACCTATACCTATCCCAACCCATTTCCTTAAGATCTTATCTACTACTCTGTGGAAATTCATATGGAATGGTAAAAAAGCTCGTTGCTCTCCTAGTAACCTGATCCCGAATAACCGAGTAGGTGGAGTAGGACTAATTGATGTTTCTGATTATTTGTGGGCATCTAGACTGGACCAACCCCAACACTGGTTCAAAACTATCGATTCACCACCTTGGGTTGAGCTGGAAAGGCACATGGCCCCAATGCCAGATCTAGTGGCACTGCTCGTGAGTGATGTTTGGAAACCCTGGGCTCTCCATTCCATGGCTCCCACCCTTATAGCCTCCTTACAAGCATGGAGGTTCTTCCTACATCATACCCATAAATCTCAAAATGCTCTGGAATTCAAATTTCCGCTTAGCCTGCTCGAGCATAAAATCCCTATGCTATCCCTAAAACAGTTCCCCAACCACGGTATCCATACCATCCAAGACCTATTGTCTAATGGTACAGCTCTTTCCAGCACACAGATTATGGCTCAATACAATCTCCCCAACAAGTACCAGTTTACATGTATCCAAGTGGCACATTTTCTAAAACGTAACCCTCCCCCTACTATAACAATGCCATCCAGTGCATGGAACTTCTTAACTCGCGAACGCCCCACCAGGAAAGGCATTTCGCTTTTCTACTCCTTTCTACATGATAAACAATCCTTTGTGAAAACAAAATCGATTGATAAATGGGAGGCGGATTTAGGGAAAACATTTACAGATGATCAGTGGACAACTACATTTCGGGAAATCCAAAAAGCCTCCCGTTCTATTAATCATTGGGCAATGACTAATAGAATTATTAACAGATGGCAATACACACCGTGTAGACTGGCAACATTTTCTTCGTCTGCCCAAAATACATGTTGGAGAAATTGTGGACAGCTAGGACATCTACTGCACATGTTTTGGGAGTGTCCCAATTTGGTTAGTTACTGGAACCAAGTATTCCAACTTATAACATCACTCACAGGTATTGGCACTCGCCCCAATCCATCCCTAGGAATTTTACATATGGGTATTGAACAATTTCCGCATGATATGCGGATTGTTATTTCCAACATCCTTCTCTCTGCTAGATCCATGATATTACAACATTGGAAAACTGCCATGACGGTAAACATCTCTGACCTAATTAGAAGAGTGAACCAACACCACACTATAGAGCGTGCTCTTGCCATAAATACATTGAAGTGCGATCTATTTGATAAGCAATGGAAAATTTGGACCAACAAATATAAGAATTCTGTGAACTAGATCTTAATCCTGATAAGATATACCCTGTGTAGTAACCAGTATTTGCATTACTGTTTGTGTAACCACCTACTTATCCATTTCTTTTTCACCCTTTCTTTCCCTCTCCCCTTTTCCCTCCCTCTATTGCATCGACTGTTAAATACAACTGTACAAGTCAACATGTCCTGTACCACTTGCCTTTGTATATCCTTTATAAAACAATAAAAATTTATTGAACAAAAAAAAAGTCAGCAGCTACTGTTTTTGTAGCTGCTGACATTTAATAAACACTAATTTGGGAAAAAAAATAAAAAAAAAAAATAAGAAAATCGGGGGAGAAGGAAAAATTTAAGGATAAAAGGTCTGGAAGAAAAATTTAAAAATGAAGAGCTCCCCAAGGTGATACAGGACTTGTTCAATCCCATTCTAGGAAGGGCGGAGGATGAAATATTAAAAATAGACAGGGTACACCGAGTTGCGAGATACCGGCCCCAAACCACAGAAAAACCAAGAGATGTAATAATTAGATTTCATTTTTATGAGGAAAAGGCGCGAGTATTGGAGAACATCCGAAGGATGGACAGGATTCTGTTTCAAGATTCGGAGATACAGATATTCTCAGATCTGGCAGGGGAAACATTGAGGAGGAGAGGGCTCCTTAAACCCCTGACAGATCTGATGAGGTCATTGAATGTTTCCTATCAGTGGGGATTTCCAGCATGCCTCAGGGGAAGGAGAGATGGCCGTACCGCAGTACTAAGGTTCCCAAAGGACTTAATGGACTTCTGCAATAGGTTAGAAATCCCTCCACCAGCATTACCAGGATGGGAGGTGGGGTTGGGGAATGAAGGAAGCAGTGGGGCCACGCAGTGGTTTCGGGTCGGGGATAGGGGAGGGAGAGATGGGGTGTAATTACCATCACTGGAGGGCGAGGGGGTGGCGGGGTGCGTGGGGGGGTGTGAGCACTCTGATAGATTGTGAATGAGGCGATCCTCCCGAAGAACGCTAGGCGGGCAAAAGGTGACCTATGGGTCAGTGGGACACCTATGCGAGGAACAAAAATGGGAATTGTTCACTCCTCTGAATAGAGGAGGGGGGGAGGGGGAGGGAGGGGGGAGGGAGGAAGTAGGGGGGGTGGGATGGAGGGGAATCTCTCTCTCAAACAGGGTATGTGTGCTCTCTCTCGCGCTCTCTCGCCTCCCCCTCCTCTCTCTCCCCATGCAGACCCCCGGCGGGGAGGGGGCATGTCGCCCCCCCCGGTGGGGGAGGGAGAGAGGAGGGGGAGGGGTTGAGTGAGATATGGCAAGGTTGAAAGTGATAACATATAATGTGAGGGGTATAAGTACTCCCCAAAAAAAGTTCAGGGTAAATAAGGAGTTGGAATTGTATGTGGCGAATGTGATCTGTCTGCAGGAAACACATATGTCACACGAGGTTAAAGGGAGATTGACGTCTTGGAGGTTCCCTACATGGTTCTACGGTGACTCTACTACATGTTATGCCAGAGGGGTAGCAATAGGCTTCGAGAGAAGTGTTAGGTTTGAAGTTGAGAAACAAATGGCTGATCCGGAGGGGAGATTTTTGTTCATAAGGGGAAGAATCTTGGATGGAGTATACACCTTTGCGAACATATATTCCCCAAATAGGGACCCAGATAAATTCCTAAAGAAGGTCCTGGACTTACTGGTAGAGTTTAGAAAAGGTAAATTGATTGTGGCGGGGATCTGAATATGTGCATTGACCCTCGGGCGGACTCCTCAACGGGGTCCCCTCGATGGTCGGGGCCTCGACATAAAAAGATAAAGGCGCTGCTCTCAGAATTTCAGTTAGTTGACGCTTGGAGGATTAAACATCCGAATAGCAGAGACTATACTTTCTATTCATCGGTGCATGGGACATTCACCCGAATTGACTATGTACTGATTGAACATCAGATGCTCCCAGCACTCAAAGATACAGTAATAAAATCTATCTCCCTGTCCGATAATGCGCCAGTCATGGTGCAGCTGGAACTAGTAACAGATCAGGCCAAAAGAGAGACATGGAGACTAAATGAAGCGTTGATACAGGAACCAGAGATTAGAAGTAGGGTTGAAACAGAGCTGGAGGAGTTCTTTATGAGAAATGACTCCCCAGAGGTCACGAGGAGTACGTTATGGGAGACCCATAAAGCATTTATACGAGGAATTTTGATAAGTATCGGGACAGGGAAAAAAAAGGAAATAGGGAAAAAGCTACAAGATTTAAATAAGGAGATTTGGGAATTGAAGCAATAAACAAGACCAAAGGGGATCCCGGAGAGAGTAGAGCTGAAAGATAAGAAGCTAGAACTGGAAGGAATTTTAGAGAAGGAAAGGGTTCTAGTTAACCATTGGGCAGAGAGTATAAGGAACCAGGAGGGGAACAAACCCGGGAAATGGTTAGCGAGAGTAGTATGGGAGAGAAGAAATGCGTCCTTTATATAAAAAATTAAAAATGAAAAGGGGGAAATTAAGCATTCCACCCCTAAAATAGCGACGGTCTTTCACCGCTACTATAGTCAGCTATACAAGGTAGGACAGGGAAAGGAGAAAAGTAGAAATAAGGAAGACATCACCGAGTACCTAAAAGGAACAGATCTCCCTACAGTCCCAGAGGACGAGCTGGAGAGGTTGGAGGCCCCGGTAACGATAGATGAGGTTGGGCGGGCAATAAGGGGAATGGCAATTGGGAAGAGTCCAGGCCCGGACGGGTTCCCAATTCTATATTATAAAAAGTTTGAAAAAATACTGGCGCCCAAATTATGAGAGTATATGAACGCAGTAGCAGAAGGGGAAGAACTAAGGGAAGAAGCATTGATGGCTTATATAACTCTGATATTGAAGGAGGGGAAGGATCCAACAACCCCTGGGAGTTATAGACCAATCTCTCTTCTGAATACGGATGTGAAGATACTCTCAAAAGTGATAGCAGAAAGGTTGAAACCATTGCTGCTCCAATGGGTCCATGGTGACCAAACAGGGTTTGTTGCGGGAAGGGAGGGCAGGGATAGTTGCCTTAAAACCCTCATGTTGATTCATGGAACGGAAAGCAGTGGATCCCCGGTCGCCCTGTTATCTGTGGATGCTGAAAAAGCATTTGACAGGGTAGACTGGGGCTTCATGTTCGAGACCTTAAGATATCTGGGGCTGAAAGAAAAAACATTGCTGTGGATAAAGGCATTTTATTCCCACCCAACGGCAAAAATCTAAATTAACGGTAATCTTTCCCCGGTAGTGGAGCTACATAATGGAACCAGACAAGGGTGTCCTCTATCCCCAATGCTGTTCGTATTGGCCTTGGAACCCCTGTTGGCCTCCATCAGGAAAAATGGAGACATAAGGGGGATGAGAATAGGCGGAGAGGAGTATAAGGTATCCGCGTATGCAGATGACATATTATTTTATGTTTCAGAACTCAGGGTGACTCTGCCAAACATAATTAAGGAGATCCATAGATATGGGAAGTTGACAAATTTTAAGATCAATATGTCTAAAACTGAAATTCTGAACATAACAGTACCTAAAAAAGAACAAGAGGAACTTCAGAAGTCCTTCCCTTTTATCTGGTGCAGGGAAGAGCTGAGCTATCTAGGGGTAAGAATTACACCCACATTGTCATCTGTATACGCGGCCAATTATACGTATATATTAAATAAGGTTAAAGAATGCATTAAAAATATGAGACATAAACCCTTGTCGTTAATAGGGAGAGTAAACGCGTTAAAAATGTTCATTTTACCAAAACTGACATATGTGTTCCAAATGATCCCAATAAAAGTCCCGCAGGAGTTTTTCACGAAACTTAAAACCCTAATTCTAAAATATATATGGGGACGTAGGAATCCCAGGATTTCTTATGCGACTCTAGAAAGGAGGAAGGTAGGAAGGGGATTAGCAGCCCCGAACTTTAGAAGATATTACCAGGCAGCAGTAATCTCACGAGCGGTGGATTGGGTGTATGATAAAGGGGATAAAGGGTGGGTAAATATAGAGAAAACACAAAGTGGAGTTAACCTAGGAAGAAGAATTTGGATACCACGGAACTATCGTGATTTGGGGAGCAGCACCAACCCACTAACTATCAATCTGTTTAAAATATGGGATAAAGTAGGAGAATTAATTCACTGGCAGTATAATTCACCTTTAATTTCATTATTAGACACCAGTTTTTTTAAACCAGGGAAGGAGGAATTTGTTTATTTTTCTAGATGGGCAAAAAAGGATGATATTCGGTTGAAAGATGTGATGAGTGGGGATAGACTCTGCACTTTAGGAGAAATAAGACAAAGATGGGGATGTAGGAATTTAGATAGTTGGAGATATGCACAAATTAAACATTTTGCTCAGACCCTGCCTCGGCCACTTCGTGGGGAAGGAGATCTTAGACCAATGGAGAGAATGCTTTCAGACCCGAGCTGTAAGAAAAAAAGTATGTCCAAAATGTATAAAATCCTAGAGGAGGAAAAGGAACCAGGCGAACCATCATTCCTGAAAAAATGGGAAGAAGAATTAGGTGATTCGGGGATAAGGAACGTAGAAAGAAGATTTTAAGAATAGCAGGTACAATATCTAAGGACAATATGTCAATGGAGATGTCATTTAAACTAATGGCAAGATGGTATATTGTCCCACAAAGAGCACACAAGAGAAGAGCAGATACATCAGCATTATGTTGGAGGGGATGCGACAATGTGGGAACCTTCGCACATATCTGGTGGGAGTGCGGGAAGATTGGCCCATACTGGGAGAAAATAATAGAAAACATCTTCCGGATAACAGGGGAACAGGTAAAGAAGGAACTGTGGACATGCCTGTTTCATGATACTGACAAAACATTAGGGGAATACAAAAACTCGTTGACTCCTCACTTACTGATAGCAGCAAAAAGCCTGATCCCAAAGAGATGGGGTACTCCCGAACCCCCATCTGTGAGGGAATGGTTAGGCAAAATAGAGTGGTTAAGATCAATGGAGGAGTCAATATTTAGAAGAGGAGATCAAGTGGAAATTTACTATAGTTAATGGGGAAAATGGCTGGAGTTCAAGAAAACAAGGGAATATCTAAGAATGAGTAGACCTGAGGGGAAGTGAGAGGAAGAGCGAGAGAGAGAGAGAGGGAGAGAGAGAGGGGAGGGAGGGGGAGAGAGATTGGGGGGGGGGGGGAGGGAGGTTGGGGATATATAAGGGAATAGGAAGTATATCTTTGTAATACATTCCTTCTCTGTTTTTTTTTTTCATAAACTTTAACAAAACAAATAAAGAATAAAATAGAGGAAAATGTTGAAAAGGATTGCATGTGATGTGAAAGTAGCACTGCCAACAGGCAAAACGGTGGCGATGAGTTGAAGGGATAAGGGCGTAAAGTTTGCCACAATTTGTTGACAAGAGTTTAAGGCGTGCTATATACTGATGCAAAAAAAAAAAAAAGTTGGTATTCTGGGCTTACTCAGAGCCCTCCTCTTTCCCATTATGTTATCAGTCCTTTAACTAAACACTCTGGAAATCAAGACAATGTATGACACATTTGCTATGGGAGATCAAGCTCCAGGGCTCATTATCATGAGGCAATTTATTAATATCTGTGGATACCAGACATTTCTGACTGACTTATGTTCTTCAGAACCATTTTTTTTTATAGCTTAATTGTAGCGGTTAGGCCTCCTGATATTTATGTCTTTAGGATTCGGTCTTCCTCTGGAATTACCGTCTTCCGGACTTCTTGAAATTGGGCTGTTGGAGCGACCTGTTTATGTCAGAGGAATGAAGTGACCACTGAAAAATAGGAGAATAATTAATATCTAATAACCACAATCCCTCGGTAGGGATTTCAGGATCCTCATTACTGTAACCTGGGGAAAAAACATGGTGCTATATCTTTATTCAGTGCATTCCTCTGATTTATTTTAACATAGGTGCTTAAAAGGCTCTGTGGCCCTTGGGCTGGCCACAGGATTTGCCCCTTGAAGAAGTGTTATTCTCATTCCGTATAGCAACGAAACCGTGTAATATATCCATAATTTTGTCTATTTTGGTTTCCGTATTGCTTACAGGCTGATCAGAATTGGGTCGTGGGACCCGGTTTCTGTACTTTCTGGGGACTACTGGCTCAGTTTGATCAGACATATCACCATCAGAAACATTGTCTTGATTCTGGGATAGTTGTCTGGGCCTTAGTTGTTCCCTATTGTTCTGGGGATTTTGGGGTGTCTTACCCTGTATTTTCTCCCTATTTACCCCTGTAGGCCCCCGAAGCCAATTACACCGGTAAAGGTGAGGGTGTCTACCCTTAGGTTTAAATCTGACCCGTTGGAGATATACCCTATAGTTTCTCCTAAACCTTGGGTCTGGATCCTTTGGATGAGACTCCTGAGGTGGTCTTTGAACTCCCCCTCTAAAGGGTGGTCTCTGCTTCCCCCTTCTGATGGGTGGGGACATTGGTCTCCCGCTCGGGAAACTCGGTAGCATCTCTCCTCTGACTATATCAGCGTATCTCTTTTTGTTGGATTTGGACTGTAATGATTGAGGAGATACATAAAATTCATCCCCAAATTTCATTATAGGGCTTTCAGGCCTTCCATTGTTTTCACCAGTTTGTTGGATAGAGTACAAATTGTTACTCTCTTTTACCAAAGACTCCAGTGAACACCCCCCTTTGTAGTCTTTCGCTAAATTCACTTTTATGTGGGTAGGCGGGGCCTCGAAGAACATGGGTTCAAACCCAAGTTTATTATAACTTGGCTCCTTTTCTGCTAAGTGGACAGCACCTTTGAGCACAGCCATAACTTCGGTGGGGCTTTGATCACTGGTACATGTGATATTGTGTAGTTCCACTCTAGCCGTGTTAACATTTTTGTGTGGGACAAATCCTGTATGACAGGCGTTTTTAATTGCTTGCCAGGCAGTACCCAACAGACTTTTTACATCTTCGCAGAATGGACGGAGTTTGGGTGCAAATACCCACGGTAAGAAATTAATCCTAGATTGGTCATCATTTAGGCCTAAAACTGATAAAGCATTTTCATAGATTTCAATGTGGTCAATAATGTGCATGGATCCCTCTTCCTTAAACACCGGGACAGCATCTTTTAAAAATTGTATTATTTCTGAGGCGTCCTGTTTAGGGGTGCCTGTATTTTTCTCTGATCCCAAGGAAAACTGATTAGGCATACTTTCATGAGGGGGTTCAATTTTTACCCCCCTTTGCTCTACCGGTGGCTTGGGGTAGAATATGGTTTCTTTTTCTAATTCTTTTTCATTATGTAACTCCCAAATTTTAGGTTGAGAGTCAGATTTTGGAGTATTGTCAGACTCTATACTTTCAGGGTTAAGCATCTGAGCATTATCCTGAGGCATAAACTCCCCTTGTTCTTTGAATTCTTCTGGTTGCTTAATTAGGGATTCCTGTCCTGACCTAAGCTGATTTGTTTCTTCTTTTAAATTTCCACTGCATATTACTCGGCAACTTTCGTCAGGAGACTCGTTTTCCTGCAGAAAATTTTCCCTCTCCTCTCTTATATTGTTTATTATTTCTTTATTTGATTGGTAACATTTGTACAGCATTAATATTGTATTATTTCGCATCTGTTCTGTTTTAATTAGGGTTTCCTGTAAAAACCTCTCCTTCTCTCTTGATTGTTTATACTTTTTATTTAATTGGTGATATTCGTCCAGCATTATTGCATTATTTTGCAACTGTTCTGTTTCATATTTCACCATTGTCACTATAGACTCATCATAATAATCTGCCTTGTCATTAATCTCCTTTAGCTTTTTAGTAGGGATGAGCCGAACACCCCCCGGTTCGGTTCGCATCAGAACTTTCGAACGGACCCCAAATTCGAACGAACTTTAGAACCCCATTGAAGTCTATGGGACTCGAACGTTCGAAATTAAAAGTGCTAATTTTAACGGCTAATATGCAAGATACTGTCCTAAAAAGGGTTTGGGGACCTGGCTCCTGCCCCAGGGGACATGGGTCAATGCATAAAATGTTTTTAAAAATGGCCGTTTTGGCGGGAGCACTGATTTTAATGACGATTAAAGTGATAAAAAAAAAGTGAAATATTCCTTTAAATATGGTGCCTGGGGGGTGTCTGTAGTATGCCTGTGAAGTGCCACGTGTTCCCCGTGTTTAGAACAGTCCCTGCACAAAATGACATTAAACGGAAATAACACCATTTAAAACTGCTTGCGGTTTTAATGTTATATCTGGTTCCTGCAATATGGTTGAAAATCATTGAGAAAAATGGCATGGGTAGCCCTCCCTGCCCATTACCAGCCTATTTGGGTCTTGTACACATATTAAGGGGAACCCTGTACCCATATTAAAAAAAGGAAATGCGTGTGGCCCCCAGGTCCTATATACTCAGAACAGCAGTATACAGGCGGTGCAAACAAGACAGGGACTGTGTAGGTTTGTTGTGTTAAGTTGAATCTGTTTGTAATTTTCAACTGGTACATTTTTAAAGTGTAGCTCCAGTCAAAAAAACTATTTTTAAGCTTTTTGGAAAACATAGGGAAGGGTTATCACCCCTGTATAATTTGTTTTGTCGTCCATCTTTTTTCATCTCACTTGCTGTTGTCTCCATCCGTTTGTAAGTAGGAGATGTTTGTAAATTGGATGTTTGAAAGTAGGGGCCTAGCCTATATGCTCTGCAGAAATGGCGGAACAAGGTGTTGGTTTTGCCACAACATTGTAAGCCCTCAAAGTGACTCTTGGTGGGCGCTGGAGCGCCCTGCTGTGAACGATTATATCAAGAATTGTAATTACATGCCATTGTTGAACAGTGGTAGAAAAATTGACCTTTGGTGGTTGTGGTGCTGGTGCCACAACACTATAAGTCCTCACCGTTACTATGGGTGGGCACAGGAAGGGGCCCTCCTGTGAAATATTATATCAAGAATTGTAATTACATGTCCCTGTTAAACAGGGGCAGAAAAATTTTGCCTTAGGCACTGGTGCTGGTGCCACCACAATGCAACCTCTGCCATATACTCTAGTTTTATTGCAGGAATTAGCCCTGCTGCAAAGCATTGCATCAAAAATTGTAATTAAACGCCCTGTTAAACAGGGGCAGAAAAATTGGGCCTTAGGCACTGGTGCTGGTGCCACCACACTGCAACCTCTGCCATATACTCTAGTTTTATTGCAGGAATTAGCCCTGCTGCAAAGCATTGCATCAAAAATTGTACCTAAACGACCCTGTTAAACAGGGGCAGAAAAATTGGGCCTTAGGCACTGGTGCTGGTGCCACCACACTGCAACCTCTTCCATATACTCTAGTTTTATTGCAGGAATTAGCCCTGCTGCAAAGCATTGCATCAAATATTGTAATTAAACGCCCCTGTTAAACAGGGGCAGAAAAATTGGGCCTTAGGCACTGGTGCTGGTGCCACCACACTGCAACCTCTGCCATATACTCTAGTTTTATTGCAGGAATTAGCCCTGCTGCAAAGCATTGGATCAAAAATTGTACTTAAACGCCCCTGTTAAACAGGGGCAGAAAAATTGGGCCTTAGGCATCACCCAGAACCAGAAATGTTCTTCCAACATATCAGCGGAGGAGGAAGAGGATAGACAATCAACATAACAGGACAGTCACTCAGCATCAGCATAGGCAGTCTTGAAGGGATGTGATATTTCAAAAAAAATTATTCGGTTACATCAGCTTCAGGTGCTTGGTAGCTGTGGGTGATCCAAGACTGATTCATTTTGATGAAGGTCAGTCGATCAACTGATTCGGTGGACAGGCGCACCCTGTGATCGGTAACAAAGCCACCAGCAGCACTGAAGGTGCGTTCCGAAAGAACGCTGGATGCAGGACAGGCCAGTAGCTCAATTGCATACTGTGCAAGCTCTGGCCAGTGATCCATCCTCAAGACCCAGTAAGCCAGAGGATTTTCGGTGGGAAAGGTGTCCAAGTCTGACCTTGCCCCTAGGTATTCCTGCACCATGTAAATCAGACACTGGCGATGGGTGCTGGAACCGATCATACCTTGGGGCTGCAGACTAAAATATTGTCTGAAAGCATCAGTCAGACGGCCACCTTCTCCACCGCTCCTTCTGACCGATGCCTCAGCAACACGTTGTCCAGGACCAGGAGTTTCTAACCTCCCAGGATATCATATCCCTGCTTCTAATATACGTATATTCATGATGTAAAAATATATACAATTTTCAATGTTTCCTCGTAGTGTCTTCAAATGAACATTGAACATTCAGGATACAGTCCCATTGTTTACTTTTCTAATGGAAGTGTCTTATTTGCCCTGTTGGGGTAGATCTCCACTTCGTATCTTAGTCATTGTCTCATGAGAAGCTAGGACAACACTGACTACTTGGCTTATTGATCTCTCACTTTCTGAGACAATGGGATATTTGTTCTGGTCATTCAGGTTTAATGGCTGTTGGTCACAGGTACTCCAAAGTATAGCCCAACCCTTGCCATATATATTTGCATGGTTGTATACTATCCAAACAGTCTTTTTACTTACGCACAATGGGGTTTTCTAGTTAAAGGTTATTTCCATGCTATAAATACTTATGCAAGTTTGGTCTTCTCACTATAACCAACTAAATAAGTAAACAGCTTTTTGTTTGGTGACAGAAAATACCATTGTTTCAGCGAATTTCTGTCCCAATGCATGCTTGTAAAAGTTTTCAATAGTTGATGTAGTGAACATGAGATCATGTATTTTGTGTTCTTCAAGAGGGTAATAGTTCAATGATAGCAAAATCGTGGTTCATCTGTTCCTGAGGCCTAAACAAATCTCACCTCTCTGACAGTAAATATTAAATGTATTATTATTATTTTTTTCTTAATGAATTCACAACAAAGCCCCCCTTGTGAAGTGTTCAAATGCCGGAAGTCGTTTGAAAGACTTCACCAATGCAACAGGTTGAAGAAATATGGCTTCGCTCGGGCCTTGTAAGTTGAGTTGTGAAGATGGATCCGGATTGTGGATATATATATTGAAGAGGTATAGACACCTGCAGATGGGTGTAATTCTTTGAAAAACAAAATGGGTTTGTGATCGATGTGTGCATCTCAGGGCCGTCATCCGTTGTTTGGCGGGAAATGGATCATTCCGGGCACCTTTAATCTTGGCCGTCCTGGTGGGTTTTGTCCATGTAGACTGGCCATCAGTGGTGTCCCTGGATCCCCCATACGGTTCCTTCTCTGGATGTTTCACACATGTTGGACTCTCGGTTCGGTTGATCGGCTCATGGACATCTTAGTCCTGTAAAGGAAAATGGATTCCATGAGAAAAGATATATAAGTTTTTTTTTTTTTTTTACATGATCTGTGTTTGAGATCTCAGTGTCAAGTTGGTATCCTGGGCACTGTGCCTTGGGGGATGGGAGGAGTCGCTGACACGTAGCAGCCGTCGGAGCGGCTTGCGTCCTCCTCCCCCGTCATCCCCGCCTACAGCCCTCTGTATCGCCGGCACCGCCGGCACCGCCTACCCGCCGTCAGATGCTCGCATGCACGTGGCATAGCGGACGCTCTGGACGGAGAGAGAGGGGCAGAGAGAGCGCTCCGCTACGAAGCAGGGATATAGCGGCGGGATGGCGGCTCTGTGCGGAGCTCTGCACACCCCTCCCCCCTCATCACTGAGCTGACCTGGCTATATGGACACCTCCACCCCTGCATATATTGGTAAGGTCATGGATTAGACAGTAGTGGCAGAGCTGAGGAGCAACGGAACAGCCAGGTGAGCAAGGAATGTGGATGAAAGGAGGGTGGACGGACAGTTGAATATCTACCATATCTACCATTATTACTGATGAAACTATCACTGAAATGATGACTCTCCGAAAAGGGGTAAGGTGTATACACATAAGCCTGCTAATAATTGCTATTAACGTGATGCTCACTATTAGACCATCAGTCTGATACCAGCGCTGCCTGATCAATTGGATATAAACCCGGTAGGGGGAGAAGTGACGGGAGGTGGATGGATATGTGAAGGACTGAAAAGCAGAAAGACAGTGCGGAATTATCTGTTTTTTTTTTCTTCTCTTACACACATGTTTTATATTGAGGTTTAAAGCAGCGGTGTTGATTCACGCCCACCTGCAACTGTTTACCCTTCTGTTTACCTTACCCCACTGTCTGCCCAGCACTCTCATCCTGACTTTCTGACAGCGACTCTGCGGGCAGACACAGGGGGCGAATGCTGTAGTGTATTTATGACCTACATTTGTGGCAAAAAAAAAAAAAAAGCCCCCTCCAGCACTCCTCCTATTTACAGGAAGTGTCAAGCCCCCCGGAAAGTGATGTAATCAATTCATCCCCCACGAGAGTTATAGGAAAGGAAAAGGGCATTGGCTTGGGAAAAAAAAAAGGGGAGTTTTTTTGGGCCTTGGAGCTAACCTATTACAAAGGGAGAATGTGGGGGAAGGCGAATAAAAGGGGAGGAGCGGGGCCTGCTAGCCCTGGGGGGATACAACGATACTTGGTGGGGGAGACAAGTATGATGGAAAGCAGCCAGGAAACCCCCAGTCAGAAGACACTAAGGAAATCAGGCACGGGTATCAGCAAAACTATGGAGATGGGAGAAGGGCGGGGAGCGGAAAGGTCTAAGGATCTGTGCCCAACTCGCACTAGGATGGAGGGGGTAAGCTCCCGAGAAGAAGATAAAATCAAAAGAAGGGAAGAATTGGGGAGGAAGGGAGAGGCCCCCCAACTCGATGCCCATCCAGAATTAGAAGAAGGAGACCTAGATTTGGCGGAACTACAAGTGAATCTGAGTATGTTGAGAGAGATATTCACAGAGGCACTGGCTAAGGTTGAAACCTCACTTAAATCCGATATAGCTGGGATAAGGGCAGACATTGGCCGAGTACTAGGTAGGGTGGAAGAGTTGGAGGAAAGAATGAATGGCTATGAACAGAATCTGAGGGACCTAAGAGAACAAGTTAAATCAGCCCAAAAAATAAATAGATCGATCCTATATAAAATCGAGGATCAAGAAAATCGGGGGAGAAGGAAAAATTTAAGGATAAAAGGTCTGGAAGAAAAATTTAAAAATGAAGAGCTCCCCAAGGTGATACAGGACTTGTTCAATCCCATTCTAGGAAGGACGGAGGATGAAATATTAAAAATAGACAGGGTACAGCCCCAAACCACAGAAAAACCAAGAGATGTAATAATTAGATTTCATTTTTATGAGGAAAAGGCGCGAGTATTGGAGAACATCCGAAGGATGGACAGGATTCTGTTTTAAGATTCGGAGATACAGATATTCTCAGATCTGGCAGGGGAAACATTGAGGAGGAGAGGGCTCCTTAAACCCCTGACAGATCTGATGAGGTCATTGAATGTTTCCTATCAGTGGGGATTTCCAGCATGCCTCAGGGGAAGGAGAGATGGCTGTACCGCAGTACTAAGGTTCCCAGAGGACTTAATGGACTTCTGCAATAGGTTAGAAATCCCTCCACCAGCATTACCAGGATGGGAGGTGGGGTTGGGGAATGAAGGAAGCAGTGGGGCCACGCAGTGGTTTCGGGTCGGGGATAGGGGAGGGAGAGATGGGGTGTAATTACCATCACTGGAGGGCGAGGGGGTGGCGGGGTGCGGGGGGGGGGTGTGAGCACTCTGATAGATTGTGAAAGAGGCGATCCTCCCGAAGAACGCTAGGCGGGCAAAAGGTGACCTATGGGTCAGTGGGACACCTACGCGAGGAACAAAAATGGGAAAATGGGAATTGTTCACTCCTCTGAATAGAGGAGGGGGGAGGGGGAGGGAGGATGGGAGGAGGTTGGAGGGGGGAGGGAGGAAGTAGGGGGGGTGGGATGGAGGGGAATCTCTCTCTCAAACAGGGTATGTGTGCTCTCTCTCGTGCTCTCTCGCCCGGTGGGGGGGGCAGAGAGGAGGGGGAGGGGTTGAGTGAGATATGGCAAGGTTGAAAGTGATAACATATAATGTGAGGGGTATAAGTACTCCCCAAAAAAAGTTCAGGGTAAATAAGGAGTTGGAATTGTATGTGGCGAATGTGATCTGTCTGCAGGAAACACATATGTCACACGAGGTTAAAGGGAGATTGACGTCTTGGAGGTTCCCTACATGGTTCTACGGTGACTCTACTACATGTTATGCCAGAGGGGTAGCAATAGGCTTCGAGAGAAGTGTTAGGTTTGAAGTTGAGAAACAAATGGCTGATCCGGAGGGGAGATTTTTGTTCATAAGGGGAAGAATCTTGGATGGAGTATACACCTTTGCGAACATATATTCCCCAAATAGGGACCCAGATAAATTCCTAAAGAAGGTCCTGGACTTACTGGTAGAGTTTAGAAAAGGTAAATTGATTGTGGCGGGGATCTGAATATGTGCATTGACCCTCGGGCGGACTCCTCAACGGGGTCCCCTCGATGGTCGGGGCCTCAACATAAAAAGATAAAGGCGCTGCTCTCAGAATTTCAGTTAGTTGACGCTTGGAGGATTAAACATCCGAATAGCAGAGACTATACTTTCTATTCATCGGTGCATGGGACATTCACCCGAATTGACTATGTACTGATTGAACATCAGATGCTCCCAGCACTCAAAGATACAGTAATAAAATCTATCTCCCTGTCCGATCATGCGCCAGTCATGGTGCAGCTGGAACTAGTAACAGATCAGGCCAAAAGAGAGACATGGAGACTAAATGAAGCGTTGATACAGGAACCAGAGATTAGAAGTAGGGTTGAAACAGAGCTGGAGGAGTTCTTTATGAGAAATGACTCCCCAGAGGTCACGAGGAGTACGTTATGGGAGACCCATAAAGCATTTATACGAGGAATTTTGATAAGTATCGGGACAGGGAAAAAAAAAGGAAATAGGGAAAAAGCTACAAGATTTAAATAAGGAGATTTGGGAATTGGAGCAACAAACAAGACCAAAGGGGATCCCGGAGAGAGTAGAGCTGAAAGATAAGAAGCTAGAACTGGAAGGAATTTTAGAGAAGGAAAGGGTTCGAGTTAACCATTGGGCAGAGAGTATAAGGTACCAGGAGGGGAAAAAACCCGGGAAATGGTTAGCGAGAGTAGTACGGGAGAGAAGAAATGCGTCCTTTATATCAAAAATGTAAAATGAAAAGGGGGAAATGAAGCATTCCACCCCTGAAATAGCGACGGTCTTTCACCGCTACTATAGTCAGCTATACAAGGTAGGACAGGGAAAGGAGAAAAGTAGAAATAAGGAAGACATCACCGAGTACCTAAAAGGAACAGATCTCCCTACAGTCCCAGAGGACGAGCTGGAGAGGTTGGAGGCCCCGGTAACGATAGATGAGGTTGGGCGGGCAATAAGGGGAATTGCAATTGGGAAGAGTCCAGGCCCGGACGGGTTCCCAATTCTATATTATAAAAAGTTTGAAAAAATACTAGCGCCCAAATTATGCGAGTATATGAACGCAGTAGCAGAAGGGGAAGAACTAAGGGAAGAAGCATTGATGGCTTATATAACTCTGATATTGAAGGAGGGGAAGGATCCAACAACCCCTGGGAGTTATAGACCAATCTCTCTTCTGAATACAGACGTGAAGATATTCTCAAAAGTGATAGCAGAAAGGTTGAAACCATTGCTGCCCCAATGGGTCCATGGTGACCAAACAGGGTTTGTTGCGGGAAGGGAGGGCAGGGATAGTTGCCTTAAAACCCTCATGTTGATTCATGGAACGGAAAGCAGTGGATCCTCGGTCGCCCTGTTATCTGTGGATGCTGAAAAGGCATTTGACAGGGTAGACTGGGGCTAGATATCTGGGGCTGAAAGAAAAAACATTGCGGTGGATAAAGGCATTTTATTCCCACCCAACGGCAAAAATCAAAATTAACGGTAATCTTTCCCCGGTAGTGGAGCTACATAATGGAACCAGACAAGGGTGTCCTCTATCCCCAATGCTGTTCGTATTGGCCTTGGAACCCCTGTTGGCCTCCATCAGGAAAAATGGAGACATAAGGGGGATGAGAATAGGCGGAGAGGAGTATAAGGTATCCGCGTATGCAGATGGCATATTATTTTATGTTTCAGAACTCAGGGTGACTCTGCCAAACATAATTAAGGAGATCCATAGATATGGGAAGTTGACAAATTTTAAGATCAATATGTCTAAAACTGAAATTCTGAACATAACAGTACCTAAAAAAGAACAAGAGGAACTTCAGAAGTCCTTCCCTTTTCTCTGGTGCAGGGAAGAGCTCAGCTATCTAGGGGTAAGAATTACACCCACATTGTCATCTGTATACGCAGCCAATTATACGTATATATTAAATAAGGTTAAAGAATGCACCAAAAATATGAGACATAAACCCTTGTCGTTAATAGGGAGAGTAAACGCGTTAAAAATGTTCATTTTACCAAAACTGACATATGTGTTCCAAATGATCCCAATAAAAGTCCCGCAGGAGTTCTTCACGAAACTTAAAACCCTAATTCTAAAATATATATGGGGACGTAGGAATCCCAGGTATTCTTATGCGACTCTAGAAAGGAGGAAGATAGGAGGGGGATTAGCAGCCCCGAACTTTAGAAGATATTACCAGGTAGCAGTAATCTCCCGAGTGGTGGATTGGGTGTATGATAAAGGGGATAAAGGGTGGGTAAATATAGAGAAAACACAAAGTGGAGTTAACCTAGGAAAAATAATTTGGATACCACGGAACTATCGTGATTTGGGGAGCAGCACCAACCCACTAACTATCAATCTGTTTAAAATATGGGATAAAGTAGGAGAATTAATTCACTGGCAGTATAATTCACCTTTAATTTCATTATTAGACATAAGTTTTTTTAAACCAGGGAAGGAGGAATTTGTTTATTTTTCTAGATGGGCAAAAAAGGATGATATTCGGTTGAAAGATATGATGAGTGGGGATAGACTCTGCACTTTAGGAGAAATAAGACAAAGATGGGGATGTAGGAATTTAGATAGTTGGAGATATGCACAAATTAAACATTTTGCTCAGACCCTGCCTCGGCCACTTCGTGGGGAAGGAGATCTTAGACCAATGGAGAGAATGCTTTCAGACCCGAGCTGTAAGAAAAAAAGTATGTCCAAAATTTATAAAATCCTAGAGGAGGAAAAGGAACCAGGCGAACCATCATTCCTGAAAAAATAGGAAGAAGAATTAGGTGATTTGGGGGATAAGGAACGTAGAAAGAAGATTTTAAGAATAGCAGGTACAATATCTAAGGACAATATGTCAGTGGAGATGTCATTTAAACTAATGGCAAGATGGTATATTGTCCCACAAAGAGCACACAAGAGAAGAGCAGATACATCAGCATTATGTTGGAGGGGATGCGACAATGTGGGAACCTTCGCACATATCTGGTGGGAGTGCGGGAAGATTGGCCCATACTGGGAGAAAATAATAGAAAACATCTTCCGGATAACAGGGGAACAGGTAAAGAAGGAACCGTGGACATGCCTGTTTCATGATACTGACAAAACATTAGGGGAATACAAAAACTCGTTGACTCCTCACTTACTGATAGCAGCAAAAAGCCTGATCCCAAAGAGATGGGGTACTCCCGAACCCCCATCTGTGAGTGAATGGTTAGGCAAAATAGAGTGGTTAAGATCAATGGAGGAGTCAATATTTAGAAGAGGAGATCAAGTGGAAATTTACTATAGTAAATGGGGAAAATGGCTGGAGTTCAAGAAAACAAGGGAATATCTCAGAATGAGTAGACCTGAGGGGAAGTGAGAGGAAGAGCGAGAGAGAGAGCGAGAGAGAGAGAGAGCGAGAGAGAGAGAGAGAGAGAGAGAGAGAGAGAGAGAGAGAGAGAGAGAGAGAGGAGGGAGGGGGAGAGAGATTGGGGGGAGGGAGGTTGGGGATATATAAGGGAATAGGAAGTATATCTTTGTAATACATTCCTTCTCTGTTTTTTTTTTCATAAACTTTAACAAAACAAATAAAGAATAAAATAGAGAAAAATGTTGAAAAGGATTGCATGTGATGTGAAAGTAGCACTGCCAACAAGCAAAACGGTGGCGATGAGTTGAAGGGATAAGGGCGTAAAGTTTGCCACAATTTGTTGACGAGAGTTTAAGGTGTGCTATATACTGATGCAAAAAAAAAAAAAAAGTTGGTATTCTGGGCTTACTCAGAGCCCTCCTCTTTCCCATTATGTTATCAGTCCTTTAACTAAACACTCTGGAAATCAAGACAATGTATGACACATTTGCTATGGGAGATCAAGCTCCAGGGCTCATTATCATGAGGCCATTTATTAATATCTGTGGATACCAGACATTTCTGACTGACTTATGTTCTTCAGAACCATTTTTTTTTATAGCTTAATTGTAGCGGTTCTGGAATAATAACAATTAAAAACATTTCAGTTTGACATGTGACACTTACTGTCAGTAACAAAATATTTGACATCATAGTCAACCTTCTACTTGGGAGGAATAAAACAGATAAAATCTCCCCCTTTTGGGGTGTCAATACAACTCATTTGAGCCAATCAAACTACCTTATGCGGGTGACTCCTCATCTTTTACCAAAATATCAAACCATTTAGGCCTCCTGATATTTATATCTGTAGGATTCGGTCTTCCTCTGGAATTACTGTCTTCGGGACTTCTTGAAATTGGGCTGTTGGAGCGACCTGTTTATGTCAGAGGAATGAAGTGACCACTGAAAAATAGGAGAATAATTAATATCTAATAACCACAATCCCTCGGTAGGGATTTCAGGATCCTCATTACTGTAACCTGGGGAAAAAACATGGTGCTAGAACCTCTGCTCCCTATATCTTTATTCAGTGCATTCCTCTGATTTATTTTAACATAGGTGCTTAAAAGGCTCCGTGGCCCTTGGGCTGGCCACAGGATTTGCCCCTTGAAGAAGTGTTATTCTCATTCCGTATAGCAACGAAACCGAGTAATATATCCATAATTTTGTCTATTTTGGTTTCCGTATTGCTTACAGGCTGATCAGAATTGGGTCGTGGGACCCGTTTTCTGTACTTTCTGGGGACTACTGGCTCAGTTTGATCAGACATATCACCATCAGAAACATTGTCTTGATTCTGGGATAGTTGTCTGGGCCTTAGTTGTTGCCTATTGTTCTGGGGATTTTGGGGTATCTTACCCTGTATTTTCTCCCTATTTACCCGTGTAGGCCCCTGAAGCCAATTACACCGGTAAAGGTGAGGGTGTCTACCCTTAGGTTTAAATCTGACCCGTTGGAGATATACCCTATAGTTTCTCCTAAACCTTGGGTCTGGATCCTTTGGATGAGACTCCTGAGGTGGTCTTTGAACTCCCCCTCTAAAGGGTGGTCTCTGCTTCCCCCTTCTGATGGGTGGGGACATTGGTCTCCCGCTGGGGAAACTCGGTAGCATCTCTCCTCTGACTATATCAGCGTATCTCTTTTTCTTGGATTTGGACTGTAATGATTGAGGAGATACATAAAATTCATCCCTAAATTTCATTATAGGGCTTTCAGGCCTTCCATTGTTTTCACCAGTTTGTTGGATAGAGTACAAATTGTTACTCTCTTTTACCAAAGACTCCAGTGAACACCCCCCTTTGTAGTCTTTCGCTAAATTCACTTTTATGTGGGTAGGCGGGGCCTCGAAGAACATGGGTTCAAACCCAAGTTTATTATAACTTGGCTCCTTTTCTGCTAAGTGGACAGCACCTTTGAGCACAGCCATAACTTCGGTGGGGCTTTGATCACTGGTACATGTGATATTGTGTATATCCACTCTAGCCGCGTTAACATTTTTGTGTGGGACAAATCCTGTATGACAGGCGTTTTTAATTGCTTGCCAGGCAGTACCCAACAGACTTTTTACATCTTCGCAGAATGGACGGAGTTTGGGTTCAAATACCCACGGTAAGAAATTAATCCTAGATTGGTCATCATTTAGGCCTAAAACTGATAAAACATTTTCATAGATTTCAATGTGGTCAATAATGTGCATGGATCCCTCTTCCTTAAACACCGGGACAGCATCTTTTAAAAATTGTATTATTTCTGAGGCGTCCTGTTTAGGGTGCCTGTATTTTTCTCTGATCCCAAGGAAAACTGATTAGGCATACTTTCATGAGGGGGTTCAATTTTTACCCCCCTTTTCTCTACCGGTGGCTTGGGGTAGAATATGGTTTCTTTTTCTAATTCTTTTTCATTATGTAACTCCCAAATTTTAGGTTGAGAGTCAGATTTTGGAGTATTGTCAGACTCTATACTTTCAGGGTTAAGCATCTGAGCATTATCCTGAGGCATAAACTCCCCTTGTTCTTTGAATTCTTCTGGTTGCTTAATTAGGGATTCCTGTCCTGACCTAAGCTGATTTGTTTCTTCTTTTAAATTTCCACTGCATATTACTCGGCAACTTTCGTCAGGAGACTCGTTTTCCTGCAGAAAATTTTCCCTCTCCTCTCTTATATTGTTTATTATTTCTTTATTTGATTGGTAACATTTGTACAGCATTAATATTGTATTATTTTGCATCTGTTCTGTTTTAATTAGGGTTTCCTGAAAAAACCTCTCCTTCTCTCTTGATTGTTTATACTTTTTATTTAATTGGTGATATTCGTCCAGCATTATTGCATTATTTTGCAACTGTTCTGTTTCATATTTCACCATTGTCACTATAGACTCATCATAATAATCTGCCTTGTCATTAATCTCCTTTAGCTTTTTAGTGAGCTCACATTCCCCTTCTATTACATGGGATTGGGATTCTAAGATATCACTCTCTTGTTGGGTATATTGACGTTTAAACTTACTACAAAGATACATCAGTTTAGTTCTTAATTCAAAATGCATGTGATCAGGCCTTTCTATTTCCTTTGTATCAGATGAGCTGTCTGTGAGTTCAACGCTTTGACCTTCCACGTTCCACACGTCTTTTATTGATTGACGGGTGTGGTTTATAAGGCTTTCATTGCGTGTTTCTAGACCAGTCTCGTTAGACAAACTTTTTTCGGCATGATTTATAATGTAAATTTTTGCCATTATATCCAACATTTCCTGTATTTGTATCCATTTTGTCTGAGTACTCATATTACCACTAAGGGCTGACTCTTGACAATCCCCATCAATAGTGATGGCCGAACGGTTCGCCCGGCGGTCGTTTTGCGGCGTATTTCGGTCGTTCGCGGTCCGCACGTTCGGCGGACTATTGCCGTCGTTCGCCCCGAACTTTGACCTATGATGACACATCCATCATGGGGTACAGGACAGCCAATTGAGACATGACAGCACATGGACACTTGGACATTCCCCCTAACTTATAAATACACCCGATCCGGCGACCATTTTACATTCTTTCTTCTGTCACTATAGGGATAGGTTGCTGTTTGGAGCAGGGACAGATAAACTACTAGCTATTTGGTACACAAAAGTTCTTTTCAGGACTGGTATAGGTGTTAGGTGTATATAGGTTTGCTGTGCTACTGATTGTTGCAGCAGCCTGAGTGTCTTTTGTCAGTTTAGAGAAAGGGACAGAGCGCTGTGTCTGCTGCTATTTTAGGGACAGCCAGATTAGTCATCATCATCATCATCATCATTAGCTGTTACTATCAGGTCCACAAAAGAGCTATTCCAGTAACCAGTAATTGTTCCAGTCTCCTCTGTTTTGCCAGTTTGTATAGGGACAGGAAGGAAGCAGTGTGTCAGGCAGTGAGGGTCAGTTTAAAGAGTTGCTGTTACTATTAGTTCCACAAAGGTTCTTTTCAGGACTGGTATCAGTGGTACGGTAATAGGCTTGTACACGTATAATATTCTTTCTTCCAAATATAGAAAGAATAGTATACTTGACTGCTGCCCTTCTGCTGCTGTCTGCTAATCATTCACAACTCACTTGTTCCACAAAGCTCTTTATCAGGACTGGTAACTTGGTCTGTGTAGGGTGCTACAGTACATAGGGTTGAGTGCGGTACAGTCTGCTGTTCTGTAAGGACCGCTATCGGTCCACAATAGATAGGGTTGAGGTGCACCACTGCTGACCGCTGCCCTATACTGCAGCAGTCCTTCAGCAGTATAGGGACTGACGTACAGTCTGCTAATCAGTCACACACAACCTACTTGGTCCACAAAGGTCCCTATAAGGACTGGTAACTTGGTGAAGGTGCTACAGTACATAGGGTTGAGTGAGGTACAGTCTTCTGTTCTGTAAGGACCGCTATCGGTCCACAATAGATAGGGTTGAGGTGCACCACTGCTGACCGCTGCCCTATACTGCAGCAGTCCTTCAGCAGTATAGGGACTGACGTACAGTCTGCTAATCAGTCACACATAACCTACTTGGTCCACAAAGGTCTTTATCAGGACTGGTAACTTGGTGTAGGGTGCTACAGTACATAGGGTTGAGTGCGGTACAGTCTGCTGTTCTGTAAGGACCGCTATCGGTCCACAATAGATAGGGTTGAGATAGGGTTGAGGTGCACCACTGCTGACCGCTGCCCTATACTGCAGCAGTCCTTCATCGGTATAGGGACTAAGAGTTTTGTCACAGGGTGATTTAAAAAATGACAGGCAGAGGAAGAGGCAGGCCCTTCCGCAGGGGTGGTAGGGGTAGGGCAGGAGCACCAGCCTTGAGCCAAAGTGGGAAGTTGCAGAAGGTGCGTTCAATTACTTTAAAGGACGCACCAGACTTGGTTGAGTGGCTCACTCAGCCTTACTCTTCTGCACCCTCCTCATCCTCTCGATCTGCACCCTCTTCTTCACTCTCTGCTATGTGCACCCCCAAAGACACTACCACCAACAACACCACCACCATCACCACCACATACCTTCCGCTTGAGTCACAGGAATTATTTTCCGATCCATATCAAGAGTACATTTCTGATGCGCAGCCACTCTTGGTATTGGATCAGGAAGAGGAGGTAGCAACAACCGCTACTCAGCAGTCTGACGACAGTACCCAGATCAGCCCAAGGAGGAGGTTGGTCCCCGGTGTTGCTGCCTACTCCGAGATCTCTACTTATAGCGGTGGGGAAGGTGACGTTGATGATGATGTGTCTAGTGATGTCACGTGGGTGCCCACAAGAGAGGAAGAGGAGGGGAGTTCAGAGGGAGATATGGACCAGCAGATAGGGAGGAGAAGCAGGAATAACTTACATTGCACAGGAGGGACAAAGCAGACTGCAAATGTATCAGGAGCGAGTCATCGACCATGTACGGTCACATCTGGCGCTCCCAGGACACCGGCACATGGCTCCGCAGTGTGGGCTTTTTTTAACGTGTCCGCTGCTGACAATAGCGTTGCCATCTGCAATCTTTGCAGTCAAACGCATTAGTCGCGGTAAGCCCAACACTCACCTAGGGACGACCGCCTTAAGAAGGCACATGGGCAGCCATCACCGAGCCGAGTGGGAGCAACGGAACACACAAAGCCACACTGCAGGCTCTCACCGTCCAGCCTCGTCTTCTACGTCCTTCTCCTCTCTCCTCACAATTGTCCTCCACTCCACCTTCCATCACGCCAAGCTCACATTTTTCTGCAAAAAGGCAGGCTTCCGTGGGCCTAATGTTCGAGCGTAAAAAAAAATGATGACGCCGGATAACCCTCTTGCCCAACGATTGACGGCTGGCTTGTCAGAACTCATAGCCCGCCAACTACTGCCATATAAACGGGTGGACTCGGAGGCCTTTCGCAAATTTGTGGCCATTGGAACACCACAATGGAAGGTCCCAGGAAGGAAGTACTTCTCAGAGAAGGGCATCCCAGAGCTATATGGCCATGTTCAGCGGCAAGTGAATGTATCTCTGGCACACAGTGTCGGTGCCAAGATACATCTGACCACAGACACGTGGTCTAGCAAACACGGGCAGGGAAGGTATATCACTTTTACTCCCCACTGGGTGAACCTTCTGACGGCCGTCAAGCATGTAACCCGTGGCACCCGTGTAGATTTGGTTTTACCGCCACGGATTGCATGCAGGCCTGACTCTTCTTCTCCTCCTCCTCCTACTCCATCCTCCTCCCTCTCCTCCTCAGCTGCCTCCTCCTTTTCTGCTGCTAGCGTCTCTTCCGCTGCACCGCCCAAGCTCCCCAGAACCTATTCCACATGCCAGGTGAGACGTTGCCATGCCGTGCTGCGTCTGTTGTGCCTGGAAGCCAAGAGCCACACTGGCTTGGCACTCCTTTCAGCTTTGCGTTCACAGGCAGATCAGTGGCTAACACCGCTCAATTTGACAGTTGGTAAAGTGGTGTGTGACAACGGTGCCAATCTGCTTAGAGCATTGAAACAGGGCAAAATCACGCACGTGCCATGCATGGCACACGTCTTAAACTTGGTCGTGCAGCGATTCCTTGTCAAATACCCTGGGGTCCAGGACATCTTGCGGCAGGCAAGGAAAATCTTGGCCCATTTCAGAAGATCTTACACGGCCATGGCTCGCCTTGCTGACATTCAGCGGCGACACAATCTGTTGGTCAGACGTCTTATTTGCGATTGCCTGACGCGATGGAACTCAACCTTCTATATGCTTGATAGGCTACTCCAGCAGAAACGTGCAGTTAACGTCTACCTGTATGAACTCTGCGAAAGAAACGGTTCTGGGGAGCTGGGGTTTTTTTCACCGCGCCAGTGGCTGCTCATGTGCGACGCATGCAGACTTCTGCGGCCATTTGAGGAGATCACCAAACTGGTCAGTCGCAGCCATGGCGCCATCAGTGACATGGTACCTTATGCCTTCTTTATGGAGCGTGCATTGCGTCGTGTCATTGATCAGGCTGTGGAGGAGCAGGAGCGGGAAGATGAGGAAGTCGCAATGCTGGATGAATTCCCAGGGGGGGCTACTCTATCTGAGACAATTCAACAACAGGAGTCTGAAGAGGAGTCAGAGGATGATGGTGCCGGGGTGGATGAGGAGGAGCAAGAAGAGCATGCTTTAAACCTTTCTGGGATCCCTGTTGTGCGTGGATGGGGAGAGGAGAATGAAGAGGACGACATTATCCTGGATGATGTTAGTGTCGTGCAGTATGAGAGAGGGTAGGGTGGAAAGGGAGAGAGAGGGGGAAGGGGAAAAGAGAAAGGGAGAGGGAGGGGAAGTGGACAAGGGGGCAAGGATTAAAGGTATAGATGAGAGGTAATGAAAAAGGGCTATAAATATGGATATTGACTTAGTGTGAAGGTGCCTTTAAACATATAAAGTGCGTAATGAGCTAGGTATGTGAATAATGATAGCAATCATAAGTTAATACCTGAACAGAGGAATTCTATATACGTTCATTCTAATATTGATCAGCATAACTGTGCAAAACTGCGATATAGCATGCCAAGCGAATAAATAAATAAAATGACAATCATAGGTCAGTGACCAAATAACAAAACTCTATATGCAATCACTTTAGTGATAGTAAACACAACTGTGTAAGCAATATAGCATGCCAGGTGAATGTGTAAAAATAAAAATAAAAACAAGTCTCAAAAAATCCAATAAACATATAAAAAATTATATATGAAGCATGAAGTGATATTTCATGCAGTGCATTAAATTGTGCAAATATTGCTAGCAGCAAAACTATATGTGAACATTACAAGTGGCAAAAAAAATATATAAGGGGATAAAGTGCTAGTAATACAAATGTGTGAATCTAAAATTTTAAAAATAAATAAACGTGCAAAGTTCTGCAAAAAGTTATTTGTTTCAAGCTCCAGTGTTGGTGTTATCATGCAAACATATAAGTGCAGTGGCTTTTTCTTTCTTTTATCCAATGAGTGAGAGGATATGCCCTTACCTCACGGCTGTGAGGTTACAGCCTTATTATAGTATTGATGTATGTATCGCTCCAGTTCTATGGCCTTAGGGTGGGTATACCTGTTGTGGTGCCAATTTCAACAACCTTTCTTTCCTCCTCCTCCTCTGCTTCTGGTTTTTGGATTTCCCCTTCTTTTGGAGGTGTGGGGTCCCTGGTGTCCTCAGCTGTCCCGAGTCTTCTCTCCCCTAATATTGGCCACTAGAGGGCCTCTCTTCAAATAAAATCGTGAGATCATCAGCAGCTAGTATTCCCAAACACTCAGTCCATAGATCAAGTCCAAACTAGCAGAAGTGCAATGTTCTTCTAAAGAAATATACACCACAGCAACTTCAACGTAACCATCCATCAAATAAGTACACCAGCCAAGAAAGGTTGTTGAAATTGGCACCACAACAGGTATACCCACCCTAAGGCCATAGAACTGGAGCGATACATACATCAATACTATAATAAGGCTGTAACCTCACAGCCGTGAGGTAAGGGCACATCCTCTCACTCATTGGATAAAAGAAAGAAAAAGCCACTGCACTTATATGTTTGCATGATAACACCAACACTGGAGCTTGAAACAAAGAACTTTTTGCAGAACTTTGCACGTTAATTTATTTTTAAAATTTTAGATTCACACATTTGTATTACTAGCACTTTATCCCCTTATATATTTTTTTTGCCACTTGTAATGTTCACATATAGTTTTGCTGCTAGCAATATTTGCACAATTTATTGCACTGCATGAAATATCACTTCATGCTTCATATATAATTTTTTATATGTTTATTGGATTTATTGAGACTTGTTTTTATTTTTATTTTTACACATTCACCTGGCATGCTATATTGCTTACACAGTTGTGTTTACTATCACTAAAGTGATTTCATATAGAGTTTTGTTATTTGGTCACTGACCTATGATTGTCATTTTATTTATTTATTCGCTTGGAATGCTATATCGCAGTTTTGCACAGTTATGCTGATCAATATTAGAATGAACGTATATAGAATTCCTCTGTTCAGGTATTAACTTATGATTGCTATCATTATTCACATACCTAGCTCATTACGCACTTTATATGTTTAAAGGCACCTTCACACTAAGTCAATATCCATATTTATAGCCCTTTTTCATTACCTCTCATCTATACCTTTTAATCCTTGCCCCCTTGTCCACTTCCCCTCCCTCTCCCTTTCTCTTTTCCCCTTCCCCCTCTCTCTCCCTCTCAACCCTACCCTCTCTCATACTGCGCGACACTAACATCTATAGTGGACACAATTTATTGAGTAGGCAAAGCTCTTTCCTAGTGTACGCAGCAGTTTCCCATTTCTTTGTTTAGTTGGTTGGCGCAGAGGTATTTTTTATATCAATTATCCTGGATGATGAGCAGGAGCCAGGCCACCACACCGCTTCCACTTTAGTGCAAATGGGGGCCTTCATGCTCCAGTGTTTTAATAGGGACCCCCATATAAAAAGCATAAGGGTCAAGGACCAGTACTGGGTGGCAACGTACTTAGACCCCCGGTACAAACACAAAATGGCGGAAATGTTACCGCCGTCGCAGAGGGCTATCAGAATGCAGCACTTCCAGGCCTTGCTTCGAGAAATGCTGCATTCTGCTTTTGCGTGCGCTGGCAGAGGAGCAATTCCCACTCCCAGAGAAGGATTTGCGGGTACCAATCCAACAGCGCCTGCAAGAAGAGGCCGGTTTGAAGATGTGTTGGTGACTTCGGATATGAGGTCATTCTTTCAGCTGACCCATCGACAGGTGTCATCCGGATCCAGCATCAGGGAACGCCTAGACCATCAGGTGTCCGACTACATTGGGTTAATGGCCGATGTGGACGCTCTGAGGAGTGATGAACCCCTGGACTACTGGGTGGGCAGGCTTGACCTCTGGCCAGAGCTTGCCCAATTTGCAATCGAACTGTTGGCTTGCCCCTCATCCAGTGTCCTGTCCGAAAGGACGTTCAGCGCAGCAGGGGGGATCGTGACCGATAAGCGTACTCGCCTAGCTCACGACAGTGTTAACTACCTCACATTTCTAAAAATGAATAAGGCATGGATCTCGGAGGAATTCAACACATGTGACCAGTAGACCATGTATATGTCTATAAACAATTATTTTAATCAAGCACACAGACCTTCTTTCTTCATTTGGCTCACTTCCTTGTCCCAAAAAAGCACACCGTACTATATGCCCCTACCCTCCTCTTTGAAGAGGTTGAGCGGTGTCATATTTCTACTGGGGCTGCTTATGAGGGGATCACACCATCCCTGTGCTGTGCTAACTTCCTCCTGGGGGTTCTTATTATGAGGGGATCACACCATCCCTGTGCTGTGCTGAGTTTCTCCTGGGCCTGCTTATTATGAGGGGATCACAGCATCCCTGTGCTGTGCTGAGTTTCTCCTGGGCCTGCTTATTATGAGGGGATCACACCATCCCTGTGCTGTGCTGACTTCCTCCTTGGGGTTCTTATTATGAGGGGATCACACCATCCCTGTGCTGTGCTGACTTCCTCCTGGGGGTTCTTATTATGAGGGGATCACACCATCCCTGTGCTGTGCTGAGTTTCTCCTGGGCCTGCTTATTATGAGGGGATCACACCATCCCTGTGCTGTGCTGACTTCCTCCTGGAGGTTCTTATTATGAGGGTATCACACCATTCCTGTGCTGTGCTGACTTCCTCCTGGGGTTTCTTATTATGAGGGGATCACACCATCCCTGTGCTGTGCTGACTTCCTCCTGGGGGTTCTTATTATGAGGGGATCACACCATCCCTGTGCTGTGCTGACTTCCTCCTGGGGGTTCTTATTATGAGGGGATCACACCATCCCTGTGCTGTGCTGAGTCTCTCCTGGGCCTGCTTATTATGAGGGGATCACACCATCCCTGTGCTGTGCTGAGTCTCTCCTGGGCCTGCTTATTATGAGGGGATCACACCATCCCTGTGCTGTGCTGAGTCTCTCCTGGGCCTGCTTATTATGAGGGGATCACACCATCCCTGTGCTGTGCTGACTTACTCCTGGGGGTTCTTATTATGAGGGGATCACACCATCCCTGTGCTGTGCTGAGTTTCTCCTGGGCCTGCTTATTATGAGGGGATCACACCATCCCTGTGCTGTGCTGACTTCCTCCTGGGGGTTCTTATTATGAGGGAATCACACCATCCCTGTGCTGTGCTGAGTTTCTCCTGGGCCTGCTTATTATGAGGGGATCACACCATCCCTGTGCTGTGCTGACTTCCTCCTGGGGCTGCTTACGGTGCTGCTGTCAGTGCTGTATATCACGGTGCTGGTGTGAGTGCTTAATGTCACGCTGCTGATGTCAGTGCTCTCTATCACGGTGCTGCTGTCAGTGCTGTATATCACGGTGCTGATGTCAGTGCTGTATGTCACGCTTCTGATGTCAGTGCTCTCTATCACGGTGCTGCTGTCAGTGCTGTATATCACGGTGCTGATGTCAGTGCTGTATGTCACGCTTCTGATGTCAGTGCTGTATGTCACGCTTCTGATGTCAGTGCTCTCTATCACAGTGCTGCTGTCAGTGCTGTATATCACGGTGCTGGTGTGAGTGATTTATGTCACGCTGCTGATGTCAGTGCTCTCTATCACGATGTTGCTGTCAATGCTGTATGTCACGGTGCTGGTGTTAATGCTTTATGTCACGCTGCTGATGTCAGTGCTCTCTATCACGGTGCTGTTGTCAGATGCCTCTATCACGGTGCATGTGTCATTGCTGTATGTCACGCTGCTGGTGATCATCTCCTGCACCCTCTTGTTTGCCTACCCTGGTCCCTGACCTTCCCTCTCCTCCATTGCCTTCATGCGCTCCACAGTCCAGAATTGTCAGAACAATTTCCCATATAAAAAAAAAATGCTTGTAGTTATCGATCCCAAATTCACCTCATACATGTGTTATGTCATTGGCCATGTGGTGGGACTATGTTTGCCCAGCTAATAATTATCTTGTGGCTGCAAATTTGACCCAAAGGTTTGCGAAGTTCGCCTCCCATTGAAGTCAATGGGGCCCGCCGCGAACGTTCGGTTTCGCGAACGGTCGGCCACGTTCGCGGTCCGCGTTCGCGAAACGTCCCGTCGGAAGTTCGTCCATCACTACCCATCAACATAAAATTCACTTTGACCAGACATTTTTCTTGGCAAAAATATATATATATTTTTTAAAAAAGTAATAATTAATAATTTCATGCAAAATATTATTTCTGTCCCCACCGTAACTATGATTGATCCTGTACAAAATATCGACGTTATCTCACCAGTGCCTCCATTTATATATGTTGTGCTTTTTAAGGAAATTTTCTCGCACAATATTTACTAAGTAATTTTTAACGAAGATATTTTTAAGATACAGAATCGGTCTATATGACACAGTCTATATATGTTAAAACTTATTCACGGAGACGAGTGATCATACAAAATAGCTACATTTATTGGTTGACAGAAAACAAATATTTACATGAAATATTAAAATACAGATTGCATTACTTGATCATTTTGATAATTAATAGAAACACCCTCAAACTGGGCGTAGTAGTACCTTGAACACAATTATCACCATTTTCACTTCTCGGTAGAATCAATAACCTTTTGATAATTGACAATTAAACAGAATGTCTGTATTTCACACGTCCAACCATTACTATGCTGCAGGTAAGTAAGTGGTTAACAATGTGAAATAAATTAGACATTTGTTTGTCAATAAAATTGGCATCTATGCAAAAAGAAATATAATGAAAAAATTTAATTTAGAGAAAAATCTAAACGGAGGTTATTGATTCGGGAGAAGTATTTCAATAATAGAATATTCAAGAACATCAATATTTAAGAGAACATAGAATAGATGATAAACATATATTTACCCATTTCCAATATGGCTATTAATGTGGATTGTTGGTTACCAGGAATTTTAAGATGGCTGCCGTGGCTTTCAAAATGGATTCTCTTACAGAGGAATTACTTGGTGTGACCTCCGAGTTCCAAGGAGCAGGGATCTTCGTGAATGTAAAAATGTGTATTCATGCATGTCTTCCAGTGTCCCTACTCAGGGGGGGGGGTCCCTAAGCTTCCCCTTGACTCTCTCCCCCCGGCTCTCCCCGAGCTTTATCCTCCTTCCCTTTTCCTCTCTCTATGGCCATCTTAAATATTCTCCTAAGCAAAATGATCATAAAATTATACTAAGTTCTGCCCAGAGGGTATGTGTTCCCTCCTCATTGGCCGGCAACATGTAATGGTTAGCTTTCCCGGGAGTCTCGTGATTTTAAGGTAATAGCACCTTCAACCACCAGGTGTCTCACATGTGTTTGGTGTTTTATTTCTTTAAGTTAATATTTTTTATTTCTGTAATATGCGTTCGTTGTTTATATATGTTCTAACGAATATATCTCAAATGTTCAAGAATTATGGCATAATATAAGATACGCTTTAACATAATTTTCAATAATCACTTGCATAAAATGGTGATATATATGTATATCAATGTATATCTGTTAATCTTTAGTCCATTTAGAAAGGACACAGGTTAGATATATATCAAACAAATCACATACAATTATTATCTATATGGATGCACGTATAATTCGGGTATCCAATCAATATTTGTTTATCTAAACCTAGGTTAAATTCTTATACAATTATAATCATGATTATATGTTTTTTCATAATACTAATTTGTTGCTAAAACACTTCTACTTATGATCACATTTTCATATATAATCTCTCCATGACAAATTTCCCCAGATCACTAGGTACCAAACCACAATATCTCCTTGTTGACCCACAAATATCACATACAGTTTTAATCACTTGAAGTATTTTTGAAATATGTCTGATTTGTATCTTCCTCTCACACCATGTTTTGAGACATTTGTACTATAGTAAGATATCATATCCCTGCTTCTAATATACGTATATTCATGATGTAAAAATATATACAATTTTCAATGTTTCCTCGTAGTGTCTTCAAATGAACATTGAACATTCAAGATACAGTCCCATTGTTTACTTTTCTAATGGAGGTGTCTTATTTGCCCTGTTGGGGTAGATCTCCACTTCGTATCTTAGTCATTGTCTCATGAGAAGCTAGGACAACACTGACTACTTGGCTTACTGATCTCTCACTTTCTGAGACAATGGGATATTTGTTCTGGTCATTCAGGTTTAATGGCTGTTGGTCACAGGTACTCCAAAGTATAGCCCAACCCTTGCCATATATATTTGCATGGTTGTATACTATCCAAACAGTCTTTTTACTTACGCACAATGGGGTTTTCTAGTTAAGGGTTATTTCCATGTGATAAATACTTATGCAAGTTTGGTCTTCTCACTATAACCAACGAAATAAGTAAACAGCTTTTTGTTTGGTGACAGAAAATACCATTGTTTCAGCGAGTTTCTGTCCCAATGCATGCTTGTAAAAGTTTTCAATAGTTGATGTAGTGAACATGAGATCATGTATTTTGTGTTCTTCAAGAGGGTAATAGTTCAATGATAGCAAAATCGTGGTTCATCTGTTCCTGAGGCCTAAACAAATCTCACCTCTCTGACAGTAAATATTAAATGTATTATTATTATTTTTTTTTTTTCTTAATGAATTCACAACAGTAGAATTGTGTTTTAAGTGTTAACATATGGTAGCTTTACTATAGTAACCACACATTAGCCGACACTTTTGTAAAGGTGGAGTTATCTTTCGGGCGGGAGATTAGAGCCTGTTGATATAGTCGAAAGAGTGGGAGCAGACCTTCTCTTGAAGATTCAGCAGCCTAGAAGAAAGACACATCTCATGCACACAGAGCTTTCCAGCATACAAAGGGTTATTCGGCCATTTTAAATGACACATGGCAAAACTGAATTCTTCCATAAGACAATTTTAAAGATATTAATGATTATCATTGTACTATTTTTGTAAGTATTCTTTTCTATTTAAATGTGTACAAATAAATAAACATTTTTGAATTACGCTGACTCAGAACTAATTAAGGAAATTCGTCCCACAATCAATCGGTCTCATCATATATACTTAAGACTTTGAAATATTTGAACATTATTTCAATTTATTACAGTGACACCAATGATGGGACACTATTCCTCCCACTGACACCAATGATGTGGCAATATTCCTCCCACTGACACCAATGATGGGGCACTATTCCTTCCACTGACACCAATGATGGGACACTATTCCTCCCACTGACACCAATGATGGGGCATTATTCCTCCCACTGACACCAATGATGGGGCACTATTCCTCCCACTGACACCAATGATGGGACACTTTTACTCCCACTGACACCAATGATGGGACACTATTCCTCCCACTGACACCAATGATGGGACACTCTTCCTCCCACTGACACCAATGATGGGAAACTGTTCCTCCCACTGACACCAATGATGGGGCACTGTTCCTCCCACTGACACCAATGATGGGGCATTATTCCTCCCAGTGACACCAATGATGGTATACTATTCCTCCCACTGACACCAATGATGTGGCAATATTGCTCCCACTGACACCAATGATGGGGCACTATTCCTTCCACTGACACCAATGATGGGGCACTATTCCTCCCACTGACACCAATGAAGTGGCAATATTCCTCCCACTGACACCAATGATGGGGCACTATTCCTTCCACTGACACCAATGATGGGACACTATTCCTCCCACTGACACCAATGATGGGACACTATTCTTCCCACTGACACCAATGATGGGACAATATTCCTCCCACTGACACCAATGATGGGGCACTATTCTTCCCACTGACACCAATGATGGGACAATATTCCTCCCACTGACACCAATGATAGGGCACTATTCTTCCCACTGACACCAATGATGGGACACTATTGATCTTTTATTTAAAAGAATCCAGCAACCAATTTTATACAAAAGTAAAAAACAAAACCATATTATAAAACGTCAACAGAAAACAAAGGAATACACATCAACGTCCAGAATATATACAATATATACATAGTCCATAAGCAAAACATGTTTAGAAAAACTATTTACATAAAGCAGCAGAGAGGGCCTAAGAGGCACAACCCATCACCTATGTACGCAGCCATTTATCAAAAATGAATCATAAATGAAAAAATCTAGGGTGAAAAGAGACAGACAGCCACACCCGGGAAAGAGACTCCTGGCAGTCAGGGAGGCCTGAAACCCCTCCACGCCTTCAACCAAGCCCCCTGACTCCCCTTGTCTCTCTCAAGCACCCGAATCTTCTCCACCTCATGCAGAATGTCATACACCACCACCTCCACAGGAAGGATTTTACGCCGAATGCTGACCTGACACCGTGCGTTCCAGGTGAAATAACGGACTACTAGGCTAACTAGAAAAAGTGTATCCAAACAAAAAACCCCACCAGTATTGAATGCTCCGTACACCCACTCAGCATAACCCAGCCTGGAGAGGAAAGGGACACTGAGGACCCGCCCCACCTGTTTGTACACCTCTATGTTAAAGGGGCAATGAAGCAGAAAATGGTCCATAGTCTCCTCCTCACCTGCACACTCCTCCCGAGGACAGCTACGATCCACCCCACTGCGGAATTTCAAATTGCCCCGAACATAGAGCCTCCCATGGAAGCACAGCCAGGCCAGATCCCTAAATTTAAGGGGTACTCTGTCCAAATTAATCAATCTTAACCCCACCCTCAAAACTGGGCCTGGGCAATCCCTTAAGGCCAGTGGGTCATGAAAGACTTCGCTCAAGACTCGACTCATAAGGACTTTCCTCGGAACCGATCTGAGATCTTCAGCCGACAATCGCCACTGCCGCAGTAACTTCAGACACGGAGCAACATAGACTGGTAGCTGACCACGATGACCCCTGAGATTCTTCACTTGGCCACCTTCTTCCCAAAGTCGCAGAAAAGGCCTAAACCAAGATCTAAATATGCCTACCCATCCAGGAGGTTCCACTGCAAGCATATTACCAATGTTAAATTTGAGAAATAGCAGTGAAAAGAAAAGAACTGGGTTGACCATACCTAAGCCACCCTCCCTCCTGGATAGATAGGTGACATTCCTCTTGATGGGGTTCAGTCTGTTCCCCCACAGCATCTGGAAGAACACACTACTGACCCTAGCATAGAGAGACACTGGCAAGATGCAGACAAAGCTGACATACAAGAAGATCGGAATCAGGTAAGTCTTAATCATATCAACCCTTTCCCTCAGAGATAACTTCCATCTCTTCCAGCTGACCACCTTAGTATTGGCAATTTCCAGTCTGCCTTCCCAGTTTTTGAGGCCATAATCGCCAGGTCCAAATTCAATGCCTAGAATCTTAATTCTTTCCTGGGGCACTGGAAAGGTGTCCGGAAGATCAAACCCCTCACCTTCCTTTCCCATCCAAAAAACGTCACTCTTTTCCTGATTGATCTTGGAGCCTGATGCTTCAGAATACCGTGATGTCAGAGAGACCACCTCCTCTGCTTCATCTGCCCCAGTGACAATCACCGACACATCGTCCACATAGGCAACAACCCTCAAAGGTGGCTCACCCGGGAGCCCCACTGGCACCCCACACAACATGCCGCTCTCTAGCCTCCTGATGAAGGGGTCGATTGCAAACACATAGAGCAGGGGACTCAGAGGACAACCCTGGCGCACCCCGGAGCCAACCTCAAAGGACTGCCCAACCCAACCATTAACAAGAGGAAAGCTTTCTGCCCCCTTATACAAGACCTTTAACCAATCGACAAAACCACCCGGCAGACCGTACTTACTAAGGAGCAACCACAGGTACTCATGGTTAACACGATCAAAAGCCTTTGCCTGATCCAATGTCAGCAAATACTTTCCCCAGCCTGCAGCCTTGCACTGCTCCAAGGCCTCCCGGACAGCTAAAACCGCTGTGAAGGTGCTTCTACCCTGGACTGAACAGTGCTGATGGCGAGAAAGCAAAGACTCTGCTACTGACGATAGGCGCCAGAAAATAATCTTTGCCAGTATCTTTCTATCGACATTAAGAAGGCTGATGGGGCGCCAATTCTCAATCATCGAAGGATCTTTACCCTTTGAAAGAAGAATCACAGCCGAGTGCCTCATGGAAAGGGAAAGCACCCCCTCAGCAAGGCAACTGTTAAAAACCTCTACCAAATGTGGGGCCAGAATAGACTTAAAGGCTTTGTAAAACTCAGCCGTCAAGCCATCCGGTCCAGGTGATTTTTTGAGGGCAAGCTGATCAATTGCCCTCATCACCTCATCAACTGTGATGTCCTCTGTCAAATTCATCAATGGAACATCTCCACCATTCAGACCTGGAGTAGAGTCCAAAAAGCTGTCCATCTTGTCACGGTCAAGCTCTTTCCTCCCAAGAAGGTCAGCATAAAAGGACCTCACGACTTCCAGGATCCCTGACCTGGACTTTGTCAAGGAACCTGTACTGTCCTTAAGGCCAACAACTGTTTTAACAGCTACACTTTGTTTGCAGTTCTGGTAAGGGTCAGGTGAGTGGTACTTCCCATAGTCCCTCTCCAGAACCAAAGAGGCATGCCGGTCATATTGACACTTCCTGAGGAGGAGTTTCACTTCAGAGATTGCCCCAGGATCTCCTCCTCTCGAGACAAGAATATCCAGCTTCCTCCGTAAACGTTGGTAGGTCATGTACTTATTAAACTGCTTTCCATTGGCTAGGCCCCTGAAGAATCCAGCGATCCTCTTTTTGGTCAGCTCCCACCACTCAGCCTTGCTGCTACAAAAGTCCAGGATGGTCACCTGAGCCTGAAAGAATTCCTCAAAGGATTGTCTAACATGTTCTTCCTTGAGTAGAGTCGAATTCAATCTCCAGATGCCCTTGCCCCTATGAGGGGCGTCTGAAGCATTCAGGACCACAGATAGCATACAGTGATCAGAGAACTCTACTGCCTGCACCACTGGGGGCGAGAAAGCAGAGGTCTCCTTCAAAAAAAACCTATCTATCCTACTCTGACTACTACCTCGATGAAAGGTGAACCCGGTGTCATCCGGGAGGTGCTTAATGTGCACATCCACAAGACCAGCATCCCTAACCATACTATTTAAAAAAACGCTATCATATCCCAGCCTGTCCTTGAAGTCCTTCCTGTCCTTGGGCCTAGTTACTGTATTAAAGTCACCTCCAAAGACCACTTTCCGGGATGTAAAAAGAAATGGCTTGATCCTTGTAAAAAGGCATTTCCTGTCCCACTTTGTGTGCGGCCCATAAACATTAATTAGGCGCAGGTCCTGCCCCCCCACAAGGACGTCTAAGACCATACATCTCCCAATCTCCACCTCAATAACCCGCCGGACATTTACCATACCGTTTTAAACAACACCGCCACACCGCCGTAAGGCTCGGCCGCAAGAGACCAGTAAGATGGACCATACCTCCACTCTCTCTTGGCCATATGAATATCTGCCAAGGAGGTGAGCCTAGTCTCTTGCAAAAATAAAATTTCAGCGTCTTATTGGCTGAACAAAAAGAAGGCCATGGAACAAGCTCTTACTGACTTAATGCTGGCAACATTTATTGTCACCGCTTTTAACGGAGGGGGAACCGCCATTTGGGTTATTGGGTGGATTGCTTCTTAGCTCCCCTCTGCTGCTCATCACCAGAAGCCTCTCTCTTTCTTGAGGCCGCCTCAAACTCCATTTCAGAATCGGAACTTCGTTCTGAGGAAGCTCCAGATGAAGAAACATACCATTCAGAGGTCCTACGATGGTTGGAGACAGGCACTGGAGCCCATTCCATCCTCACCACCTGCTTCCGCTTCCCAACCTTCCTTCTCTCCTCCAGGTACTGCAGGTCAGCTTCAGAGATGCCATAATCTCTGTTTTTTTTCTTTGGAGTCTTCACAGAAAACTCCTTTATAGAGGAAGAAGCGACCTTTTTAGTACCTGCTACCACTCCTGGTGGGGGTGGTGTTCCCTTTGAGACAGACTTAGAGGGGGGGGGTAACTGACACGGGGGGCACAGACTTGGAAGGTTCTGACACAAGAGGAGAGGATATAGTAGGCTGGGGGGACACAGAGACAGATACAGAAGGAATACTTACAGACACAGGGGGGGGGGGGTGGCCACAGGAACTGGAGAGGGATCCTGAGCAGGACCAGGGGAGTCAGTCACCGCAGAGGAGGATGGTACACCAGGGGCCTCACCCTCCATCCTGTCCACCCTTGACAAGTCATCCATTACCTCCTTCTCCATATTGTGCCAGGCTTCAGGACATTTGCTGTAGGGATGGCCAAGGCGCAGGCACAGGTTGCACCTGATCATATCGGTGCAGTCCTTGGCCATGTGACCCTGACCCCAACACACTGAACATATCAAGGCTGAACAGGAGGAGCTCAAATGCCCCTTTTCTCCACAGCGGTGACACAGCTTCGGCTGACCAGGGTAAAAATAGTCATCCTATCCCTCCCTATAAAAGCTGAGGAGGGCAGGTGACGGACAACATTCCCATCCCTGGCCAACCTGACTGTTACTGACCAACCCCCAGTCCAGATGTTACGCTCATCAAGGATTTTGCTGGGCTTAATCAAAACCTCCCCATAGTTCCACAACCAAACCTCTAAATCCTGAGCGGGGACGCTCTCATTGGTCAGAATGATGGTGATTTTTTTAACTGTTGACCTCTGAGAGATCGCAACTGGGGCCAGACCTTCCCATTCAGGTCTTGACCTGCACCGAGCCTCATATCGCTCCCAGAACAGGTCAAGACCCTCTGGCCTGGTGAAGCTAATTGTATAATCCCTCGTCCCAGACACATGTATAAAGGCATACAAGTCATTGGCCCCAAAACCCATTTCTAAAATGAGATCCACCACCGCACGCCGCGCTGGAAGGACTGCAACACCTTCCCATTTTAGAATCACAACATTACGTCTGAGACCCCCAGCAGAAGCCAGAGACCCAAGACCAGATCTTGGGTAGCCTGTAGGGGAAAACCCCGCTTGGGAGCGGAGCTACCAGGAGCAGAGCGTACCACCTGAGAAAACGTGGGTTTATCAGGGCCAAGGCCCCACACTGAAGCCACATTAGTCTTTACATTATTAGCATTATCAACTGTCTGAACTGGATTAAGAGAATCCACAGCCGGACGATTGTCCATCACACTGGTGCTGGGGTGATTGTTATCAGTCACAGAAATTTTCCCATCAGGAATGGTCATAGTTGCTGCTGCAGTACCAGCTGTCTCCTGATGCTGCGCTGTAGAGTCCTCAGCAGCAGTGGGGCAAACAGCTTTGGACTCTGCTAAAGAAGGGTTAATGGGCTCTGCTGACACCTGTAGTTCATCCACAGAAATTACACTTTTTACATGTAAGTTTTGCTGCATTGCAGCATCATCATCATCCGGCACAACAGGGCTGCACACAGGATTAGCAGTGACTGTCATCAGGCACATAGTCATTATCAGTAAAAGACACAAACACAGTCTTGTCCACAACATGGGGCTTCACTGGCTTTATATTATCAGGTACATTATCTGTAATGTCCTCCTTAATTGAATACCAACCGATCCCCCCGCATAGGAGACTCCATGACCTGGATGGCCCTCAGCATGCCTCCTGAGTCCTGGGAAGGCATGGGGCTGCTTACCTCTCCCTGGGGGGGGGGCAAGGGGGCGGAATTGGGGGTCTCCTCCTCCACCTCCATCTTTGTCACCCTTCCAAACCTCCTGTCATTTCCAAATTTCTCCCTGAAGGGCCCATCTCTGCCTTCCATCATGGCCACGATGGTCTCCTGGTGGTCCACACGGACTTTGGCCAATTGGATCTCTGGATCCATGGATCCTCGCTTCTGGCTGTGTAAGCCCTCACGCTGCCTTCTCAGGCGCTTCAGCTCCGCACGTAACTTGTACAGCTTATCCCTCTCCCTATTCAGGACCTTTATCCCGGCCACCACTCACTCCCGAATGGCTTGCGAGCCTTCGTCCTCTCCAGGGGCAGAGAGATCCGCTTGTCCACCAGAAGGCATGTCACCCGACGGCCCAGGAGATGGCTGAGAACCTCCAGCAGGAGAGGCCCTGCTGGCCTCCATGGCTTCCCCAGAAAGGGGCCAGGAGAGCTGGGATAGATTTCCTCACCACTCCCCTCTCACACCGATCAGCTGGAGGAGCTCCACAGACACCTTCCACCTGACACACCTGTGCTCAATGATGGGTGGGGCACTATTCTTCCCACTGACACCAATGATGGGACAATATTCCTCCCACTGACACCAATGATGGGGCACTATTCCTCCCACTGACACCAATGATGGGGCACTATTCCTCCCACTGACACCAATGATGGGACACTATTCCTCCCACTGACACCAATGATGGGACACTATTCCTTCTATTATGACCAACAATGGTGCAGTTACCCTCCAGGTAATACCAATGATTTGGCATTGTTTAATCCCCAATGACACTAGGGCATTTTCTACTCCCAATGGCCACAGTCTGGCCTCCTCAATGTCTGAAGAACAGTAAAGTGTCCCTTTGTTTAGAGAGTTTGGAGGTCCCTGCTGTACAATATGGCAGAGATAGCGCCCCCCCCCAAAAAAAAAAGTGAATGGAGCTTTAACTATTCCATTCTAGAGCCTCTTAGAAAATGTAAAAAAAAAACTGTTTTGGTATTAGGTACACTTTAATATCCTAGATGACTTTGAGTGCCATGTGCTGTGCACCCTAAGTAGTTTCTATTATTATTCCCCCTCCCCCTATGCACGCCAACTGGTATTACTGCATAAGAAGGTGCTTACCTGTACAGAGTCTTGTAGCTTTTGAAACTTGACCTGCCTCTGCTGTGTATTTATAGAGCAATTTGCATTTTATATTACCTCCCAAAACCACATTCCCACCACACTGAGGGTTGGGAACCAGCAAAGAATTAGAGCCATAATCCAGGCTTATCTTGAGGAGAGGTGGGGGGAATTATTATAAAAAAAGTTTTTTTTCATGGGAAACAGAAAACCATACTATCTAGTTACATAACCAACTCTGCACTCAAAATAAGTAAACTAAAATTAGATATGTCCAAATCTTGCAGACTTCACCTCCGATACATCTCCAAAATACACCCCTTTTTAACCGTTGACACCACTAAGCAGCTTTTCTACTCCCGTATTATCACTCGCCTTAACTATTGTGACTCCCACCTTGTAGGCTTCCCTCTCTGCAGGCTATCCCATCTCCAATCTATCATGAATGTCCCTGCTAGACCCATACACCTTACCAACCATTCAGTGTCCTCCACCCCTCTCTGCCAGTCCCTCCACTGGCTTCCCATTGCCTAACGAATAAAATTCAAAACAATAACATACAAAGCCATTCACAACTTTGCCCCGAGCTACATCCCCAAACTTATCGCCAAATATCACCCAAACCATCCCCTCCGCTCCGCCCAAGACCTTCTGCTCTCTAGCTCCCTGGTCTCCTCCTCCCATGCTCCTCTCCAGGACTTCTCCAGAGCAGAACTCTGTTCCGTTCGGCAGACACAAACAGCCGCACCATTCCATCTCAATAGGATCAATAGGGCCTATCCAGCCATCAGGTAGATTCATATAACATCTTACAACCTGTGGTGGTTTGGATTCAAGACACAGATTCCATTCCACACTGACCCGATTCATGTTTATGGGGAACAAGTACTATATTTTTTTCCTCTAGATTCACTGTCAATGTAGATAGACCACAAATATTATAATGGGACTAGGATAGTGAGTAAAGCCTTTGCGCTAATTCAAGGTAAAAAAATGTATATGAAGAAAAAAGGGGGGGGGGGGGTGATATTCCTCTTATAAACCAGTGCATAAATACATATATATATAATATATATAAAAAAAGAAAGGGGTAATAATACTCTTATAACATGGTGCATAAATATGTGAATAAGCAAAAAATGCACTTGACCAATAATTTCAGACAAACGTTATACGTGTAAATATGCAATAAAGTGCTAGTGCATTGCAGCTGGACCTAAATGATATTACACATAATACCACAATAGCAATTACAAATATAGAATGGTCCTGCGCAACCCAAATGTTAATAAAAAGTGTTACGTGCTTAAAATCAAAATTAATATAAGTGCATAAAAAAATATAAATGCATAAAAAAGGCACAAAGAACAGTCCCAAAAAACAGTCCCAAAATCTTGATTCAATAGCATCAAATGCGTTCAAGGAATGGTGCAAAGAAAGATGTTCATATAAACACGGGAAACTCTATGCTCCCGGAACTCTCACCTCAGAACTTTTAAAAAACAGGCACATCAAGTATATCAGACAGCTTCCGTTCCGTTCTTAGCCACCAGAGGATCTTCAATAATAAATGATTGGAATACCATGTATATCCATGCTAGGCCAACACAGGGCCAAACATCACTGTATTATTAGATGGTGTCTGCGATGGCGATATCTGCTGATATGTGCAGCTCAAAGAGGAAACATAGGGAGAGAAGAGGGTCTCTAATAGTGTAGTAATTTATTAAAATTTGGGTACAATCAGTCACAAATAAGATCAGACTCTCACATTTAAAATCGAAGACAGCGCATAAAGAAAGATGGTGTACTGGCGTCTTCCGCCAGTCTTACTTCACTTCCGGTATCGCGTCGCGGCCACTCCCTGCACGTTACGTCAATCACGTGACTTCTTCAGGGGATCGTGATTGGTCATGAGCACCTTCCTTAAATACACCATAACCGGAAGTGCCCGCACGGCCATCTTGGTCATGGTCATTTAGGAAAAATAAACAGATGGAAACCGGAAGTAGAGATTCGACTATTTTAGATATGGCAATGTTAAAATATACTTAGTATTGGTATCTGGGCAAGACTAATTAGATGATATAATGAATAGAGTGTTATAGCATCCATAGAGACAATAGACATGGAATTATTTAAATGATGTAAAACGTATCATAGCAGCGGTATGATTGGAAAAATATATATAATTGGGAAAATGAAAATAGAAATAAAATAAAAATAAAAACAAAAATAAATATAAAAATAAGAAATGAAAATGCAAATAAAATTAAAAATAAACATGAAAATAAAATTAAAAATAAACATGAAAATAAAAATGAAAATGAAAATAAAAATAAACAACCCCGCATACCGGAAATGAAGTAAGACTTCAAATATATGTAAATAAAGTACAAACACGTCAAATCGAGTATGACCTATCAGGAAGAAAGTAACATACATACTTTCCTATACATGTATAAAAAAATCATAGAAAAAAGTTTTCCTTATTTTATATATATATATATATATATATATATATATATATATATATATATATATATATATATATATATATATAAAGAAAATAAAAAATTACTCAAAAAGCAATTTAAATCAAATTCAACGTTTAGGCCTTCGGGAATGAAAGTTCTCATCGTATATAATATCCATCTGGACTCTTTTTGGCTGATGGTTCTAATCTTATGACTGCCCCTCCATGATGGGTTATATCTCTCAATCCCCCAAAACTGTAAATGGGAGGGGTCCCTATTATGTATTAAGTCAAAATGCCTAGAAACATTATGTTTAGGAAAACCCTTAACAATATTTTGTATATGTTCCTTTACTCTCGTTTTCAAAGCCCTCTTAGTTCTTCCTATATATTGTAAATTACAGCTACATTGTAGAGCATATACAACACCTTCAGTGTGGCATCCAATGAAATCACGTATAGAGTAAGTATGTCCCGTAGTAGTGGCTGAAAATTCTGATCTCTTACTTTGGAATTTTTTGGAATTTCGACAGGCAAAACAGTTCCTACAAGGGAAGAAACCTTTCCCTGTAAAGAAAGTGTAACCTTTTTTAGGTGGTGGTTCCACTGATTTAACTATAATATCCCTTAGAGTAGGAGCCCTTCTATAAACAATATTGGGTTTCTAAGGTAAAATCATTCCTAGATCTTTGTCTTTTTTCAAAATATGCCAATGGCGACGAATACGTTTGGATACTTCTTTATGTTGAACATTGTAATCTAGTATTAAGGAGGGAACCTCACGATTAAATTTGCTTTCGTTAGTCCTCTGTTGAAGCATTTTCTTCCTGTCTAGCACCCTGACCTGTTCAATCTGATCTTTAATAGAGGTATCTTCATATCTCTTTTCTTTAAACCTCCCAGCAATTACATTAGCCTGCATAAGATAATCGTTGTCCTTAGTAAAGTACAATACAAAATATTGTTAAGGGTTTTCCTAAACATAATGTTTCTAGGCATTTTGACTTGGTACATAATAGGGGAAACATCAGCCAAAAAGAGTCCACATGGATATATACGATGAGAACTTTCATTCCCGAAGGCCTAAACGTTGAATTTGATTTAAATTGCTTTTTGAGTAATTTTTAATTTTCTTATATATATAAAATAAGGAAAACGTTTTTCTATGATTTTTTTATACATGTATAGGAAAGTATGTATGTTACTTTCTTCCTGATAGGTCATACTCGATTTGACGTGTTTGTACTTTATTTACATATATTTGAAGTCTTACTTCATTTCCTGTATGCGGGGTTGTTTATTTTTATGTTTATTTTTATTTTTATGTTTATTTTTAATTTTATTTTCATTTTCATTTCTTATTTTTATATTTATTTTTGTTTTTATTTTTATTTTCATTTTTATTTTTATCTTCATTTTCATTTTTATTTTATTTCTATTTTCATTTTCACAATTATATATATTTTTCCAATCATACCACTGCTATGATACGTTTTACATAATTTAAATAATTTGATGTCTATTGTCTCTATGGATGCTATAACACTCTATTCATTATATCATCTAATTAGTCTTGCCCAGATACCAATACTAAGTATATTTTAACATTGCCATATCTAAGATGGCCGAATCTATACTTCCGGTTTCCATCTGTTTATTTTTCCTAAATGACCACGACCAAGATGGCCGTGCGGGCACTTCCGGTTATGGTGTATTTAAGGAAGGTGCTCATGACCAATCACGATACCCTGAAGAAGTCACGTGATTGACGCAACGCGTAGGGAGTGGCCGTGACGCGATACCAGAAGTGAAGTAAGACTGGCGGAAGACGCCAGTACAACATCTTTCTTTATGCGCTGTCTTAGATTTTAAATGTGAGAGTCTGATCTTATTTTTAACTGATTGTACCCAATCTTTAATAAATTACTACACTATTAGAGCCCCTCTTCTCTCCCTATGTTTCCTCTTTGAGCTGCACATATCAGCAGATATCGCCATCGCAGACACCATCTAATAATACAGTGATGTTTGGCCCTCTGGTGGCCTAGCATGGATATACATGGTATTCCAATCATTTATTATTGAAGATCCTCTGGTGGCTAAGAACGGAACGGAAGCTGTCTGATATACTTGATGTGCCTGTTTTTTAAAAGTTCTGAGGTGAGAGTTCTGGGAGCATAGAGTTTCCAGTGTTTATATGAACATCTTTCTTTGCACCATTCCTTGAACGCATTTGATGCTATTGAATCAAGATTTTGGGACTGTTTTTTGGGACTGTTCTTTGTGCCTTTTTTATGCATTTATATTTTTTTATGCACTTATATTAATTTTGATTTTAAGCACGTAGCACTTTTTATTAACATTTGGGTTGCGCAGGACCATTCTATATTTGTAATTATAGTGGACTACTTCGTCCTATGTGGATCATTGGTGGTCGCCATCTCCCTGGTCTGATGCCTTGCGTGCTGCTCTGAAGGACATAGCTCTCTTTTCGAGTTATGATTTCAGGGCCTCCGTAACGGTGATAGGTAGTGAGGAGGAAAAAAACACAATTTTACGCCCTTAGAAAGCCTGAAAATGGTGATTGGTTTTCGGGGTCCTGTACACAGCTAGGTCCCACACACATGTGGTATCCCCGTACTTAAGAGAAGCAGCAGAATTTATTTTGTGGTATAATTTCACATATAACCATGGCATGTGTGAGCAATATATCATTTAGTGACAAGAGTGGATGCAGGAATCTGGGGTGGACCCAAGGGAGGATCCCCAGGATGGCCTCCCATAGTATGGGTCCTCCCATACTAGTGTTTAAGGACCTGGAAAATGGTTCCAAGAGAAAAAAGCTGCAGCCTGAGTTACTGGCTTTAGGAGGCCAAAGTGAAAAAGCAGAGTCTGCTGGTGGCCGCATTGAAAGAAATCAAAAGAGTTTTCAAAGAGAAGTATGGCAATGATGATCGAAACGCCGCAATGTGGTCCAATTGAGGTGGACTGGAGAAGGACTCAGATGGAGGAGGGTGAGGTAGAGTGTTCCCTAAAGAGGTCAAGGTCTCCAGTAAGAGGGGAGGGAGTTCAGGCTAAGAAACGCCTACCTCAATCATCCTGATGGCAGTTCCCACTCTGATAAAGGTGGCAATGATTAATGTTGCCAGCATAAAATCTGTAAGGGCTCGTAATATGGCCTTATTTTTGCTCAGCGAGATGGATGCTGATATTTTATATTTGCAAGAGACCCGGCTAAATAGCCTTGCCGATGTCCACCTGGCGGAGAGGGAGTGGAGGCCTGGGCCCTCCATCTGGTCTCTTGCGGCTGAGCCTTACAGCGGAGTTGCAGTACTTTTTACTGGCATGGTAAAGTGTCGACGGATTATCAAAATGGAGATTGGAAGGTGTATGGTCCTGGACGTCTCTGTGAAGGGGCATGATCTGCGTTTAATAAATATTTAGGGACCACAAACTAGATGGTAGAGGAAATGCCTCTTTACGAAAATTAAGCCTTTCCTTTTTACATCTCGGCAAGTTGTCTTTGGAGGTGATTTTAACACGGTTTCTAGGCCCAAAGACAGGAAAGGCTCCACTCACAGTCTGAGATATGATAGCGTCACCACGGGGTACACATTTAAGCGGTTGTGAGAGCAGGATAGATAGTTTTTTTTTTTTTAAGGGGGACTCTGCCTTTTCGGCTCCTGAGTGTCGTATGGTGGAGTTCTCTGATTACCTTTTGCTGTATGTTATTCTCAATACTTCAGATATGCCACCTAAAGGAAAGGGTATTTGGAGGATGAATTCGGCTCTGCTGGATGACGAGGATGTAAGACAATTTTTGAGGATTTTTTTCAGGCTCAAGTAACAATCCTGGATTTCTGCAGTAGTAAGTCAGAGTGGTGGGAGCTTGCCAAAAGCCTGATTAGTGGGTTTTTCAAGGACATAGGAAAAAGGACACCTTCCTGGGGCCACAGCAGAAAGTCAAAGCATTGGGCATCGAGTTTGGCCCTGATGTTTTTGAAACACAATCTTGGTAACATGCTAGCAGAGAGACCGCCTGGATGGGTAGGTATTTTCCAGATCTGGTTTAGACCTTTTCTGGGCTGTTGGGAGAGTGGTGGGCCAGTGAAAAGCCTAAGGATCAAGCATGGTAAGCTCCCGAATTTTGTTGCCCCATGCCTGAAAATTCTTAAACAATGGCATGTGACAGCGGAGGATATCAGGTCCCTTCCTAGGAGACTCCTGGGTGAGAAGATTGTGGGTACTGTCTTTCATGCGCCACTGGCCTTAAGGGATCGCCCAGGTCATATTATGAGAGAGGGTTTATGTTTAATAAATTCTGAGCGGATTCCTTTGAAATTTAGGGACCAGGCCTGGCTTGTTTCCACGGTAGGCTCTATGTTACGGGGAATGTGAAGTGCCGCTCTTTGAACAATCATGGTTGTCCAAGAGCGGAGTGTCGGGGAGAAGTGGAAACCATGGGCCACTTCTTGCTTCAGTGCCCTTTCAATATAGAAGTCTATAAAAAGGTGGGGAGGGCTCTGAATATTCCTTTCCTGCCTAGCATGTCTTATGCTGAGTGGGTGTATGGAGCACTGCAGAATCGCAAGGGATTTGATTTGGACACTCTTTTTCTAGCCGGCTTAGTAGTCCGTTATTGCACAGTGTCTGGTATCCCTTCGGCAGAAAGTCTTTCCTGTTCCGGTGCTGGTGTGTGAGATTCTTGGTGAGGTAGGGAAAATTTGGGGTCTGGAGAAAGACAGATGGCGGCAAAGGGTCTGGATAAAGGCGTGGAGGAATATCAGGCCTGTAGCTGCTGTTTGTTGATCTCTGGGTGTTGGGTTATTTCCCTGTTTTCTCTCTGGACACTCCCTTAGATTTTCGAGGATAAACATAATTTTGAAGAAAGGCTACATGCACATGATAATCTGTTTCTTGGTCTGAATGTTATTCAAGTTGAGCAATGTGTAGAATTTTTGAAGATGTCTGTGTTATCTAGTGATATATATATATATATATATATATATATATATATATATATATATATATATATATGTGTGTGTGTAGCGCCGGCTCCTGAAGAGCACGCGCTATGTGTTTTTTCTGTTTAAAATTCCTAAAGCCACAGTTGGGTTTTAGGGTCAATTATACCAAATTATGGTTTCAGTACCAGTCTGGCTGGATGGCATTGGATTCTGCTTGGCCACAGGTGTCGCTGTCATATTGAGTGCCATTGAGTGCCATTCTTTCTCGGAGCCAGCCCAGTGGGAGTGTCGTCTTGCCAGCCCAGTGGGAGTGTCGTCATTCTGGGAGAGGGTACTTAAGGTACTGACATCACGTGCTTCTGGGTTCTGGTCCGGAAGATCTTTCTGTCTGTTTGGTCCTGGTCCTCCTGACCATCCCCCATGGCCTGGGGTGCAGATCCAACCAATTCTGAGTCTCGGGGCTGGCTAGCCCGAGGCAAAGTAACTGGAAGGAGGATTCAAAGCTGGTCCCGTGCCATCTCATCTGTGGAGAGGCCCAGCAACTGGAGAAGCAACCAGGGGAGGACTCTTTGGGAGAAGGCCACGCAAAAGGCTGGCTTCTCAGAAATAGCCTGGAGGCTCAGTTGAAAGACACCAAGTAAATCTACACTCATACGGTATCGCCGGACTGCCTGCGAGATACTGGTACCGTATGATAGCGCTCTAAATTTATCTACATCCTTCAGTTACATTCAAGTCTGTGGCAGAGACTTTATTCACAAGAGTTCTACATGCAAGTCTGTGGCAGAGGCTTTGCTTTACTCAAACACTCTATCGGCTGCTAGGCCTAGTGATAGGAGGTCTATCCGGTAGCTGTGAGAATCCAGTTGTGAGTGGCAATCCTCTGGATTTCTATAGTGAGAGACTTCCTATCTTTTGCAGTTCCAAGAGTACCTGAACTTCCTACCTTACCCTTTATCCTTCATTGAGAGACTGTTCTGTCTACTTGTTGTCAAATAAATATCCCAAAAGTGGATCCAGTGTCAGTTTCTGCAATTCTTTGGGCCATCTACCTCGGGGAACCCCTAGACGTACACGAGGTCAAGAAGTTAACGGTAAGCCCAATTAAACCAGCCGCTCCTTCGGGGGTCAGTGCTACACGTGGGGGTGTCGTCCGGGATCCTGTCACGCTGAAAACAAGCCCACCCCCTTAGTGCCAGTAGGGACCCCCTCACAGTGGTCCAGTGGTGCGAAGCGGAAGGCACGTGATCATAAGCGAGCGTGGCCATTGAACTCCCAGGAGAAGACTGGAGGAAGAACCAAGAAAAAAAAAGAAACAGGGAGAAAAGAAAGATTCCCCCAAGAAGAGCAGCGAGAGAACCGTTGCTTGATTACAAAAAATATTATTTAATAGATATCAAAAAGAACCACATCAAAAACTTTACATAATGAATAGAAACCACATATGTAAACCACAGACAGTTTAAAGTGGAAGTAAATCCATGGATTTAAACAGTTAAAAAAAAAAGGCATGCCGGGAATGCTCTCAGCCATACTATCAAACCATCCAATGGCTGGTGTCATAACGAATCACATGTGCAGCACCATAACAGTTGAAGATTAAACAGAGGCAAAGATGGCAGCTTCCTTGGCTGAAAATGATAGGGGAGTTTACTTCCACTTTAAAAAAAAAAACAGACAACGTTGTCTAGTTAAAAAGGGGAAAATACAGCTGCACATACACTTACACACCTCTCACCAATATATCGCCACAGATACACCATATAAATACAGCCAATCAAGCTATTATACAGAGGGGTATGTAATGATTATCGGTATGTGGGTAGGGTGTTAGAGAGATCTACCAAGCTAAATAGAAAAATTATTGTCCAGCACCACCAAAAACAAGATTATAATGCACTGTTACATGCTCGGTGAGAAATTTCCTTAGGTGGCAGTTCATAGATTAGCTTTGTTTGGTTAAGCAGCTAAGCAGTAAAGCATGACATTGTTGGTAGTTCATAAATTAGCTTTGTTTGATTGAGCGGCTGCACAGCAAAGTATGATATTATTGTAGACACAGGCACATAGCAATCCTGGCATAGATAAGCATATTGGCACATCCGCAGCTTGAGCAAAAGCAGAGTAGGTGGAATAGGGGAAGCAAAGCAAAAGCAGAGCGTCACATATAGCATATAGCTGATTCCTCAGCATTCTCATACCATGTTGTCAGCACTTCTTACCGCTACTTGCTTGCAGAACCATCCCTCACTTAGAATCAAGCAATCCACCGCCGGAGTAAGAAATCTCATACCAGTTGCACTGTGTGTTTGATAGTGCTAATCCATGCTGTATACGGCCGTTTATTAAAAAATTCCCGCCGCTCGTCTTGCACAAGCTGCCGCCATTCAGGTCGCACTCGTGTAGTGGGTTAGCAGTTTCCCCTGTAGGACATGCTGACGTCACACCCGCTGATGCGTTTCGTTAGCCAATGGGGATTACCACCGCTGGAATCTTTTTTAAATTTTTATTTTTATTTTTAATGAAAGACTTTTGCCAACGGTGTGTGTGTATTTTTTTAACTATTGTTTACACTTTCCTTGTGAAATGGTAGGGTTACTTTTGTACCCCCTTACCATTTCAAACAGCCGGGATCTGGGGGTCCTCTTGTTAAAGGGGGCTTCCAGATTCTGATAAGCCCCCCACCCGCAGACCACCACAACCACCGGCCAGGGTTGTGGGGATGAGGCCACATGGTGCTTTGAGGGGTCACAGTCCCCCAAAGCATCTTCCCAATGTTGAGGGCATGTGGCCTGATACGGTTCAGGAGGGGGCGGGGCGCTTTCTAGTCCCCCCTCTTTTCCTGCGGCCTGCCAGGTTTACGTGCTCAGATAAAGGGTCTGGTATGGATTTTTAGGGGGAACTCCACGCCATTTTTTTTTTAATTTGGTGTGGAGTTCCCCTTAAAATCCATACCAGACCTGAAGGGTCATTGACAAGTAAGGAGATACACAACACCAGGTGTCCTGCAGTTCGCAAAGTGCCTGGGTCTGTACCTTTTCCCATTCGGTAAAATAAGGCTAGGTTGCGTATTGATGTAGTCGCAGATAATGCATCCGCCACATGTAAAAGTTCCCAGTCTTTTGCAGCTATCCGACCGAAAATTACCCATATACTCACTCTTGACCAAATGGTCTTTGAGTGAACGGGCTCGTCTAAAAGTAATGGACGATACTTTGGAAATATGGGGTTGCAAATTTGGATCGATTTGTAACAGATGCCAATGTTTGTGCAAGATCCTTTCAATAGTTTTATGTTGTTTACTGTAAGTGGTAATTAGTCTAGTAATTGGTTTAGAATTCTCACATGATTTTTTTGAAAACAAAACGTCCGACCTTAATTGACCCCGTGCCCGTCTATACGGTTTCTTTAAACGTGTATCTATCTAGCAGGCTATTTTTCAAAAAACTAATTTCTGCTTCCCGGATTAATTCAGAATCCGTGGAGCAATTCCATCTTAGCCCTTGTACACACGGTCGGACATTCCGACAACAAAATCCGTCTGATTTTGTCCGACGGATTTTGTCCGAAACTTGTGTTGCATACACACGGTCGGACAAAGTTGTCGGAAAATCCGATCGTACGTAACATGACAACGTTATTTCGTTACGACAGGACTACGTTCAGGCTAGTAGCCAATAGCTTTGGTCTAGGAATTGGATCTGAGCATGCGTGGCACTTTGTCCGATCGGAATTCTCTACACACAATCGGACAAAGTCCGATTGGATCATGTTGTCAGAAAGTTTTATAGCCCAGCTTTAAAACTTTGTCCGTTGGATATTCCGACGGAAACAGTCCGATGGAGCCCACACACAGTCGAATTATCCGACAACACGGTCCGATCGGACATTTTCCGTCAGAATGTCCGACCGTATGTACAAGGGCTTAGTCTTAGGTACTGTCCATAAGGAATGGACAGGAAAAAAGACCTAGGATGTGAGCTCGATGCATGTTGAATAGTATTACCAGCGGTCTCTTTGCGACGGATAATGTACCCTCAGGCGATTTCATAATGTTTACATCAAGAAAAGTAATCAATGTACTACTGAAAGCCATTGTGAAAAACAAGTTAAAACCATTATTGTTAATGATCTATATGAAAGACAACAAGTTTTCTGATGTACCGTCCCTTACCATATGTATGTCATCTATATATCTAAACCATGCCAAAACATGGATAGTGTATGATGAAAAATTTTCATCAGATAACAAAGATTGTTCCCACCCCCCCAGGTACAGGTTGGCATATGATGGGGCACAACATATCCCCATCGCAACCCCCTGAACCTGGAGGTAGTGGGATCCATTGAAAGAAAAAGTATTGTGCGTAAGAATAAAATCCAGCACATCTACCAAAAAAGAATAGAATTTTCGATCATCTCTATGGGACTGTGATATAGTGTGTTTTATTGCTGCAAGACCTAAATTGTGCGGGATCCAAATATATAACGCCTCAACGTCGATGGCAACTAAAAAGCAATCGGGTGGGATGTGTGTAAGCCTTCCAGATTTTATAATAAATGGATAGTGTCCTTGGTGTATGAAAATAAGTTAGTAACGAATGGTCGAAGATGACTATCAATTCATTTACTTAAATTTTCCATCAGGGAACCACTGCCAGAAATGATGGGACGGCCTGGAGGATTTGTAGTATTTTTAAGAATTTTAGGTAGGCAATATAAAGTTGGAATGCGTGGGTATAGAGTTCTAATATATTCCCAAATATCTTTATTGATGGCCCCATTACAGAAAGCATCATCTACTAACTCATAAAAGATAACATTGAATTTATCAGTGGTGCTTTTTGAGATAGGTTTGTATCATTCTTTATTTGTGATCACTTTCTCACACATGGAAGTATACTGCTCATTGGTCATGATAACAATATTACCATCCATATTGGATTGCTTAATAGTCAGAAAGTGTTCTTTTTTAAGTTTTTCCAAGGCCTCTTGTTCTTCTTTGTTGAGATTACTACAAAATGTTTGAGATTTTCGTTTTCTTATCTCAGTGGTAGTTGAGGCTATAAACGCCGCAAGATTAGGATTACCAGATGACGATCTTTTTTTGTTGTTGTTTGCGATTCCTCTGTTATGAGAGAAAGATGAAATAGAAGAATTTAAAGAAAAAATAGACCCTGATTCTCTTGACATTTGAGCTGAATTCCCTTTTTGGGGGCTTTGTGTTGGATTAAAATACCAAATACCAAAATAATCCAGTTTTTGTCCGGACACTGGGTTAAATGTCTTTGAAACCATCAAAGATTTACATTTTTTTTTGCGAAGAGGCTCTATTACAAGAGCATCCTCTCAAAAGAAGAAAAAAGCAAGAATGTCTCACAGACTGAATATCAAAAATCTGATGAAGCGTTATGCCGCGTACACACGATCAAACAAGCGGGTAGAAAAGTCTGGCAAACTCAAGTCCGCCGGACAATCCCCCCGTATGTAGCCTCCGGCATACTTTTTTGACCCGAAAGTACGGCGGACTTAGAATGCCGTGTTGCACTCCAATCTTCCCGCTGGACTCGCATTTCGGCAGACAATCCGGCCGTGTTTATGCCAGTCCGCCGTACTTTTGAAATGAGCGGACTTTTCCCGCCCAGAGAAAAGTCCGCTCATTTCGAGCGGGTCTCCAGGTAGGTGGGGCCCGCGAAGGAGACGATGCTGGCCCCGCCGCCTGGAATGGACTTAAAGGGGAACCCCAACGCCGAAAAAAATCGGCGTGGGGGTCCCCCCCAAGTCCACAACAGACCCTTGTCCGAGCACGCTACCCGGCCGGCCAGGAAAGGGGGGCGAGCGAGCGCCCCCCCCCCCCCCCCCTCCTGAGCCGTACCAGGCCGCGTGCCCTCAACATGGGGGTGCCTTGGGGAAGGGGGGGCCACGCGACCCCCCACCCCAAAGCACCTTGTTCCCATGTTGATGAGGACAAGGGCCTCTTCCCGACAACCCTGGCCGTTGGTTGTCGGGGTCTGCGGGCGGGGGGCTTATCGGAATCCGGGAGCCCCCTTTAATAAGGGGGCCCCCGGATACCGGCCCCCCACCCTATGTGAATGAGTATGGGGTACAATGTACCCCTACCCATTCACCTGTAAAATAAAAGTACAAAAAAAACACAACACACAAGATAAAATACTTTATTGCACAGCTCCGGGGGTCTTCCGTCTTCAGGGGTCTTCTCGCCGGACTCCTCCGCTATCTTCTTGTAGCTCTTTTGCTAGTGGAGTAGTCCGGCTTTCTTCCTCGCCGCCGGCCTCTTCTTCCGACTTCGGGGGTCTTGTCCCCCTCTTCGGTTCTTCTGCCGGGCCACCGCGCCTTCTTATAGCTCTTTTAAAGGCGGTGGCCCAGTCTTCTGTCGCCGCCGCCGCCGCCTTCCATTCTTCTTCTTCTTCTTCTTCTTCTCCAGGAGATGTTGACTCGACGATCTCTCCGGCCGCAATGCCACTTATATGGGGACAAAGGGGCGGTGTCACATGGCTTTATGTCACATGGGTTGGTGTCACATGGTGACCACGCCCCCTTACGATGTCACAGTCCCGGAGGATGCTGGGATTGTCGCCATGTGACATCAACCCATGTGACCAACCCACGTGACATAAAGCCATGTGACACCGCCCCTTGTCCCTATATAAGTGGCAGCGCAGCGCGTCCCTGGCATTGCGGCCGGAGAGATCGTCGAGTCAACATCTCCTGGAGAAGAAGAAGAAGAAGAAGAAGAATGGAAGGCGGCGGCGACAGAAGACCGGGCCACCGCCTGTAAAAGAGCTATAAGAAGGCTCGGTGGCCCGGCAGAAGAACCAAAGAGGGGGACAAGACCCTCAAAGTCGGAAGAAGAGGCCGGCGGCAAGGAAGAAAGCCGGACTCCTCCGCTAGCAAAAGAGCTACAAGAAGATAGCGGAGGAGTCCGGCGAGAAGACCCCCGGAGCTGTGCAATAAAGTATTTTATCTCGTGTGTTGTGTTTTTTTTGTACTTTTATTTTACAGGTGAATGGATAGGGATACATTGTACCCCATACTCATTCACATAGGGTGGGGGGCCGGTATCCG